>NC_043703.1:72743813-72771590 GCF_006229205.1 Suricata suricatta | reverse complement strand
TTATCAGAGTTTTCAGCCTGATATATCTTTTCTCTTTCTCTACTCTTAACATAATTGATGTGATAACATCATTATATTATTACATAACTCCTTCCATAGTTTTTAAAAATGTTTGTTTACTTTGAGGGAGAGAAAGAGTATACGTAAGCAGAGGAATGGCAGAGGGTGGGAGGCAGAGAGAGAGAGAGAGAGAGAGAGAGAGAGAGAGAGAGAGAGAATCCCAAGCAGGCTCCGTGCTGTCAGCACGAGTCCAACACGAGACTCAGTCTAACAAACTGCTAGATCATGACCTGAGCCAAAATCAAGAGTCAGATGCTTAATGGACTGAGCCACCAGGCGCCCCAGTTGCTTCCATTTTTTATAAACAAAATTTATTGTCATCCAGAGCAGTGTTTGCAAAAACAGGACAGATTTGGGAACGTTTTAAAGGACTTTTGAATCACATTAAAGACAAAATTTACTGCGTTTCTGATGGAAGGTATTACTACTGGATATAGTGTTAATGGTGAACTCCCACTTTTTCTCTTTTGGCCATTAGACTTTTACATTAGGAAAAGAGAAATACATACTGTCTGTAGTCAAAATACTAAGAAATGCTTTTTCTAAACATAAGTTTCAGAATTTTCTTAATTATATTCTGAAAAAGAGTATAAAATTAGTATTCCAGTCCCACTTTCTAATAGCAGAGTCAGTTCTTTTAGAATATTATTGTCATCTAGACTAGTGAAGATTTGCCACAGTAACTTAATCTTTCCAGATAGAACATATTAGATAAGGTTTTGTCTTATCTCAGCTAAAACTGTTATCTAATCCTGTTTAAATCACAGGCTCCCGTGGCCACATATATCTTTACGTCTTTTTTAGTTTGACAACTGTATGTCTTTACTGGATACAGCAAATGAGAGATGGTCATATATGAGGGTAAAAAGTAAGTCTTCCTACAAAAATAAGCACATGCAGGGGCGCCTGGGTGGCTCAGTCGGTTAAGCATCCGGCTTCAGCTCAGGTCATGATCTCACGGTTCGTGGGTTCAAGCCCTGCATCGGGCTCTGTGCTGACAGCTCAGAGCCTGGAACCTGCTTCAGATTCTGTGTCTCCCTCTCTCTCTGACCCTCCCCTGCTCACATGGTCTCTCTCTGTCTCTCTCAAAAAAAATTTTTTTTTAATTTAAAAAAAAAGAGAAGGGAAATAAGCACATGCAGCTAGCCATATTTCAAAATCAGTTCAACATAAAAGTTGAAGATTTTGTATAAAATTTTATAAATGTTCTAACCAGCACATAGAATTTTTTTTTTTTTAGATTTAGTAAAACTAAAAGTTTCCTCAGCTACAATTAGATATTAGATTAGCAATAGTTATTGAATTAACTGTTGAAGAACTACTTCTTTATTAGAGTTTTCTACTCCCAATACAGCTGGGATTTTACTTTGTCTTCATAGAGTATCACTTTGTTGGAATTATCTATGTCCATTTTTATTATTTATATATAATTTGCTTTCAGATATATATCATGCCATAGATACAACACTTTTAAGTAGGTATATAATCTGAGGATTCCTAACTCCCTAGATGTCTGAATTTCTAAGATTAGTTTCAGTTCTCTGAATTTATGGTCTTTTCAAATTACAGATAGGCTTGTAATTTAGGTCAGTACAGTTTAAGATGCCTTTTTAACGAAAATGTAAATGGTGGGAGATAGACTGCTAATATTTTAAATCATTAGTTTAAAAATCTGTTTATGTAAACACCATATACCATTTGAAATGAAGAGCATCTTTTTGTTTTCCCTAATTTCATAAATAGACTGTAAAGTTGGAAGGCATCTTAGAAGTGACCACGCCCATTCCTGACCACGCCCATTCCTTACACAGTGCAGCAATTCTTGGTGACACACGCAGCAAATAACCACCCTGCCGCTGTCCAGCATTTCCAGCAAGTCCAGAAGACTTGTTACATAGCTGTATGCCTTACAGAGCAGAGCCAAAAAGTCAGAATGTATGACACTCATTCTTTGGCCTCTCTCTTCTTCTAACTGATCTCTTTTATTTTTATTTTTTTAACCTCTTAAGTAACACCAGCTGCTAAAATCAGTTGTTGTCTGGCCCTCATGATAAAGAGGAAGAGGAGAATCTAAAAGTAAAAAAGTAGGTAAAAGGTAGGAAGAAGTAAAGAATAACAACAGGAAAAATTAAGAAGAAAAATAAAGGGTTGCATTAACCTTCATGGGATCGAGCCTGCATTGGGCACCATGCTGAGTGGAACGTACATATTTAAGATTCTTTCTCTTCCCCTGCCTCTCTCCCCAACGTCCTCTCAAAAAGAAAGAAAGAAGTTCATTCCTTTTGATCTAGCAATCCTACTTTTAATAAACTCTTACGGATATTATTTAAAAATGGTGAAAAGGCCATCACAGCATTATTGATAATGACAAACTGAAAAAAAAATGTATGTGTCTAACAACCAGAAAATGTGCAAATTGTGACATGAATAAAAAACAAACTATTGTGTAGTCACTTAAAATTATGTTTATGGATGGGGGGTGCCTGGGTGGCTCAGTTGGTTGAGTGTCTGACTTCTTCTCAGGTCATGATCTCACGGTTTGTGAGTTCCAGCCCAGCATTGGGCTCTGTGCTGACAGCTCAGGGCCTGGAGCCTGTTTCAGATTCTGTGTCACCCTCTCTGTGCCCCTCCCCCGCTGGTGCTCATGCACTCTCTCTCCCTCTCTCTCTCTCTCAAAAGTAAATAAACATTAAAAAATTTTTTTAAATTATGTTTTTGGGGAAGGGAAGCAAAAATAAGATAAAAAAGAAAGGGAGGCAAGCCATAAGAGACTCTTAAATGCAGAGAACAAACTGAGGGCTCTGCTAGGGGGATGGGCCGAATGGGAGATGGGCACGTGGGATGAGTACTCAGTGTTGTATGTAAGTGATGGGTCACTGAATTACTCCTGAAATCAGTAGTACACTATGTCTTAAATAACTCGGATATAAATCTTTTTAAAAAAGAATAAAATTATTTTTATGGTAAGAGTAAGTAATGTGGTTGTGGTTATAATGTTAAGAGAGAAAGCAGATCTCTATTTAGTGGAAATAAAATAGTGAATGAAAAAAATACATCAACAAAAGAAAATATGCCAAAATACTGTGGTTAAACCTGTAAGATTTAACTGAGCTACAATCTCCTCCCGGGTTTCAGCACCAAATGTAAGATTTAATAGATGGAGGCAGAGATGGGAAGAAAAAGAGACCAGGTTATGGAGCCAAGAAAGCCTTTATTGGGGTCTGTGATTCCCAGGCGAGGTCCCATGACCGAGGGAGTGGGGAGTCAGGGAAGTCGAGCCTGATAGGTGATGGGGGGGGGTTATGGGTGAGGGGGTTCTGGGTTTGTTCTTGGGAGGGCAGATTATCAAATAAGGGCATTTCAGGGATGTGGCCTCCTCTGTCAGGGTGATGGGAAGATGGAGCTTCATGATTGGCTGTTTCCAAATGGGGCAGGACATCCCCCGCCCCCACCCCCCCACCCCCCCTCTGCAGGTGAGGGGCGGGGTTGTCTGTGCACTGTTCTCCTCCAGCGCCCAGAGAAATGGCTGCTAGGTTGCTACCTTAAGGTGACTCTTACAAAACCTGGATGGCAAATTGTACGTTTTTAATTGTATTTGAAAAAAATAAACTTTTATACAAAATCATATCATCTAGAAGGAAAACAATGTGTTTATTTTTTTAATTTTTTTAAAGTTTTTTATTTATTTTTTGAGAGACAGAGAGACAGACAGTACGAGCAGGGGAGGGTCAGAGAGAGAGAGACACACACAGAATCTGAAGCAGTTGTCAGCACAGAGCCCAACGCAGGGCTCAAACCCACGAATCGTGAGATCATGACCTGAGCCAAAGCCGGACGCCTAACTGACTGAGCCACCCAGGCGCCCCCAATGTGTTTTTTAAGTATCAGAAGAAGTATTAATAAAAATTTAATAAATTCACTTACACTATTATAGGAACTTTTCATGTAATAAGCCAGAAGTTATTTACAATAATGAAGGGCATCACTCTTAGTGTCTTTAGGGAGAAGTATTTTCTTATCTATAGGAAATCAATAAAATACTTGTTGTTAATGATTTCTTAAAACTACACTAAAACCCACATGGATCATAGGATGTAAAATGTCTTTTTTAAAAATTGGGATATTTATTCTACTTTTAGCTGGAGATAGATTCCTAATTAAGTAAATTCTTAACTATCACTAAAGATACAGTAGATATGCTGAAATGTAAAAACAGGAGTAAAAATACTCTTAGAAAATATGAAATGTAAAGTTTGTAGCAAGAAGAAAGTAATATATTAGAAAAATGGCAAAAATAATTGACTATACCTTTACTATCTAGAATATAGAAAATTGACGTAAATATTTAAGTTTGTTAACCTAAGCCTCCTTAGGCAAATATAGAAAGAGTAAGTCATAACCTGATTATCAATGTAAGATACTAAAATTAAAATATTTAAGTTATTATATATCAAGCTAATAAAAATTATAAACTCTTACATGGATATACATTGCTTTTGGTTTTGCAGATTGATTTTATCATGCTTAATGGTATTGTTTGGTATAAAAGAATGTTGAATGTATAAAATTGATACTTGAATCTTTCAAGGGCAAAATCTGTTACTGTGTATCAAAAAAACCCCTTAAGAACATTTATAACATTTACCCAATAATTTGACATTCTGGGAATTTATCATGGGTGTATACAGAAATGTTTGCTATGGCATTATTTTTCTTTTATTAAGGAACTTGGAGCAACCTCAACATTTTAATAGGAGACATTTTATATAAGTTACAGTGAATCCATATGATTCATGGAGATTATATCAAAGTAATTTTCAGACAGAAAAAGTCTTCATGATATACTAGTGAGGAAGGAGGATACAAACAATATATTTAGTATAATGCCATTTTTATTTTTATAGGGAGGAAAAAATAAAAAGGTAAACTGATACATTTATAGCGGCCCTCTGTTAGTTTACAGACTATATATAGATGCTTTGTTTTCAGTCTATTATCAAGCAGATTGTACTTTTCTTCATTTCCCAAGTTATATCCACCTTTGAAACTTAAAAAACAAAACAGACTTCTGGGTGGCTCAGTTGGATAAGCATCCAACTCTAGATTTCAGCTCACGGTTGATGAGATCGAGCCTGGCATCAGGCTCTGGGCTGACAACAGAGCCTACTTGGGATGCTCTCTCTTCCTTTCTCTCTCTCCCGCTGCCCCTCTCCCACTTGCACGTGCATACTCTCTCTAAAAATAAACATTAAAAAAACCCCTAGTTTTAGAACAACAAGCTATTAATAGTATATCGATAATTCTACATTTGAGATTTCATCCCAAGGAAATGATGTGTGTCAGGGTGTTTGGGGTTGTGGAGGAGGCACGTGTAATTTATACAAACATCGTCAATGGGGGCATCATCAGGGTTGGTGCCAGAAGTGGGGGTTTGGGGTTAATACAATCAACTGTCTTAATAGAAGAATACAATGTAGTTAGTAAAAGTAATGTACAGACATCCAGATTTCTCTGGAAAATAATGCTTGGGGGGACAACATAAAACAGGATTACTAATTACTGTTGTACTAACAAATATATAAATTAATATTGTTTAGAATAGTATTTGAAATTACAGTGATTTTCAGATTTAAATATAAACCATCTATACTTTTTTTTTTGTAAATTCAGTTAAATTCTTAATAATGAAACTGGAACTATTTTGGAAACCAAAAGTTTTTTGTGTCCTGTCTCTGCCCCTTAATACCTCTCGCCTAAGACATATGTCATCTCCTTAATATCATTCAGTTTTCTAGTCTTCAAGTAATAGGTACTTATTTCTTATTGAATATTTAGTAGATTCTTTGTTTGAATATGTTACAACATACCTTACAGCTTCACAAAAATACAATTAAATAAGTCCAACTTGGAAAATACATTTCTGTCTATAAGAAAATATACACACATATATTAATATGTGTACCACACATTCTTTATTGGGAACAAATAAGATATAGCTTTGCTTTAAAATTCAAGTTTATTTCTGTTGCCCTGTTTCTGTTCTGTGCACCCATGTTTCATTGTTAATGAAATAATACTGCTTCTGGTAGCCTTTGATGGTAAGAAAATGATCGTCGTGTCCGTGAAGGTAGGATATTCTATTCCAGATTGATCTCATTGCACTTAAACTAGTATTTTTTTCCTCAGCTGCCTAAAATTGACAGGTTAAGAATTTTGTTAACTTAAAAATTCAAAATTTGTAGTTTAAAAAGATAGCAATTTTGAACTAATAATGTGAATCATGTTTATTATTTGAAATATTTATGATCATATTCATAACTTGGTGAAAGACCGTTTTATTTAACTTCGTATTACCTAAGACACTTTGTATTACCTAGATGAAAACAAAAAGTGCAGTAGTAGTCTGGACAGGAGGGCTGTAGGAGGGGCTACTGAAAAGAATCGTCCTCTATTATTAGCATGGTTACTGTCATGTAGTTAATGCCTGTCTCAAAATATCTTGATTAGCATCGGCTCTGACAAAGAACCTAATTCCTATTCTCCCTAAAAGAGGACTTGTTAGGTAGGTAAAGGATTAGTCAACACACCCATGTGTTTGAAACTCCCATGTGCGCTGCCACCTCCCTGGGGAGGGTGCAGAGCCAGCTTTGCAGCGGTTTCGCAGGAGATGGTAGTGAATTCTTGGGGCACCGTCTCCTGCTGCTTATCTTCCAGACCAGCTCCTGACCCCGCATGTCAGGTGGCATCACCCCTGCGAAGCTTTTCCTTGCCTGAATTTACCCCACCCATTAGTCTCAACTCTGCCCCTAAAGAACTCTTTGCTTGCTACTTTGTTGAGCTCTAGGCCTGAGTACCTCTTAATTCCTCAAATACAGGATACGTGTATAGTACTTGGACTGTTCACTGTAGGGGATTAAGTTACTGGTTATAAAAGTAACATCTGTTTTCTTATCAGGAAGCACAATTTGTGGAAAAAAAATTTTTTCAAATTTATACAAAAAGCAAGAAACAACTTTACTAGAGTAGAAGTTGATAATTTTTCCTTTAGCTTAAAGATGTTCAGCAGCAATACTGGGATAAAATTTAGTATTAGAGGTAAAAAAATTCATAGCTCAGAAGAAAAAGCGAAACTATTATAAATGGTCTTTCAGACTTCATTCAATGGATTTCAAAATTTCTCTCTAACTCAACTCCTTAGAAGGTTTCTTATAAAACAGTTTTTTTCAAATTACCAAGTATATGTCTGTTTAGGACTTTGCTATTCATGGTTGAAGCTCATATGTGTATATCAGAGTTAGTTAAATTGTTTAGTATGTGTTGTAGTACATACTGATTCACAACCACAATGAAAGTTATTGAGCGTCTAGAAAGTGTGCCACCAGAAAGTGTGAATAAGTTTAAATTCTGAATAAATCTTAGAGAATAGCACTGACAGTGGTTTCTTATGGATCACTGTTTTTGTTTTTGTTTTCCATAGATCCATCAAGAATCAAACTTTCCTGTTGACTGAAAGTCTCTTTGCCTTGACACGTTAGTGCACACATGAAGTCCCATTTCACCCCCTAGGAGAAGGTCTTGGCAGTTATCCAGATAAATAGGGCCGGGTTCTCCACTTCTACACCTCTCAGATCTGATAATGGCAGCTTCCTGATCAGCCCAATTCTTGTCTTTTTCAAGATGAGTTCCCTCTAGTCCCTAGCTTTTTTTTTTTTTTAAATCAGGATTGACCCCTTAAATGAAACCAATTTGCCATCTCTGCTGTGTGCCAAAGTCATCAGGGACAGATTCTGGAGAACAGAATGCCCCTACGTGAACGGTTTCCTCTGCAATACAAACATCTTGCTTTAGGAAATCTTTGCGTTTTGGAGGGAGCAGACCAAAAGAAAACAAGGAAAGCCATGACCCTGTAACGTAAAACAAAGACATGTTCTTTTAATTACACTTTTTTTGTTTTTTTGTTTTTTTTTTTTCTGGGAGAAACAAAACAGTAAGAAAAGGATATCATAGTTTCAAACAACAGGTATACTTCAAGTATCTCCTTGATTTATTTCATTGTTCAGGAAGCTATAAAAGGTGTTCTGTGATCACATCTGTGCACAGCATAGCTATATTTGAAGATGTTGCTATGAGGTGATGGTACTTCTAAGTTATATTGGACCTCTGATCTCCATAGCAAAGGTATAGTTTAATAGAGTATATGCCTCATTAAAATGTAAAATTGTATACATGCTTTCAAAGTGATTATGTTGGATAGTGTATAAAAGATCACAGACTATATATCACAGTTATAGTTATTACTATTTGATAGTAATAATACAGTACGGGTAGTATTGTAATAACTATAGTTAGTACTTGTTTGATTCCTGTATTGTCACTAACTACCTAGAAGTTTTGGCTCTTGAGCTAAAAACTCCTACCAGATTCTCCTCCTACTAGACAAAGGAGAAAGAAAAAAGAAATTAGCTTTTTTGGAGAATATTGTTTGAGCATGGCATTAAATACTAAAAACAAAAATTATCAAGTCTTTGAAGCCTGCCTTAATACGGATTTCAGCAACTAAACAGAAGTAATAACAAAAGTACTTAGATCTTTAGGGTCTTTCTGCCTTTTTCTCTTGAGATTTCCATTACATTATAATAATAAAAGAAATTTAGTGTTAGATTTATCTACTGAATCAGAACAGCATACCCTGGGGCATATGGAAGGCTGCCATGGAAAATAACATGAGGAGGGACCCATCATTTATAGTGTTACTGATACAGCACAACACCATTCTCTTTTGTTTGTGACTATATAGCATGGCCCAAGCTGAATTTTAGATTCACTTACAGAGGTAATGTTGGTAATGGATTTTAGCCCCAAGACCTGCTTCAGATCATAAATACACAGTGAGTTGCCTAGAAAAGCAATTTTTAACTATAAACTAGAGCTGTGGCCCCAATATTAGGCCAGACCTTGACAGAGAAGCTGTTTATCCCTCACCCCATGCTAAAACCCAAGTTTGGAACTTGACCAGTCTGATAAGTCTAGAACAAGAGAGGGACTGTCTCTCCTTTTACCTCATAGCATGCCAACTGATACCACTCACCCTAGAGCTTCTCCAGTATGGGCCCAGCTGCTGGATGCAGAAAGGAAAAAAAATGCCACTTCATCTAAAATAAAAGGAGGAGAGAGAGCTGTCCATGTGCTCTGCTCTTGCCAGATACGGAGATACCATTATCTTAGGATTGAGCACTGAAGTGTTGTAAAAGTCCATCACAGCAGACCAGTTAACCAGCTTGCATGTCCGGAGAAGGGCCTGGGATTTAGGGTGTGGTGGAGGAGCAGGAGCAATGGGTGAAAGAAGGGTCTTTAACTTTTAACTAGATGTGACTTTATAGTCTGAGTTGTTCATAATTAGAATGTGTTCCTATATTATTTATGTCATTAAGGGGGGTGTGGGGAATGAGATTTTGCCAAATAACACAGAGGAAAGATCTTTGGGGGCAGAAATAACAGACATAATGACTTGGTTTCGAGGGGTCTCGTCATGACATTGAAAACAGGAATGGCAGGAACAGTGTGGGCCGTGGCAGGTGGGGCGGGACAGATTGGTGGTGGGAATGAGCTTGCAGGTGCGTTGCATCTCCTCGTAAGGATTTTGAATCTTATTCACAGGTGGTGAGAGGCTAAAGTAGAAATAGTATTGTAGTAATAATAAAACATGGCAAAAGAATTCAAAGACATTTTTGAAAGGTTCATCCATACCACTGACACTAACTTTTTCGGTTCTTCGAACTCCTTGTACTTTTTAAAAACCTGTTTGTCATCACAGTCTATGTATCATTTTGTGTTGTGCTGTTTTCACTCAATCTTGTAAGAATTTTCCAATGTACTGTGGAAGATGTTAAGCAAGGGAGTGACATGATCAGCTTCGTCCCTTACAAAGGTAACCCTGGCAACATTACAGAAGATGGATTTGATGGGGAAAGAAACCTAATGGAGCTAAAAGAGTAGGGAATGTGTTCAAGAGGTGTTTGGGGGAGTTGCCCCAGCGGACCACAGGAGAGTTCTAGCACAAGCATGGAAGTTCCCTCCCAAGCCTCTCCCTTTAGCCAAATAAAAATGCTGCCCAATTTCTCTTGGAAACCCCTCCTGGGCCTTCAACACTTCACATTCGTCTCAGAGATCTGATTTCATTTGGAAGTAGGCTGAGCTTGGAGAGTCTCAGCAGAGTGTAACCCAGTGGTGACTAACATGGTGTACGAAAGCAATTTGTGCTAGGCAACACTTGCCTGTAACTCCCGGGGAATATTGTTAGTGCTATACTTCCTTTTGGTGCCTTGCAGGTTTTCCCAGGGGTCAGGAGAGGGTCTGTATGTGTGTGCGCGCGTGTGTGGTAATGATAGAGGTTCAAAAACTTTTTCACGAAAGAAACATTATCATTATTATTGTTATTGTTATTGTAGTATACATTAATTGAAAACTTGACAAACAGAGTTACTTTTAAAATGATACATTAGGAAGGGAGCATTAGATTTAAGACATGGGGTGGATTCCGTTGCTGCCCCAATCTTAGAGATTAGATTTACAGGGCAAGTCCTTTAATCTTGCTGATGCCTAGTTTCCTCACCTTGAAAAATGTAGGAATTTGTCATTTCTGAAGTGTATATGCTACCATTTTAGCAGTTCTTTTTGCTGGGAAAAATTTTTGTTTTGATCTGTAGTATTTGACAGAGTGATATACTCTCAATTACATTTTGTCAGTAGTCACATGGAGGCTGTTGCCAAATGTGGTCAGGGAAGCCTGTGTACTGGCTACCACTGTAAACACTTTCATAAAAATCTCTAATTTTAAGGTTGCTTTGATCCATGTTGAAGGACGTTCTAATCTATTTTCACCTTTGTTTAGCAGACTGGTGGAATTAAAGACCGGGTAGACAGGCTAGCAGGGTGAAGAAAGTTTTGGGGGGTTGCTCTCCCCCCGCATCCCCTTCCCTTCCTGCTCTGCTCCCCCTTCTTGGTGAGGAGGGGCAGACCTCACATGTCAGGGTGGTAGATACCGCTCTAACAGACTGTAGATAACAGTTAATCCTGTATATTTTTAGAGATTGTAACACTGTTTGAAATTTTACTTCTGTAAAATCTCCCTTTAAAGTTTAGCTCCTCTTTTTACTTAAACATAAAAACCTCAAAACCAATGAGGTCAGAGAAAATTCCTCTTACTTTGCTAATTCATTTAGGAAAGACTGTAGTAAATCGATTTCTCTGTAACTTATGTGTTTAAACATAGGTACATACTTTGCCATTTCCAAAAAAAAAGAAAAGATATCAGGTGGCTACTTCCTCTTACTTAGAATTAAGTCATCTTTGAAGATCACATTTTCCTTAAAGTTGCAGGGCATTTTACATATAAATTGGCAGGAAGTACAGTATTTAAACTTCCTGTCCGGTGCTCCACGGTAGTGAAAAAGACCAATAAAAGGGCTAAGAAATCCTTAGCTCCCACGGAGAAGAGCACTGCCATATTTGGGCCTTCATGAAGTTTGCATCTTGCTTTGCATATATACACAAAGTTTCTTTGGTGACTTCCTGTGTTTGATTTTAATTTTTGAGTAAATGAGGTTTTCTTAAAGGTGGATTTATGTTATATTGGCATATTGTCTATTTAAAAGAAACCACTACTGTCTACTGAAAAAAACCACTATTTTGTTTCCACAGAAACCTGCTAATATTTTAGTTATGGGTGAAGGTCCTGAGCGAGGAAGAGTAAAAATTGGTATGTTTTATCTTTGATAAGTCACAGTGTAGCACTTTTTTAAAACCTGTGCAGGCAGCTATATCACTTCTAATTTTTGCTGTAATAATATGCATATATTCATGTAGTTCCATCTGATCAAAGCCATTTCTAAAGAGTTAACCTCTAGAGATTGAGGTGTTCTAATTATGAAATAAACCATGGAAGTGTCTCAGAAACCTCTGCGTTCATTAAGAACAGCCTGTAGAGGTGAGTGGCTTCTGTCCCTGTTAGAAGCCAGCGTCACCTTGAGTCACAAGGGCATACAGCATACTAGTAATTTACCATCAGTTCTGTTCACTGAGCCAGATTCGAGCAGAAGCTATGCCTCTGTTGACCTTGTCTAGATCAGGAATTACAAACTAGGAAAACCGTTAAGGACAGATAGGTACAGAACCTTAAGTTCAAATGAGCCTGTCTTATAGAAGGCCTTTGCCTGATGGGGGGAAACCAAAAAGTAACAAGCATTCTGTACCTTGGTGTTTTTTCTAATAGTTCGATTTTCTTATATATCAAAGAAGAACTTTACCCATTTCTGGTCTGGTACCTATAAAGATAGAACTGAATTTATTTATTCTAACTGGTAATTTTTTTCATTGTCTTTTCCAAGTTGTGTTTGTTGCATTTATTTAATGTGTCTTGTGTGTGAGTAGAAGAAATGTTGTAACTAAATTATATTAATCTAAAGGCAGCAGGATTGTGGGAGTTTATAAAAAATAAATAGTAATTTCTGATTGAAGATTGAATATAGATCCGAATTATCAGCTGAATCGTAGGACTTCACCAACAAGGAAATACCTAGGTGTTGCTAACCCCTCATCCCTGCCCTCCCCTATAAACTCCCCAGATCTCACTCCCCACTTCTAATTAGACTCTCAGAATATTCTTTTGTCATACAAGCCTTGCACATTTTTTAGTATCGCAAACATTTGATGCGCCTCAAAGTGCGCCTAGTCATTGACTCCCTTTGAGAGCCAGGCCCTGTCAGCTCCTACTGTAGAGTCACCAAATGCCTAGTAAGTCCTTACTTGTGTTTTAAAAAGTCCAATTTGGTTGAATCAAGTTCAAATGTTAAGTTCAAAGCATGCAAAATAGAAACACTCAGGCAAATAGTAGTTCTAGACATGATTTTACTTAAGATTTGGGGAAATCTTCTATAAGAATCTAGTTTGGAATTTATACTTCTATGTAGTGTGTATGATGTTAGCAAGTTTGGGAGGGATACCAATGACTTAAAACATTTACATTTAAGAAGAAATACTAGTTCTTCTATAAACCAGTATTTAGTAATGTGAGTCATGGTTTTAATTCTCTGCCAAATTTCCGTGTTGTTTTTTTTACCTCCATAATTAAGTAGGTTAGACAAGGACCTACTTCATTAAAAATGTATGAGGAGAGCAAAACCAAACAAATGGTGGACAAGTCTTGACATTTTTGATAGGTGGTATAAATAGTGATTGTTCATTCAACATGTATTTGACAAAAGCTATGTGTAATGACAGTAGATACTAAAAGAGATAGGTGAAAACAGACAGTTTTTGCCTTTAAGATTACAGTTCAGTAGGACAAACAGCCATGCTTGAATAACTACACTACATACTAAACTGGGTCAAACACCACAGCTCCCTTTCTGAGCTAGGAGTTTATGACATTTGTCAAATTATTTAATTTCTTCTTTTGAACATTTCTTATTTTTTCCTCTTAAAAAAGGGAGGTGATTGAATTTGAGGACCTTTAAAAAGTCTTTTCCAGCTTAAAGAAGTTACTATGAACCTTTAAAGTTAAGTTAATAAAATTCAGCCAAAATAAATGAGGGGGTGATGGTGGTGGAAATAGTGGTGTTAACATATTGTATAGTAAACTTCTGATGATCCCAGCGAGCAAGGCTTACTGACGCAGAAAACGGAAGCCTTACTGGAACTGATCTGATTCCCAGTGCTTATTACCAGTACAAAGAATGGACATGCAGCTTACCAACTCTGTCCCCAGTGGTGGTGTGTGACAGATGGAAAGAAATCTGCCCAGGGGAGTAGGGTCACCCTTGACCTCTGGCAACAGAGCCTATCTGTAACCCAGGTGAAGAGCAAATGACAAGAGTTTGCAAAGATTTAAGATCTCACACTTGGTTTATATTTAGACTTCTGAAAGGGATGAAACGTTTTTGGTGTCTCCCCACCCCGCAAATTCAGCCCTTTTTTCCTATCTTACTAAATAAGAATGGTAAAATTAGATTAATCAGTTAAATTTGTAAAAACCTATTAACTCAACATTATTATTATCTTTTTTTCACAGCTGATATGGGCTTTGCCCGATTATTTAATTCACCTTTGAAGCCTTTAGCAGATTTGGATCCAGTAGTCGTTACATTCTGGTACCGAGCCCCAGAATTACTTCTTGGAGCGAGACATTATACCAAAGCTATTGGTGAGTAGAACTGATTAGAACCCCATGACATTCTAAAAGTGGCTTTGTTTTTGTGGAATATACATATTTCTATATATTAAGTCAGATAATACAGAAAATTATAAAAGAACAAAAATGGTCCTAAAATTCTATTACCTAGAAGTATCATTAGTAGCAGTAGGAGTATGTTATTTCAGGCATCTCTCTCATAGATAAATAGATATTTTAAAACTTTTAAAATATAGGGGATCATACTGTGCATTCTAAGTAAACCTGTATTTTAAATTTAATTTTACTTGAAGAGAAAGAAGCACAGTAAAATTTCTAAACCATTAAATTTCAGACAAACAGACAAATGTTTCTTTCACCAAAAGAAATATTAAATTCTAAAAGATCCCCTTAGAATTAAGGGGGGAAAATTATGGAAAAAGTAGGAGTTTAGAACATCTTAATTCACTTTTCAATTTTTTTATTGTTTTGATTACCTCCCTACTATGAAGAATTAGGAAATTAGTATACTTTACTTCTTCCCCGCTGACCTCTCAATTTATTTATAAGCTATCTTAGAAATAGCATTGTCATTATTATTATCACTATTTTGTTGACGTTGATGACATTTATTTTGTTTGCCAACCATAATTCCCACAGTTTATACTCAGATTATGTACTGTAATGGATTCAGTGTTCAGCTGCCACAGTCCTTTCACCACATCTTTTCCATTACTGAATCTTTGTTCTGCCTCATTTTATTTGGCTGAACTTTATCATCGAGTGCTCTTCTTATGTGCTTTGCTTTTCTCTCTTCCTTTATTGTGTGCCTTTACTGCTTGCTTAACCTGTTCTGTGTTCTCCAGAATGACACTGGGCCTGCCTTTTTTCCCCTTGGTTAACTCCACCCTGAAATCATCTATGCTTTGCTGTATTCTGGATTGATTTTCATCCTGGCTTTTATCTCTTTATAATTCCTCTGTGTAGGATATGTTTCCTTCTGGGCTTTATTATTTTGCTCTAGCATATTCTGAAGTAACTTGCTTTGGAAAGGTGTCTTGGAGGTAAATTTTCAAGTTCTTGTATTTCTGAAAAATGCCCGTGTCCTGCAGTTTGGCCAGGTTTAAAATCCTAAGTACAAAATCATTTCCCCTCAGAATTTGATAATACCCCTCCAGTGTCCTGTACCGTCAGTGCTGGCTAGCGAAGCCTCATGCCAGTCTTAACCTCATTTGTTAGTGGATTGCTTTAGTGGATTTTCCTTCTGAAAACAAACAGGAATTCTTATCGTTATATTTCACAGTGATGTGCTGGCTACTTGGTAAGCACGTTCATTCTGAAGTTCACAGTGGGAAGTCTGTAGAAAACTCTTATGCTAGTCTTTTGATTTCTTCCGGTCTACTTTCTGTGTCTCTCTCTGCTAAACTGAGTTGGGGCAGGTGTTGGACTCCTGGGGGGTGGTTCTTCATACCACTTTTCTTCTGTTTTTCTGCTTTTGTCTTTTTCTTTTCCCCTAAGAGCCCCTTCTTATTCTCTGACTGTTCATTTCTAATATGGTTGTATGGAAGGAAGCTTCTTGAATATCTGTGTGGACAGTGCTGTATTCCTGGAGTAATCTGTGTGTTTTCTTTATAGGCTCTCTTTTTATTAATTTGTTTTAGTCTCTCCCTTCCACACATCATGTTCTTCACTATTTGTTGACCCTTGATTGTCTCTTCATATTTAAGAATCAGGTTACAGAAAGGTGCTTACGAACTTTGTATACATAGATCATAGGTCTCGTTGATTGGCAGCCTTTAGCTAGCCAATCTCTAGCACAGAACTTTAACACAGGGATCCCCAAGTGTCCGCATGCATACGTCTTTGCGCTGAGGCCATTCAGATTCTTTAAGGGTAGAGTCTTCCAACTTTTGGTCCAAGTTTTGTATAGCCCCAGGGCAGCAGAGGGAACTGGGGGAAGAAGAGTCAACTGTATGTAGAATACAGACTTTGTAACTGGTGCTCCAAGGACAGAGTCTTCCCAGAGTTGTACAGGACGAACCTGCTTCCCACTCAGCAGTAATACTGTGGCCCAGGGCCTTCTCTGAGCTGTTCTATCTGCCTTCCAGCTCCAGGAATGTTCTTATGTTTCTCTGCCTAGATCAGGTCTTATATGGCCAGTCTCTCTCTCTTTTTTTTTTTTTTCCATTCAGATCTTAGTCAAAACACTACCTCTTCAGGGAGAACTTCTATGATCACACAGTCTAGGGTAGTCACCCTGCTTTCCCCGTCCTACTTCCAGCTTACTGCCTTGATAGCACTGAACAGTATTGAAAATCCATTACAATAGATCGACGTTCCCCAGTGGGTCACCCTAGTAGGCCAGTGCCTCCATGGTGCGTAATGAGAATTCAGTACTCTTTGTTGAACAAATGAAGGAATCCCGTCCCCAGTGACTTCCTCCTGTTCATAAAGGATGTTGCTGCCATTTCAGTGTATACTTAAGAAGGGAAAAGAGGAAATACTTGTGATTATTCCCCTATATTAATCTTGAACTCAACATGTCTTTCTTCAGAAATCTTTTTTTTAATTGAATTTTTATTGAAAAGTTAATCCATTTGTTTTAAGAGAGAGAGAGAGCATGAGCTCTGGAGGGCAGAAAGAGAACCCCATGCAGGCTCCACACTGTCAGTGCAGAGCCCAACACAGGGTTCAAACTCAAGAATCGTGAGATCACAACCTGAAGCGAAATCAAGAGTTGGACACTTAACTGATTGAGCCACCCAGGTGCCCCCAGAAAATCTTTCTGTTCATTAGTCTTCAGACCTGCTTTGACATCAATTTCATTTTATAGAAAAATAGAGATAGATAAAGTTAAGTCAGTGAGATCTTGGGCTTTTCTGAGCTATCTTTGCAGCTTTTATAAAAACCTAAAATTACTCCAAAATAAAATACTTTTTAAAAAGTCAATTAGAAGGAAAAGTAAAACTCATTGAAGCTAGTCCAGTTTTTGACTACATATTATGACCTAGCATGCATTTGGTTGTCTTTTTTATACATATATTCTAAGTGCTTAGCATATAAACTAATATGATGCATGGCTGTTTTTTCCACCTAGGAAACGAATATGTAAAAAAAGCAGGGCTAATTTTGATAAGACACATTAACAGACTCTACAGATAAGGAAGATATTGCCTAATCTTAGCTGTTATCAACTGAAAACTTGAGACTTTGAATTGATTTAAATTAAGTTAAAAATATACCATCACAGAAGCTTATCGCTCTGACTTAAACTCTTTGTTTTCTTTTCCTCAAGAAACATTTTATTTTGTGGACGTTGTAGTTTGTATCACCTGTTACTACTCACTAGGGCAGTCTATAGTCTGGCGGTTCTGACGCAGGGCTGTTTGTCACAAAGCTAAACAACCAGCTCGTTGTTCAAACAACTTTATAATTTGGAAAAGAGAGGGCCTTTCTTCAAAGTTTTCCCCTCTTACTTCCTCGCATCATCAAAATTCTTTGGATAACTATTAGATAAACTTTTTAAAACTGAAGAGAAACCAAAACGTATGCAACTTAGCCTTAGCTCCGTCACTCGGGTATGGGGTGGGGGGTGTGCATATGTGTGCGTGCTCACCCTTAGCAAAGCGTTTAGTTCTTTAGCCTCATGTTTTGAAAGTGAGAACATCTCCTAGATCCCATTTAACTCCAAAAGTTCTGGGACGTTGGATAAAACAACTACTTCTGAGGTAGGGAGATTACAGAGGGGGCCGACTGGGGTGCAGATGATTGAAACCAAGGTCAGTTCTAGACCTTCTCTGGTGATGGCCCCCACCCCATGAACACTTGACTTGCCCAGGATCAATCCTGGAACACCTTTTTCTTCTATGAAGACGTTGACTCAAAAGTATTATAATATGGGTGTCTTTAAATTACTTTTTTGAGAGAGAGCAATAAATCAGACATAAACCATTTTTAATATAAATTTTTAAAAATAGAATAAGAATAAAAAAAGAAACTTCTTCCTTGATTCCACTCTCTCCACCACAATCCCATTCCTCCTATTACCTTGGAAGTTGCCTGAGGGTCCATTAGAGTACTCAACAAATCCCTCACACCACAGTAAAAGCTACGTATCAAGAGCTTGTCTGGTGTTTTTACTTCCCTGTCAGATCATTGTAGTGTGTAGCTGATAGAAGAACCTTTGTAGTTAGATGTACAGATTACCTGTTCAGTAGTTGGTTTCTGGGCATCCTTTAGAAGGGTGAAATGTGCTCGTGTAATTTGGTGGATTATGTTAAACTGAAGGATATTAAGAAGCAACCGAAGAGCATAGGAGAAAAAGCTGTCCCCATCCGCTATTACTAACAGGTTTTGGTGTCGTAATCTTTTATCCACTTCTACAAAACTGCAACCTGAATCAGTAAACCGAAGTGAGTAAATAATAGGTCAGTAAACATTGTGCTCACAGTGACAAAGTTTAATTCAATTTCAAGTGTTTTGGGGTTTTGGTTTGTTGACTTTGTGAACCAGGCTGAAAGAATAGTTACAATATTTAATCGATCATCACTAAAGCAGTCTTAAAATTTTACTAAAGTATGGTAAACTCAAATGTTTGTTCTTAAGTAACTGAATGCCCACTGATTATGTTCTGTTAAGTGGGAAATACACTATAATATAAAGAGAATGAGAATTTACTCTTTTATCAAGGTGGACACTTGCTGTTAATGCTTTTGTGGATTAACACATTGTCTAAGAGCTCCCCCTCCCTCGGGTCTACACAGCATGCTAATTCTTTATCTGCTATGGCTGGTTAGTTCAGTAGCTACACACAGGCATTACAGATTTTGAGAAGGAGATGAGATATATAGGTTTTTACATTAGGAAGTCTTTTTCGAAGGAGGTAGGCAGGGAGGTGAACAGGAAGGGACTTTTTCATGAACATGGCACAGTCCAAAAGAGAAAAAAGAAAAAAAATAGGCAAGATAGGAAGGGGAGGCTTATTTACACAGGTATAGAAATGTATCTGAAAAACTAGCCTGGTTATAGCTAACTTCCTGATTAATGTCTGGACCAGGGTTTTGAAGAAAGGAAGGATGATGAGATTGCTAAAAAAAAAATCCGAGATAATAGAAAAGAAACAAAAAGGTATGTGGGTAAGGTCAGCCAAGGTTCAATAAAAGTATTTCTTCCTCCCTCCTAACTTTTTATTTTAGAAGCGATGTAGCTTTAAGGACAGCTACAACACTTACTTACCTCTCATATTCCTTTCCATATTTTGTTTTCTCCTTTAGAATTTTTCCTAGCTAACCAGAATGACTTGTTATGGTCTTTTGGGTGCTGTGAGTAGTTTTAAACATGCAGGCTGACCCATCAGCCCTTTTTGTGTTGCTACTTAGCTTGCTGTCTTCTCTTTGATTAAGGCATTCATAAGTCAAGTTATTTATTAGGCGTGCATGTAAAAAGAATAACCACAAAATAATTTTTCCATGTACTTTCTGAATCCAAAAGTAATATAGCTTGTCTTGTATTTCTTGGTACTTTCCCCTATGGTGGTGTTGGCTAACTTGGTTCACTGATAAGGGAGAAAACTGATAGGCAAACACAGTGTCATTCTTAAAAATTGCTTGTAGTCACTGTGTATAATCTCTAATGAATAGATGATTAACTTGTTACTCTGAAATGTACATGTGATAATTTTACTTAAAGATCTATATTCCAGTTTTAGAGTTTAGGAATTCTCAGTTATTTTATAAATTAACATTTTTTCTCGTTTTCTATTTATGTGACAGTTATTAACATACCTGATTAATTGGCTTTAATAAAATGGTGATTTATATTTTTCCCTCTATAGTTCTATTTACCATGGGTATTAGATCAGTCAAAAACCACTTATTGAGTGTCTGCTGTGTACACACTGTTGTAGTTATTAGTATGGAAAAGTCAACTTTGTTGGTGTAGGGCTTTCTCAACAGTAGAAACTGCATAATTTCATTTTAAATTCTAAAGTGGGTGTAGATCTTTCCTCTACTAATAATAGTTCTGTTGAGTAAAAGTTCAATCTGAATGAAATTTAGCCTATATCTTAAAGTGAATGAAAGGAATTTCTTTAGTTATGGAGGAATCCATTTGCCTGGCTTTTATAAGTAATTCCAGTGGGTTTATATCCTTAATGCCTCTTAAAGTAATATTTTCCTCCCTTTTTCTTGTCTTCATTAAATTGGAAAATCTGATGCTATTGTAGCATAAAGAAATACTTTGAAAAAAAAATGTCCAAGTTGAAATGTAGTTTTATTAGAATGTTTGAGGTCTGGCACTGTCTTTTTCTTATTGTGATATGACCTCGTTTGCATGAGAGAATAATCATTAGACTTTACAAATTAGCAAGTACCTAAAGTCAATAAAGAAAAAATATTTTTACCTCAAAAAATTGTGCTAATTGTTTTTGGCAAGTATGCCCAATTTCAAAGGCTTTCGAATTTCAAAGGGTTTTCTGGTTTTGTTTTATTTTTTGTTTAATTTTGTTTGTTTGCGGTCCCTGTGCTCCACGTGCAGCTTCGTGTATATTTCATAGGTAAGGTAATGTTTGAAGCATTTCAAAATTGCCAAAAATTTAGGTAATAAATTTGACTTGAATTTGGAATGAAGCCACTGGGTGGAATGGAGGTGTAATAGGGAATGAAAAATTGGGGTGGCTTGGGTGGGAATATATATTTACAAACAATATTCCATGATATTTTAAATTATAATTGCTTTAGGGATTAATATTAATATGACTTACTAGGAAAACAAAAGAACAAAACCACTCCCCACCAAGATAAAAATGCATTTTCTTTTGGAAAGAACCACTTTATTTTCCTCCTTTCTTTTTCTTTTTTCCTTTCCTTTTTTTTTCTTTTCTTTTTTTTCTTTTTTTTCTTTTTTAAGATATTTGGGCTATAGGGTGTATATTTGCAGAACTACTAACGTCAGAACCAATATTTCACTGTCGACAAGAGGACATCAAAACTAGTAATCCTTATCACCATGACCAGCTGGACAGAATATTCAATGTAATGGGATTCCCTGCAGGTACACATCATGTTTTTGTTTTTGTTTTTAAATCACTGTTGTTTAAACTTAGATATCTTCATTGGAAAGGTGTATGTCTTAAGCTGATGAAAGCCACTCTTACTCAATTCTTTATATTTGTGACTTGGATTAATCAAAGGTCCTTAGAAAGAGCAAACTGTAGAGTTCACATATTGGCATAAAGATATTTGTTGGTTTTCTGAATTTGAGGAATATATTTTTGTTTCATTTTTTTATTTTTGTTTTGTTTTGTTCAATATTTGAAATGATAAAATATTTATAGTATCTGTATTAAAAGGTGCCTTTAGTTCTTACCAGGGGAAACTATCAACAAAATTTAGTAGTATGTATTTTGGTCTGGCAGGATGCATAATAATGCTATTACTTGGGATTTTAGTACAAAATTTGAACATTCTTTATATTTAGGGCACTGTACAGAATCACATTATATTTAATAAACATAACATAAAATATAAGATACTTTTGCTCTATAACCCTGGCTGATAATAACATTCTTCTAAGTGTTCTATTAGAACAGCCACCTTGCGTGCCCTGATTAGCGGCAGGGAGAATGTTGTTAAGGTGTCTCATCACAGGCATTAGGCCTCTCCAACTGTTTCTCTATCCCTTCTTATCCCCCAGAATGGTAGTTCATCAGTCACCAAAAACTCTAGAGGTCTAGAATAATGCAAATTTGCTTAAAACACCTACATAATAATTGGCTGGTGAGGTCACCAGAGGTTGCTAGAAATTGTTCCTCATTAGGATGTTTTCTCAGGTCAGGATAACTCAAGACTAATGCAGAAATACCTGGGAGTTATAACTTCACATTCCCTTGTTGGAGTGTTAACACAGATACTACCTTTCTGCAGAACTGGTCTGTGAAGACTGCTTCGTTGTGGTGGGAATTTTATTTACTTACTAAATATTAGAGTACCTGTCATGTGCCAGGCATGGAATTATGCATAAAATATTGTTGCTATAACAGGCATGATTCTTGCCTTTTTGAAGTTTATATTGTACTATTCTATGTAGAATGCTTAAGTAATAGCTTTGGATTGAGTCGATGGAGACGAACGGTCTTTTCTTCCCACTTCTGGATGTGTCCATCATCTCTAAGGCCCAAGGAAAAGAATATGGCTTAAAAGGAGGTGAAAGTGGGGGATGGCTTCTGCAGGAGGTGATTCTTACTGTGTAGTTCAGTAATTAGGGTAGGCTCAGCTTATAAGAAACTTGAAAAGTAGGCAGTAGGGTTTAGATTTAATGTGCAAAAGAATCCATGATAAGTTCTTGAGAACTAGTGACATGGTCTTATGTTACATTTTAGAAAGATTAGTATGTGGTGGTGGATAAAAAATAAAGAGTGGTCACTGAAGTCTGGGAAATAGCTATTTGCCTGTATCACAGTACTCCAGGTGTAAGCGATAAAAAAAAAGATGGCAAATGAAGGACAAAAAGAGAATTGTTTATAGGAAGTAATTGAGGAAAAATAAAAGGTTCTCTCAAGATTTCTAGCTTGAGAAATTGACAAAATGGAGAAAACAGCAGGGAAATAAGGAGAAAATTCCATTTAGGAATTTTTAGGAATTTAAAGCATGTATTTCATTGACTTTACAAGATGTGATCTCTGTGGAGAATAGGGAGCAGATCCGTGTGTAAGGAAGTCGAAGGAAACCTCTCAAGGCCATTTAAAAACCGCCTGCTGTGGCACTGCGCCTGGCTCAGGAAGAGTCCGTTGACAGGGGGGGAAAGAGCAGGCCTTGCAGCATGTATTGTTGGAGCAACTTGAAGGCCAGCAAAACTAACCGAGAGGTTTTCTACCTAACGTATCTAGTGGCTGGGGTTTTTATCAATGTTATTGAGACTAGCCAAGCCACCAGCTGACTTATTTGCATACTCATTATTTCAGACATTTATTGCTGCTTACATTGATTGCTGATGTAAAAGCAGTCACCTTTAGTAAAGTGAAAGTAAGGAGGGTCATATTTTTTTAGAAAGTGCATCATGTAGCTACAAAAGGGAAAGATACTACATTTCTCATTGAAGAGATCAGTTGCTGAGTTAACCAAGGTATTGAGTGGAAAAGTGGAAAAAGTAGTTTTACAAACAGAAATAGAATGATTTAGTAATAGAAATATTAGTTCATAGCTTATTCTCTACTTACAGAAATTGAGGTTAACAAAAGTTGATGTAACTGATAGTAAATTACATAGAAAGTAGGCACTAAAAAGATAAACTTAAAAAGATTGAGCTGTAATGCTATACAAGGGATGAGAATTGTATTTACAAGTCAAGATAAGATGTTTGCTATAACTAGTCATTTATTTGAGGTCTGTGCTTTCATGGAGGTTCAAAGTATATGACATGTAATAAAAATTGAGGTAAATCACATTAAAATTCTTGAGACTAGGAACCTAGACAACATAAAATTTTATCAATGTATTTCACAGATAAAGATTGGGAAGATATAAAAAAGATGCCTGAACATTCAACATTAATGAAAGATTTCAGAAGAAATACGTAAGTTGGAAAGAAAACAGAGCCTCTGTTGATTTCTGCTTTTCCAGAATACTTAGTGTAAGATTGAGTACTCAACAGAATACTGAACATAAGGTTATTCTAGTAAATAATTTTACTTATTTTCTTAATAAATATTTTACAGTATGGCAGTCTTTCTTAAGATGTCTAAATCATATAAAGAAAATAAGCAGCTAATTTTAGCAGCTAATTTGGGTAGGAAAAAACTCTTTCCATCCTTGTTACTTTGTGGAAGTGAGCATCAATGAAAGTACCGTAGCTGAAGCAGTAAGAGACGGAAATAACCAGCCTTGCTAACACTCACTTGCCTACCCACCTGGGCAGTGTAGACATTTTAAGTAGGTTTTAATAGAGAAGAAGGAATAGTTATATTGCAATGCAAGATTAGAAGATTGGGAAGAGAGGCCTGTGACAAATTTTTAAAAGTTTTGTTTTATTTATATTAAACTTACTTGTAAGACTGAATTAAACATTTGACCTGTACGTTATTTAAAAGAATTGTTGAGATAACAGTCATATAAAAAATGCTATTTAGTATATATTATTTATGAAACTATTTTGTGGTATCCATTCGTGACTAGTGTGCGTACTGAATGAGATATGAAATTGATCTCATGCTATGCTGATTATACCATTTTTGATACATATCCTATATCGGTTGTGATTAAAATAATTGTTTGGAAAAGCCTCAGCCGATGTAAAATTAACCTCAAAATCTAATATAGATATTTCATAGTATTTCTCTTTCAGGTATACCAACTGCAGCCTTATCAAGTATATGGAAAAACACAAAGTTAAACCAGATAGTAAAGCATTCCACTTGGTAAGCTTTAGAGAACAATAATAGTTTCTTTCCCCCTGAGTAGCCCAACCAGAGGATTTTTGGGGTCACTTTATATGGTTATTAGCATACTTTAATGGTAAATGCAGACATCTGGTTGGTGCATATTAGCAAAGAATGAAAATACTTGTATTTGCAAACCCATAACACGGTTTAACAGACTAATGTTCGGTTACATTAGATTTTCTAAAGGTTGTCATCGTACCAGGGTTGTCAACATTTTTAAAGTTACATTTATTGGTTTCCATCAGTTATTTAAAACTTACAAAAATTTCTAAGAATCTAAAAGAAAAACTCTCCCGCTGCTCACAAATGATTTTTACAGGTTGTTTTGTATTTCATCTCTTTGAAAGATTGTTTATAAAATTAACTCCCAAGATGCTCTTATAAACTTGGGTATCAGAAGGAAGTCCTTCAGTGACGGCGTGCACTGTTTGCATTTTCTGGAAGAATATAAGAGATGCAGTATTAATTGCTGTTTAATGAAAAAATAATTGGACCTAGGATCTAAATGGATCCATGCACTATCATAATTTATGAGATTATATTCAATTATTGCCAACTTCCATTTGTTTATAATTTAATTTCCACTTTTACATCATTATAATTAAAAATGATTTTCACTTTTATGTTTTTCAAAACAGTTCTGTAACATTACAAGCAGGAAATTTGGGGGAGCAGGTTGTATTGTATTTGGCTTAAAATTCTTTTAATCCTTTATTCTCGGTATTTTTAAATGAGTTCATTAAGTGGGAACTTTTTTTTTTTTGGCCTTGAAAGGATTAAATTTTCCTTTATTACAGTACCAGACCACTTATAAATAAACATTTCTTCTATTTCTGCTTTTTCTTCTCTGTCCACTTCTTCTGCTTCTATACCTTCTACTTATTTTTATATCATGTCACATATCCTATGTTTCATACCTTATTAGCAACTTAAAAAGCAGCACTTAACCTGTCTTGTTAGCACACAATATATTATTATCCAAATAATGGTTTCTTACAATGTATTTAAAACAGGACCCAAATAGGAAGGTAAGTTAGATCCTTCAACATATGGATGATTTATTCTAACAAAGTAACGATGATGGTGGTAGACTGAAAGTCACAGTTTAGGGGACTTGCTCTTATTTCCCTCCAATCTGCTGCTGTTAGATGTAGTCTAAAGTGTCTCCCACAACCATCACTGCTGACATCCCAGAGACAGATTTCCCTTGCAGCTTATTTGCTTGTTTTCACTGGGATGAGCTACCTTGTGTGGGCCCATCTGAAAGTTCTGACATAACTCCATTAAAACTGTTGAGTATTTTAAATGGCAAATCAGCACTTTTCCTTTCAACTCTAAAAATGAAGTTGCACTTCCACTGAAATGTCAGATCATCCAAATTAAATTTAAATCTCACTGCCCAGCATTTCTTCTGTATTTCTGAATATTTTATGTCCTTTGTCCTCTGTGTCCTCTCCCATCAAGTCTCAACACGTCTGTTGGTTTTCAAGTGTGGCCTAGTCCACAGCACCAGAGTCATCTGGGAACTTGGTGAAAAGGCAGCTCCTCGGACCCCTGCCCAGACATCCCAGTCAGAGCTCTGGGAGTGGGGCCAGCATTCTGCTTTCAGAAGTCCTCCGGCGGTGATTCCGATGTACTCTGAAGTCTGAAAACCACCGCATTAGATCAAAGAGGAGAAGCTAAGAGACCACTATTTAGATAAGCTCGTAAATTGCATACTAAAGTCAACTATTCTAAAATAAATAATAAATAAAATATGTTAGTTCATAAAGTCTTCAGTAAACTATTGTTTTAACCAAAAAATACTGTGTTTTCACATTAGTGTGACATTCCTACAGGTAGCAAATTAATAATAACAATAATAATAATAGTGTCAGCTAACACATAGTGCTGTCTTTGTGCCAGGTTCCATTATAATTGCTTTCCACATATTAACTAATTTAATCCAGAAAACAAACCTTTGGTAGTAGGCACTATTTTTAATCTCTGTTTGACAAACGGGATTACAAAGAGAGTAGGCAACTTGTCCAGATGCCCTCAGCTCATAAGTGTCCAGTCAGGACTTGACCCAAGCAGTATCCCTGGAGCAACCCATTCATAACCACTCTGTACTTTACAAGTTCTGTATCGAGCCCCGTATGTGTTTAGACTAGGAGAGCACTGGCCAGGAGCGCTTGCTCTGGTCTGTGCTCCCTAAGATGATCATGTTCTAGCCACATGTGGCCCTTAAGCTCTAGAAATGTACCTGATATGGCTGAGAAATTGATTTTTTTAAGTGTAATTTGGTTTTAATTTGGATTTAAATCTAAATAGCCACATGTGGCTAGTTTATTATTTGTGTTATAATAATGTTTCCCCTTAATAGAAAAAGAAGAGAAAATACAAGAATTTAGTTCTGTTCTAAATTGGGCAAAGCAGTTTAGATAACGCAGATCTTTGGTTTAGAGTAAGGCATAAGTTTAGTTACTTCTTACAGGAGAACCAGGTAAAACCATGATTATTAGAATGACTGTGAATCACTCCATTAAGTAGAAAATTAGTTTTCCTGCTGTTAATTTGGGGGGAATAAGTACCTTCAAATTGTGGTGTTTTCATCAAAAAACATACCTTCCACATGTGTTCAAAGAGATAAATATGAGAGGTAATGCAGTAATGTTTTTATGACTTACGGTTTCAGCTTCAGAAGTTGCTTACCATGGACCCAATTAAGCGAATTACCTCAGAACAGGCTATGCAGGATCCCTACTTCTTAGAAGACCCGCTTCCTACATCAGAGTAAGTGACCCATCTGTTAGTTCACCAGCATGATGGGATTCTTTGGAGCATGCTTCATTTATTTATCAACTCCCAAGTTGCCACTCCTCTTACGTGAGGACCTGAGGAAATCGCCATGACAAGCCAGAAATGGGCTCTAATGACTGAGCTGTCATTTAGGGGTTTCATCGTTCTTGGCATTTCTATTTGTCTCTTGCTTTATGAGGCATCTCCGGCTCTAGCCTCGGGGCGCCCTGGATATTCAGTGGCAGGTGGCAGATGACATGTGCGTGCTGCAGCTCACACCCTGAGCTCGCTCACACCCTGAGCTCCCTCACACCCTGAGCACGCTCACACCCTG
>NC_043703.1:72714525-72743713 GCF_006229205.1 Suricata suricatta | reverse complement strand
CAGAAGAAAAGATTCTTCTTGTCACAGTTGCAGGAAAGGGGCTTGTTTCACAAATATGGAGGCAGAGCCCATCTTAAAAGATTGAAACAAAGGATCTGGGATATTGACTGGCCTGCCAGACAGCATTTCTCTTTTCTCTCTTGCGATCAGCGTTTTTGCCGGTTGTCAGATCCCTTACCCAAAACGAGAATTTTTAACAGAAGAAGAGCCTGATGACAAAGGAGACAAAGTAAGTATTAAAGTGCGCAGGGCGGCGTCCCGCTCCGGCCGGTGCCACCGCACGCTGGTCTGCCTGTGTCCGGTTCTCCCTCTGAGTTGAACCTCGTTTTTCTGTTGGACCAAATTGAGAAGAACCAGCAGCCGCAGCAGGGAAACAACCACACCAATGGGACCGGCCACCCCGGGAACCAAGACGGCAGCCACACACAGGGACCCCCGCTGAAGAAAGTGAGAGTCGTCCCCCCTACCACTACCTCAGGCGGACTCATCATGACCTCAGACTATCAGGTACTTTCAGTACATCCGTGCCGACTGGCCACATCCGGGCTTGTGTGTGGGTTCGTGACCTTCGGGAAATGCAGTATAATTAGGAAAGTGCTGACCTTTCCACGCCTGGGGAAACCCACTGACATGTCACTGGCACAGAGAGGGAGCTGACTTCGGAACTAGACAGGCCTGGAATGATCGAACTTAAATTATGCCATTGATCAACTATGTGACCTTGGACAGGTATGTAACATTTCCTGGCTTAAGTTTTTCATCTGAAAAGTGAGACTAGCCCAGCCTTCTTGGGAGCTTTTCGGAGAGTAGGCGCACTACCTCCTGGCGCCTCACTTGTAGTAGGAGCTCCGTCAGTGCCGTCTGTTGTTTTGAAACAGCTGTAAACCGATAATGATTCGGAACCCAGGCTTCCAAAGCCCAGCCCAGCCACTGACTTTGGGTGGCTTTGAGAAAGTGATTCACGTCCCCAGCTTTCTCAGTTGTAGAAATGGGTAATGGTAAGCATGAAGTTGTAGCAAAGATTTGAGGAAAGAACATATGCTAAGGCACCGTGCGTGGCTAGCCTGCCTTGTGTCCTTAACAGACGTTAGCACTTCTGTCATCTGTATCATCATTACCTTCATCAGAATTCTTAGTAGCATTCATAGTACCCAAGTTTATTTATTTATTTTTGAGAGAGACAGAGAACATGAGCTGGGGAGAGGCAGAGAGAGGGAGAGAGAGAAGCCCAGGCAGGCTCAGAGCGTTCAGCACAGAGCCGGACTCAGGGCTTGAACTCTGGAAGCTGAGCTGAAAACAGGAGTCAGGGCACCGCGGCGCCCCCACAGTAAGCACTTTGTAAGTGGTGGTGGTGCTGGTGCTGGCGTGCCCGTGATAATCAGAGCTTGTTGGGTACTTACCGTGTTAGCTTACATACTAAACATGAAACCTACATTATTTCCTCATCATCTCAGAGAGCCAATGCTCACAGAGGTTACATAACTTCCACTGTGCACCTCGCTAGCTGGGGGCAGACTCAGTGTGCAGACTCAGGTCTGACTACCGAGGCTGCCTACCTGTGGATCCTGTCACGGCATTGCCAGTTCCTTTGCAGAAAGACCTGCCTTGAAAATCATATTTGCCCTCCTTGCTTATTCTGATCTTGTGGCCAAACTCACCTGGGTTTCAGTGGTGACAGGACACCAAAAACCTGACCAATTAGAGCTCCTTACCCACCGAAAGGGAAAAGGAGACCTTACTGAGCTGGTGAGGTTCCCGGAGCTGCTGCTCCCATTCAGGAACAAGATCTTCACCCTTCGCTTTGCTTGAGGAGCGGTCTGGTCCGGCAAACCATGGCCACTCTTGCCTGCCCAGGCAGGAGCTCTCTCCCAGGAAGCTCGGCAGGGAAGTCAAGGATGGACATCTCTGAGGGTTGTTTGTTCCCACATCTCTCTCCTTATCTGGATGGAAAGAACACATCCTTCTTGGCTCAGGAGTGTGAGTGCACACTAAGTCACACTTAGGACAAGCAATGCTCGGACCTTGCTCCTGAAACCGAGAAATGTTGCCACATTTGTTTCTTGATGTCATCGTTGTGATTGGTTTTTGTAGGTGACGTCAGTTTCACATGTCCACTGTGATTTCGTGTGTCCAGTCTTTTAAAATGTTATTTTGCTGCCAGTGGGATTGGCAGAATTTAGGATTGCAATGTTTATTAAATAGACTTTGAAAGAGGAAAGTAGTAAATGACAGTTAATCAGTTATCACATTTGTCTTGGGAGCTAATAATATGGTAGAGAGGTACAGGAACAGGACTAACAGTATAACAGATCAAAGTCAGAGGACTCTAAACTCTATCACCATTCTTTCCCTCAGTGCTCCTTTTAGAATTGAGAATACCATTCTTACATTTCTATAATTATAAAAAAAATTTTATATAACTTGTAGCAGAAAGTAAGATTCATTAAAGGGCATAAAAATAGTAAATGCCAAAGAAAATTACTCTGTGGTACCTTTTCTTGCCCTGTTCATTTTTATTCTTTTTTTTTTTAATTCAGTCACACAGGTGTTGAGGTTTCTATGGAAGACACTAGCATGCAAATTCGCCTTGAGTTTCTTAGTGTGCACATCATTAAGGTCATTTATAAACAACTCGAGCAAATTAATTATTACTTACCAAGTCAGTACGGAACAGCATACAGAGGGAGGTTACTGCTATAGAAAAACAACGAACCACACAGCATTGTAATGCGACTCACCTGACCTTGTTTACTGGCCATACTCAGACCTTCATGAAGAAAAGCAGATGTTAAAAGATTGGGGTTTTTTTTAAATCATGTTCAGTCTAAAGCGAGTACATGGCACAAGACTACTGCCTTAAGGTATGCCGTTTTAAACGCGCAGAAACCTCGCTGGCTTGGGACAGAGCCAACTCTCGGAAACGTCTGACTCACAGCTTTCCCTCCTCCGTTTTCCAGCGCTCCAATCCACATGCTGCCTACCCCAACCCTGGACCAAGCACGTCCCAGCCGCAGAGCAGCATGGGGTTCTCCGCTACCTCCCAGCAGCCCCCGCAGTACTCCCACCAGACCCACCGGTACTGAGCCGCGCTGGGGCGCCGGCCGGGCACTGCTGCCGACGCTGCGCGACCTGCGGGACTGGCGGCGCCGCCCTTTGCGGGGACCCGGTGTGGGCCACGGGGATGCACTGTAACCCACGTCCTCACACTGTCCAGTAGCCAAGTCCCACCGCTTTCCACAGACCGGGGTAGTGGCTTCCAAGTTGTACCTGTTTTGGAGTTAGACTTGAAAGAAAGTGCTAGCACAGTTTGTGTTGTGGATTTGCTACTTCCATAGTTTACTTGACATGGTTCAGACTGACCAATGCATTTTTTTCAGTGACAGTCTGTAGCAGTTGAAGCTGTGAAATGTGCTAGGGCGAGCATTTGTCGTTGTATGTGGTGAGTTCTTTCAGTGTGACAGCGTTCTGACCAATAGTACACCCACGCGCGCGTTTAACTGGTACTTGAAACATACAGCATACGTTAACAAAATCACCAAGACTCGAAGTGAGATAATTTTGGTACACCTTTCATTTTAGTGTCTTATCAGTGGGTTGATTCATTTTTCTACATTAATCAGTGTTTTTTGACCAAGACTATTGCTTGAGGTTTTTTTTGAAAGTACAAAAGCCACATAGTTTTTCCAGAAAGGTTTCAAAATTCCCAAAGATTAATTTCCAACTTATACGTTTGTTTTTGTTTTCAATCTATGACTTGACTGGTATTAAAGCTGCTATTTGATAGTAATTAAATATGTTGTCATTGATAGAAACCTGTTTGGTTCGGCAAACAAACTGAAATGATTGTCATAGACAGTGTTTTATTTTTCCTGTCGCTGTTGCTGATTAGTGAGCATGCTTTAAGATGAAAAAAGCATGAATGATAACTTCCTCTGAAAGGTGCGGCATCCAATTCAGATCTTTTGTCCTGATTTTAAAGCTGGTTGGTGTAGTGCTATTAAAATTTCGTTCAGTTAATTTTCCTTTTTAAAACTCGTTCGCACGTTGTTTAGGGTGCCCTTACTTCAGCAAAGGAGAAGGAGTAGGAGAGCCTTAGAATTTTTGAGGAAAAAAAAAAACTATAACATACAATGTACTGTATCAAACTATTTTACATGAATGACACAAGTATTCTGAATTTAAAAAAAATTGAACATTGTTAAAAACAAGGTGTTATGTAATAAATTTATTTTTCATAAATCAAAAAATGGAGTCAGCTGTATTTTTATATACATGATGGTGTTTCATTCCAAAATGTGCATTCACCAGTGGCTTCTAAATAAAACTCTTCAGTTGTTTCCATTAATAATGGCTGTATATTCTCCCTCTGTAGTGGAGTAATGACTTAAGATTTAGCTACGGACTCTTTCCTCTGTGGTACTTAGTTCTATAATAGATGCAGAATAGACACCTTTCTAATCAAAAGATTTTGGATGAGCCTTCCATTTCTAGAATAAGGTGTAATTCTGTGCTATGTTGAGAACGATTTGTTTTATCCCAAATAATTATTTTTCCTCCCTCCTTTAGCACAAAACACAGAAGTTTAAAAAGCTAACATAATGTTTTCCTTAAAAACTATACTCATTCATGTAAAAACATTCAGAGAACTAAGGAATTCCCAACCTTGCTAGGCCTGATCCTAGCAGTAAGGATCATTTAGGAGCTGAGTCTGTGTTGGCACGTCACGGCTTCCCCCGGCCCATCCATACGGCGTGGGACCGATCACAGGGCTCCCTCCCCAGCGCCTCCAGGGTCTGTCAGTACGTCTTCTTGAGCACGTCTTCTTACTTCCCTTCATGCGAATCGCCTTCTGTTTTTTCTCCCTGCCTTGAGGCAGCAGCTTCCAACCTTAGTGGGTATGAAAATGGGTTTGTTTTTCTCTGGGTCGAGTCCCAAAGCTTGGTTCAGGGGCATAGGGAGCACATGGAACCTTCATTTTTTAACCTCAGGGGGTTCGGTGGCTGTTGACTAAGGAACACACAAGAACACCTCCAAGCTGGGCTAAAGATTCGAGGAAAGAGCAGCTCAGTGACTTGGAGAGAGGGCCCCCCTGTCTCCCTACCTTCTCCTGCATGAATCTCAAAACATAAAACCCTGGTCAGGATGGCTCAGTCTGATAGGTGTCTCTTGATTTTGGCTCAGGTCATGAGCCCAGGGTCGTGGGATCTGGCCCCACACCAGGTTCTCTTCTGAGTGTGGAGCCTGCTTAGGATTCTCTCTCTCTCTCTGCCCTTCCCCCTTCTCTCTCTTTCAAATAAAAAAATCTTCCTTCAGAAAAAGTAAACCGCATTATAGCAAGTTCCACTGTACATGTTGGAGACTCCCAGGGCTCCTTTCTCTGATTGTTTCATTTATCAGCCCCTGTTCTCTGAGTGATCCTGTCCAAACTTGAGGAGTTGAACATATTGGTAACCATCAAATTTACATATCCAGCCTATTTCATGTACAGTTCCAGATTCATTATTTAATCGCATCTGTGACAAGTAACCTCCACAAACACATACCAACCGTCATCCCGTAGCCTGTTCCTGGCTCTGTTTCCCCACCACGCACCCTTGGCGTAGATCTGACTCTTGTCTGCCTCTTCCCTACAGAGGGGAAACCACCTGAGTGCAGAGCCCTGTGGCAGCCCTGCCTCCTCTTTTCACCTGGCCCTGGGTGCACTTATCCAGGCTCAGGACGTGGGTAGGCAATGGTTCCGGAAGTTCCTATCCAGACCCACCTGCCGTATGTGACTCATTACCGCTGATTGTCACTAGACCAGAGACACCTGAAGTGGCCTCACCCTCTGCTCCTCGCTCAGACTTTACCAGGTCAGTGACTAGGGACGCCTCCCTCCCATCCGTCTGTCCCACAAATGAACTGTCCTCCTGCTGGTGCTGCACCACCCTCCACCAGACCACAGCCACCTGCCTCTTCCCTAGACCCTTCCACAGGCGTCCTGCCACTTTCCACTGTGATCTCAGCCTCCAGCAGCCCCTCCTCTGCCCTCCTCCCTCCAGTGCTCCTGGCTCAGGGAAAGCCAGACAAGCCCCTGCACGCCGTGGCCTCCCATCTCGTACACCTGTCTTCTGTCACCCTTCCTGGGTGGTGTCGCTGTCCCGCACCGTGCCTCTGGCTTGCCAAGCGCCTCTTGTCTCACAGCTCTTCCACCCTATTCCGGCGGCATCTGTCTCCTGCTCCCCTCAACTTGGCTCACTCCCTCACTTCCTCGGGTCCGCTCAAATCATATCCCAGAGAGGCTTTTCCTTTCCACTCTGAAATAGCAGCCTGTTCTCCACCTGCCCACCCCAACCTCATTCTCTAGCCCCTCTCCCCGGCTTCGTCTTCCCCCAGAGCACCGACTGCTACTAACTTGGGCTTGCTTGTTGCTCCTCCCCACCCCACCAGAAGACAAACTCCAGGCAGGCAGTCTTTTTTCACTGAGATGTCACTCATTGTCCTGCTTAAGGGATAAGAGGTATTGACTGGATACACGATTGCTCACGCCGCTGGGCAAAGTGGCTTACGTTGCATAGTGCTCATAAACATTCACTGAGTGAATGAATGAGTGAGTGAATAAATGATTCTGTATTTGGATGTCAAATAGAACCTCAAAGCCAGCATGTCCAAGAGAGAACTTTTCATCTCCCCTCCATAGCCACCATCTAGCTTCCTAACTGGGCCCTGGCTCCCACCCATGCCATTCTGTGGAAAGTGATCACTACTTGGCATTTTTATACATACATGGGGTTTTTTGGTTTGTGTATTTGTTTATTGTCTGTCTCCCCCAGGGAGTAAGGATTTTGGAGTCCTTTTAAAGAAGAAACTAGAATGGTCATTGTACATGCTCTTAATCCTTCAGTGGCTTCTGTCAGTCACACTTAGAAGGTTATATGTTTTTTCAGGAGGGTGTTTGGTAGACATCAGTAAGCATTTTCTAAAATTTATATGGAGAAGCAAAAGCACTAGAATAAAGGAGTACAGAGAAGATGCATTATGTGATTTTAAGCCTTATCTAAACCTAAGGGCACCTGGGTAGCTCAGTCGGTTAAGTATTGCACTTTTGCTCAGGTCATGGTCCCATAGTTTGTGAGTTTGAGCCTCACATCGTTCTCTGCACTGACCACACAGGCCCTGCTACGGACCCTCTATCTCCCTCTCTCTGCCCCTTCCCCACTCACAGTCTTTCTCTCAGAAATAAAAGAATTAAAAAAAGAAGAAGACTTATCTAAGCCTACAATAATAAGACATTGTGGTATTGAAGAAAGAATAGGCACACAGATCAGTAGAATATGATGAGTCCAGAAAGATACTGATACATGTAAGAGCAGCTGATTTTCCAGGGAAGGCGAGAGAGAGGACTGTCTTTTCAGCAAATGATGCTGGAACAATTTGATAGACTTACACAAAATCAATCGAACAGAGCCTCAATTCGGACCTTGTACTCCATACAGAAATTAATTCAAAATGAAGCATAGACCTAAGTCTGAATATAGAAACCCAAACTATAAAACCTGCAGAATAAAATATAGAAAGAGCAAACATTTCTTAGGTGTAAGAACCTAAGAAACGCATGATGCATGGAAGAAAAGATTGATAAGTTAGACACCATCACAATTAAGAACTTCCGCTCTTCGACAGACTGTTATGAGAACAGAAGACCGGGAAGAGAGATTTGCAAGTCACAGGAGAACTCGTCTCTATAAGCAGAGAACACTTAAAACTCATTAACAAAAAAAAATTTTTTATGGGCAAAAGATTTGAACAAAGATAAACAGATGGCAGATAAGGTCATGCAAAGATACTCAACATCATTGCTCATTAGATAAGTGCAAATTAAAACCACTATGAGATCCTACTACACCCCCAGTAAAATGGCTAAAATTAAAAACGAACTGAGTACCAAATAAATGAAGATGTGGAGCAACTACAACTCTCACATCACTCGTGGGAATGCCGAGTGACACCGTCATTTTTTAGAAGGTTTAACAGTTTCTTTAAAGTTAAGCATACCCAGGGCGCCTGAGTGGCTCAGTCAGGTAAGCATCTGACTTAGGCTCAGGTCACGATCTCACGCACGCACGGCTCATGAGTTTAAGCCCCACGTCGGGCTCTGTGCTGACAACTCGGAGTCTGGAGCCTGATTTGGATTCTCTGTCTCTCTCTTTCTCTGCCCTTCTCCAGCTCATGCTCTGACTCTCTCTCAAAAATAAATAAACGTTAAAAATTTTTCAAAAAATAAAGTTAAACATACTCTTGTCGTACAACTAAACCATCCCAAGTGAAGCAAGAACCTGTACACAATCTTTACAGGAGCTTTATTGTAATCGCTAAAAGCTGGAAACCGATTCCCACATTCACCAAATGGTGAACAAATACTGTAAAATCGTGAATTTCCCATGCAGTGAAATAGGACGTGCATTGCTGATACACGTAACATGAATGATTCACAGCTCGCTATGCCAGATGAAAGAAGTCCATACTGTGTGATCTCATCTGTATAGCATTCTGGAAAAGGCAAGACTATAAGAACAAAACATACTGGTAGTTGCCAGGGGCAGGAGGGAGAAGAGGGATCTGCTAAAAAAGAACATGTTCATATTTTGGGGGGTGATAAACTCTTCGATCTCCTGATTTTTGTCATTGCTACACAAGTGTATGTGTCAAAACTCACAGAATTGGGGCACCTGGGTGGCTCAGTCAGGTAAACATCTGACTCTTGATTTTGGCTCTGGCCATAGTCTCACAGTTGTGGGTTCAAGCCCCATGTCAGGCTTTGTGCTGCTAATGGGGAGCTTTCTTAGTATTCTCTGTCTCCCTCTCTCTCTTCCCCTGCTCGTGCACTCTTGCCCTCTCTCTCTTTGTCAAAAATAAACATTTTTGTAAAACTTGCAGAATTGTTCAGGTGAATTTTAGTGGCTTTAAATAAACTCTGTTATAGTGAAAGACAGAAGGGGAAGAAAAGGACCAACAATATTGAGTGTGGCAAGGACAGAGAGGGACTGGAACTGTCATACATGATTGGTAGGAATCCAATAGAACAGCCGCTCCAGAAAACAATGTGACAACTGCTTATAAAGTTACACTTCCGAGGGACCCAGCAATTGCGCTCTTGCGTATTTACCTGACAGAAATGAAACCATGTCTACACAATGTTCAAAGCACCTTTATTAGAGCACCAAAGTGGATGTCTACCAACAGATGAATAGATAAACGAATTGTAGTACAGCCATGCAGCAGGGTGTATTACTCAGCAGTACAAATGGAGGTTCAGTAGACTCCTAATTGTAGTGATGGTTGCATGGGTATACATATGCATTTTTTTGAAACTCCTGAAACTGTACGCTTTATTTTATTTTTTATTTTATATAGTTTATTGTCGAGTTGGTTTCCATATAACACCCAGTGCTTCTCCCCACAAGTGCCCTCCTCCATATCCATCACCTTCCTTCCCCCCTCTTACTTTAGCCCTCAGTTTGTTCTCAATATTCAAGAGTCTCTCATGATTTGCCTCCCTCCCCCTCCCTAACTCTTTTTCCCCCCTTCTCCTCCCCATGGCCCTCTGTTAAGTTTCTCCTGTTAGACCTATGAGTGAAAACATATGGTGTCTGTCCTTCTCTGCCTGACTTATTTCATTTAGCATGACACCCTCGAGGTCCATCCACAGTGCTACAAATGGCCAGATTTCATTCTTTCTCATTGCCATGTAGTACTCCATTGTATATATAAACCACATCTTCTTGATCCATTCATCAGGTGATGGACATTTAGGCTCTTTCCATGATTTGGCTATTGTTGAAAGTGCCGCTATGAACATTGGGGTACATGTGCCCCCATGCATCAGCACTCCTGTATCCCTTGGGTAAATCCCTAGCAGTGCTATTGTTGGGTCATTGGGGAGTTCTATTGTTAATTTTTTGAGGAACCTCCACACTATTTTCCAGAGCAGTTGCACCAGTTTACATTGCCACCAACAGTGTAGGAGGGTGCCCGTCTCTCCACACCCTTGCCAGCATCTATAGTCTCCTGATTTGTTCATTTTAGCCACTCTGGCCGGTGTGAGGTGGTATCTCAGTGTGGTTTTGATTTGTGTTTCCCTGATGCTGAGTGACGCTGCATAATCCATAAAGTAGTGAGCACACACATGGCACATAACCATTCATTAAATGTTAGCTATTATTAACATTCTCTCTCTCTCTGAAGATGTAATTTTTCTGAAGACTTAAAATATGACCTACTTCTAGTAGGTAAGTTGCACTTTGTGGGTCATTTCATGACCAGATATCTCCTAGCCCTTCATGAATCAACATAAACAATTACACGATTGTAAGCAGAATGTTTGGCATCAGTTAAGTCCAGGGCTGAAATATTTAAAGGTAACTCTGAATTCAATAACCCATCCTTAAGTTATTTTTTCTTTCTTAAATTCGGTGAAGGTTAGGGCCTCCTGCTCTTCACTGAACAATTAATTCTCTTCGCAGTATTCATCTCTCCTAGGGACCGCTATGAATTTCCTCATAACCTGAAAGTGTTTTGAGGGAGCAGTGGAACAGAATTCACATTTACTGAGCATTTGGTGTATGTCAGATAGGCTATTAGGGCCTGTGGCCAAACAGAGCTGAAGCGAACCACAACCCCTATCCTCAAATACTCATGGAATTTAATTTAGTTGAGGAGTCAGGATACACATATTGGAAATACAGCAATGGAAGCCATTATTGGATCAAGCACTAAACAAGAGGTTAAGAACCGTAACGATTTCTCTTTTGAGAAGAGAAAGTAATATAGTTGGAAAGATTTCACGGGTGCAGCAGGGAGAATACTGGTGCAAAGCATCAGAAGGAACATGGGTTTGGGATCAGGAGACCTAGTTTCTGCCAGTGACTTCCTATAAGGCCTTGATCAAGTCATTCTTTTCCAAGCTCTGTAAATATTACGAATTGTAGCAACAGGACACCTGGGTAGCCCAGTCAGTTGAGTGTCTGACTTTGGCTCAGGTCATGATCTCATGGTTGGTAAGTTCGAGCCCCACATGGGACTGTCTGCTCTCAGCGCAAAACTCTTCTCTGTCCTGCTCTCTCTGCCCCTCCCCTGCTTGTGCTCTCTCAAAAATAAAAAGGCATTAAAAAAAAGCTTAAAGAAAGAAAAAGAATTGTAGCAATAACTATGATGCTTTGGGTGAATCCCAGAAATGCTGAAAGGTGCTATGTAAAGCAATCTTCTTCACTATTCAGACTTGCACAGTTAACTTTGTTAGCTCAGCCTGACCCTAAAATAACACTGCCTGCCTACCATTTGGGGAATGAAGTATTATTTTCCCCATTGTACAAATGAGACAAAATAGTTTGGAGAGATTATGCCCTGCAAAGTCGGTCGGCTGTGTGGTAAAGTCAGATTACTTCAGCGCCCACAGCCCAGAGAAAAGGAGTAAGTCTAGGATGGTCACCCACAGTGGCGTCGCCTGAGCACAAAACATGTCCTGGGCACCAATGGCCAGAGATGAGATCGGTAAGCTTGTGGACGGCCAGGGAGGACCATCTTGCTTACAAACAAACTCATTTCTTAGGTGTGTTTTTCTATTTAAGTTGCAAAGCGCAAAAAGAATTTGTATTTTACTAGTCACTGATAATGTCTGTTGAAAGCATACTCCCCAGTGCTAATGGGTGTAAAAACTGATCCTGGCCTAAAATCGGCTCAATGGGCAGTAATCGCTTTCTCAGTGGAGTTTCTTCATTGGTGAAAAGTATCTGTATGTAGGCAAAAATAGATAACTAGCCATTTTCTCTGATGTCATCAATGACTTTTCCTAATACCAAATTATACTGGACTTACCCTGTGGTCCCCTTCTCCCCCCAGCGCCTTAGCTGTTTTACTCTGAGTCTGTAGTGTGGACTGAAATCATGGATGTGTGATGATGCCGTTTCTATTGTGTTTTTTTTCCTCAGGAACATATTGCTTTTGGGGGTCTTTTGCCGTTCTATACAAATTTTAGTATTGTCTTTTCTATTTCTGAGAAAAGTGCCACTGGAATTTGGTAGGGATTGTGTTAAATCTGTAGACAGCTTGGGTAGTTTGGCTATTTTAACTATTAATTCTTCCATTTAATCAATACGGAATATCTCTCCATTTATTTGTGTTGTCTTCAATTTCTTTCATCAACATTATAGTTTCCAGTGTATAGGTCTTTCTCTTTTCCTCAGTTAAATTTATTCATGGATATTTTATTCCTTTTGATGCAAATATAAATGAGGGTGTTTTTTTTTTAAATTTATTTTTATTTCTTAACCTGGTAATTTTTTTCTTAGTGGATGCTGGGTGTTGTGAATTTTGCTTTGTTGGTTACTAGGCTCGTTGTATTTATTTAGTGTTGAATTTTGTTTTGGCAAACTATTAAATTAACTGGATCCTTTTGACGCTTGCTTTGAAGCTCAGGTCCAGAACTGGGCCTAGGGCTAACTAAGTAGTGATAGTAAAGAAATGTCCTTCTGAGAATTCTGCCAAATGCCTCAGCAACCAGCCCGATTGGTCGGAAGACAGACTATTCTCAGCCCCGCGTGAGCTCCTGGCAGTGGTTTCCTCTGACCTCAGGTAAAGTCTGCTCGTGCATGCCCAGATCGGTGCTCAGCAAAAGATTTGAAAGGACTCCTCTACAGATCTCCCAAGCTCCCTCTTTCTCTGTGTGGTCCCCTGCTCCAGTACATGGCCCTTAAATTCTGGCCATCTTAGCTCCTAAGTGTATTTTATTTTATTTTATTTTATTTCATTTCATTTTAGAAAGAGAACATGAGAGAGTGGAAGGAGGCAGAGGGAGGGTTGCAGGAGAGAATCCCAAGCTGGCTCCATGGTCAGCATAGAGCCTGATGTGGGACTCAAACCACGACCCTGGGACCAAGACCTGAGCTGAAATCAAGAGTCAGATACTCATCCCACTGAGCCACCCAGGCGCCCCTCACCACCTTAGCTGCTCTACAGTGCAGCCTCCGCCTGCTCAACACACACCGAGACCAGTTGTCTTTATTTGGATTTTCCTTCCTTGTGTCAGAAACTGCCTTCAAGCAGTAAGCTCACCCAAGAGTAAAACTCGTTTTATGCTGCCTATTATCTGATGTCTGAAAAACAATTTTTATATATATTTGGTCCAATTTTCAAATTGTTTAAGGAGGAGGGGTGTCTAATTGTTTGTGAGTTCGAGCCCTGCATCGGGCTCTGTGATAACAGCATGAAGCCTGCTTGGGATTCTCTCTCTCCCTCTCTCTCTGTCGCTCCTCTGCTCTCTCTTGCTCTCTCAAAATAAATAAGCCTAATGGGCATTGAGAAGGGCACTTGTTGGGATGAGCACTGGGTGTTGTATGTAAGCCAATTGGGCTATATTAAAAATAAATAAATAAACTTAAATTGTAAACATTTGTTTAAGGAGGAGGTGCAAATCTGGTTTTTCTGTTCCATCATGTTTGGGAACAGTAGTCAAAGCTGGAGACAGTTTGGTAGAAGGATAAAACAATGAGCAGATTCACAAAATTTATTAGCATTGTGATATGAGTTTCATACTAATAAGACAGCACATTCTCCTAAAACCTGTGTGCATGTCCAGACATCTGGCTTGGCCATCTGGTGTATGTGATCCTCTGTTTTCCCAATGAGAAGATGAAAAAAAGAAGAAAAGTTTAGATAGATAGATAAGTAGATGATAGAGATAGATACCTAGATACAAATAGTAGATAGGTAGATATAGATAGATAGTAGATAGATTATAGATAGATAGATAAAAGATAGATAGACAGAATAGACAGACAGACACAAATATCCTTTGAGATGGAACCCTTACATATAAAGTTCAGTGGAGTTACAAATATATAAAACCACACATTACATAAACTAACATATTATTTTAGAATATTGCCTTTTCTCAGTCACTAGAATAAAATAATTTTATTCATTCTCTCATAGATATCTTTGACTTGAGCAATTTTGTCATTACTATATTTCCTTTCTAAGTTCTCTAAAATGTCATTTTTATGTCACTTGAACTTATATGAGATACAGCATTTTTTTTTCTTCTTTATATATGTCGCTCTCACTGGAAATTTTACCCAGGCTACAAATTTCCATTCACATTACAGGAAATGGCTTGTCTGGTGCTTGTTTTTGTTTATTTGTTTGTTTGTTTTCATCAGCAATCACCACATGCAAAACACTTTGTGGCTTTTGTCAGTGATTTTTCTAAGGTGTATTTACAATATGTCCAATAAGTATAACTGGGTGTGTCAGACCCCCAAAGATCATCACTAAATACTAAACCTGGTCAATTGCTTTTTCTCTGGTTTTAAAAATCCATTCCATCAGGTGACCTCTATAATCATCCCAAACTAGCATTTAAAAACATTTTTTATGTTTATTTATTATTGAGACAGAAAGAGCATGAGTGGAAGAGGGGCAGAGAGAGAGGGAGACAGAATCTGAAGCAGGTTCCAGGCTCTAAGCTGTCAGCACAGAGCCCGACGCGGGGCTCAAACTCACAGACCACGAGATCATGACCTGAGCTGAAGTTGGACACTCAACCGACTGAGCCACCCAGGTGCCCCAAACTAGCATTTTAAAGATCATTTTAGACTAGAGTGGCAAGATAAAAAATACAGGGTGTCCACTTAAATTTGAATTTCAGATAAACAGTGAATAAATTTTAGTATAAAATGCCCCAAATACTGTATGGAACATACAGGCATTACCAAAAAAAAAAAAAAAGTATTTGTCTGTTACTCAAATTTAACTGGTCATACAAAATGTTCAGCTGAAATAAAAATAGACTTTTATTGGCTAAATCTGGCAATTCTATTTAGTTTAGAATTTAACTAAATTGAATTTAGTTAACACACAACGTCACATTAGTTTCCATTGTTAGACATAGTGACTTGACCATGGTACACTTTATGCCACACTTAGAAGCGTAGCTGCAAGTGTAACCATGTGCTATGTGCAACACTAGTACAACATCATAGACTATATTCCCTGTGCTGTGCATTTCATCTTCCTGACTTATTCAGTCCATCACTGGAAGGCCGTACCTCCCACTCCCCTTCACTCATTTCGCCCAATCCCCACCCCCCCACCCCCCCACCCCGCCTCGGGCAGCCATCAGTTTGTGTTCTGTATTTATAGGTCTGTTTCTGCTTTTTTGTTTGTTTTGCTTTGTTCTGTTTTTTAGTTTCTCTATATAAGTGAAATCATATATGGTATTTCTCTTTCTCTAACTGACTTACTTCACTTAGCATAATACCCTCTAGGTCCATCCATGTTGTTGCAAATGGTAAGATCTTTCTTTTTTATGGCCAAATGACATCCCATTATATACCGCATCTTTATCCATTCATCTGTTGATGAAGGTCTTTGTCGCAAAATCTTTATAAGATGTTGCTTAACAGATGATTCCTTCTCTTTTGAGTGATAATATTGAAAGACAATCCCACTTTATATTTGGGCATAAACAGTAATTTTCACCATCACTTTCTTCCTAAGTAGTAATATCATCAGCACTCTTGACTATATTTCCAAGTATTTTCCCTTGGCGGGGAGTAGAAATTAATTCGGAGGACCAAATACTAGAAGATGGTGTTCATCCATTTTCTGAATATGCCACCAGAGCCCACATTACCAGTTAAGGTATTACAATATTCATTAACAAAGGTTTGAGGTAGGGGAGTGTGTTCATTTTCTTTTCATATTATCAGGTTATTTTCTCTGAGATTTTGGAAGACCTGAATTTTTCAGAGGTAATTGTTACCTTTAACGTCACCATCCTGACCTCCCAGATTTCAGGTATTCCCCTAAGCCACACGTGCTTGGGAGGCACTTTCCATGGCAAATGGTTGTATCTATGAAGAAATCTACAGTAATGAATCCCTTTGATCACATTGACCTAAAAAAAAGAAGTCTTAAGGAGTGAATTTCTACATAAAACTAAACGTATTTTCTTCATTTGTTCTTAGCATAGTAACAATAATGCTTTCATTTCCTCCTGCTGTATTATTTAGAAAGAGTAATTTAATTTACCTCAGTACTGTGGAATCCTGGTGGGTGTCAGATCTTTAATAACTTAACTTATTCTGTCACTATTAAATTAGGGGGAAAAAATAACGTTTGCCACTTTGGATCCTGTTTTAGAATCCATGAAAAAGTGTTCTGAATATCCTCCGTTAATATCAAATTGTGCCCAGCTTGACGCATTTCCTAGGATTCAGAAAAGCATTTTTGTTCTGTCCCCAAGGATACAAATTGGAAACAAAATGATAAAAAAAAAAAAAAAGCCTTGGAAGTAACACAATAAAACATCCCTAGGAGGCATGAGAATCTTACATTAAGCAGTTGGTAAGTTTAGAATCCTGCCCAGATGTGCTGAAAACACCCTTCCCGCACTGTGAAAATATTCACTGCCCTCTTTCAATCAGTGATTTTTCTCTTTCTTCCTTCTTTTTTGACACAGAAAAACAGCTGCTTCCGTCCACAGAGGACTCTGCTGCTCTGAGGGAAATTAGAGCGCTCCCTGCCTTTGAGGCTGATGCAATGGGGAGGTCAAGAGTGCTTGCTCCGGCAACTTCTTTATACCCTGGCTTAAAAGGAATTTCTCCCAGCACATTCCTATCCCTAAAGAACACACTTGCTTCCCTTTCCAGAACAATGCTTTCTCGACCAGCCAGACCCTTGATACTAACCAGAGCTTGACCAGCCCCACAACTCAGTTCCTCCTCACCCACACTTTTACGTTTCATGCATGCTAAGTCAAGCATCCTTAAGGAGGGATTAAATTTTTTTTAAAATGTTTGTTTATTTTCGAGAGAGAGAGAGAGTCACGAGTGCGAGCAGGAGAGGCAGAGAGAGCTGTCAGCGCAGAGCCCAAGGTGGGGCTCAAACCCACAAACTGGATGTGAGATCATGAGCCAAAGTTGGACACTTCACCGACTGAGTCACCTGGGCTCCCCAAAGAGATATTTTTTTAAAAACATTATTCACTCAACAGATGTCATTTCCTGCAAGCTTTTCTTTTTCCATTCTTAAGGGTAAGTACTCCTGGAACCAAAGTGTTTCCAGCACCCTCTCTCATCTAGTAATCACCAAGCCAACTTGAAGAGATGCCCGGTGGTCTTTGTCTTTCCTTTACAACTTGATTCCTTTCACTGTACTTTATACCAAACGATGATGTGTGGTTTAGAGTCAGACTAAAAATGGGCCATTAGTTCCTTGCCTGAGGAAACGGCATGTTCTGGAGAAGAAGTGTGGAAGACAGAGAACTGGACTGACTTCTGACCTCAGCTGGGCTCTTGGGACAGCACTGGAGCAAAGCAGTCTGGTTCTCTGTGGCTCAAGGACAGTGGGAGGACCAGATCCAAACAGGTGGGCTCGGGGCTGCTGGGTTAGTGTCCAGGCTAGGCTGGTACCTTTCCAGAGTCCCAGTACCCATCTGCATGGGTGAGCTGCATCTTCTTGAGGGTCTGGGATGAGACTCAAGTGAGCTCACAACACCCCCTTTCTACCAACATTACCTGCCCACCCTCTGTGACTGTCACTGGCCTTACCCACCTCCCCACTGAAACGGCAGCTGGCAGAGAAGTCTCTTGATGGTTAAATGTAGGTGAAACTACTTCATCTGGGAAGGCCATGTTTAGGGCTACAGGTTCTAGTTGACCTTCCCTCAATGCCCACCCGAAGCAGAACGGGAGAGGGATTGGCACAAGGATGTAGTAGCGTGCCACTAAAAATTCAAAGAAGTCAAAAGTCTTAACTTTAAGGGTTATTTTAAGTAGGCTTGGACTGCTTTTCCTTTTCTTGGGAGAAGTTCCTTAGCCATTTCAATTTTTGATATCTTAAGCACAGTTATGTACTTGCCCTACCACTGTCCAAAAAGAAATAAGTAGGAACATAACTTCACCAACTCCTGCCCTCTCACATAGCTCTGGACCACACTGGTGCTCTCCAGACCCTGGAACATGTTGGGTTTCTTGCATTACCAAAAAAAAAAAAAAAAAAAAAAAAGAGTATTCTCCCTTTGCATTAACAACCTTCTTCCTTCCTTCCTTTCAAGTCCATGATGCCAGAGTATTCGAATGGAAATGGAAACATGCAACCAACTCTGTGCTTTCCATAGAGAACTTGAAGTGACCTGGAGACCAGGGTCACCATCCTCCCCATTTTTCCTGCCTACCTCTCTGTCGCCTACCAGGTGCCAGGCCAACATGTCCCCAGTCTTGCTCCTATCACGGGAGTAGGGGTATCAGGGCAGGAATCCTGCCACACTGTGTCCTAACCGCCAACTCGATTGAGTGTCATCTCACTAACTCCTATCTCCGTAAGTGGGCTCGGTGCCTAACCCCTGTGACCGTGTAATAAGTCCCATAAAGACAGGGGTGAGTTCTTAAATTTACGAAGTGCTTTCTATATGTCAGCCCCATCTCACCATCTGTCTTACTCCTCACTACCATCTTAGGACACAGACATTATTACTATTATTCTCATTTTCCACACGAGGAGGCTGGTGCTTAAGAGGATTGCCTCTTGCCCAATACGCACAGCTCTCGGGCAGGCTGGGGTGCAATTCAGGCCCCTGTGCCCTACAGCTCCCGTCTTTACCTCCACAGTGAATTAGCGAACCCATGCTGCGCCAGTAAGTCAGCAGAGGGAGGCGGGAAGGGGAGCAGCAATGCTGGGACGAAGCCGATATAGAGGGTGGCAGAGGGAAGACCCCTAGAAGTTGGGGCTAGGTGTTGACCTACCAGCCTGGAAGCCGGTTCCCTCTGGACTTTCCAGTTGCATAGAAAATAAATGTCGTCGGGGCGCCTGGGTGGCTCAGTCAGTTATCGTTCGACTTCAGCTCAGGTTATGATCTCACAGTTTGTGAGTTCAAGCCCTGCATCTGGCTCTGTGCTGACAGCTCAGAGCCCACTTCAGATCCTCTGTCCTCTTCTCTCTCTGTCCCTACCCACCTCTCTCTCTCAAAAATAATACTTAAAAAAAAGAAAAGAAATGCCCTTGCTCTTTTAGCCATTTTGAGTTGATTATTTGTGCTATTTGCAAGGAAAAAGACTCACTGATACACCGGACAAGCTGGGTCTGGGATTCCTCATCCATAGCTCCCTCTTCTACCTACTAATTATTTACTGATATGCTTCTTTTCTATAGGAACATATTCTTTCATGAACTTTTGATTGCCATTTATCATGTAGCAGTTGGAGATAAAACTACATCAACAAATTAACTTTCTGAGGATTAAAATGTTCACACGCCTTTGTTTTTATCAGTTTTCTTTTTTCATCATTTGACTTCTGTGTTTATTTCATGCCCTGAAGAGTTTATGCAAGTGGCCCTTCCCTGAGAAAGAAGTAACATTGATTTCTTGGTGGTGCATTGCAAGCAAGGCCTCTGATCACAAAGCCCTTTCTCACTCATTCCCAAGCTAATTGATTTCTTTGAGAGCTGAACAATCCCAGCCTTGTGGGGAGAGAGTCTCCCACATTCGGAGAGCAATGGCTAGTTTAGAAATGCTCTGTCTTTGTCCACGACCAAGTCTCTTCCGCATCCTTGATTATGTCTAAATGATGCTCTTATCCTTAGACAGAGGCCCGCTTTCTCGGTCCACCAGAAAGTGCTGATTTGTTTACCAGCCTCAGAGACGAGACGAGAGGAAGCTGTGGTCTACAGGCCAGTCACACACCAGGTGAGCCGCCACTGAGTTCTGACTTGGGAGAAAGTGGCTTTAAAGGCTGAAAGGCTTTGGTGTCATGCCAACCTGTTTACTAAGGAATCTGCACAGCCGGCCCGGGAAATTGGATGGCCAGGCGATGCTGAATGCTTCCAAATGGGGACCCTTGAGGTAGCTGTAATTGTCCCGGCCAGGGGGGACAATCATGAGGGGACAATGCCGATGGTATATGTGACCTAGGTGAAGGCAGACCTTCACAGCAACCACAGTGCCCTGGGGTGGACGGCACGGGGCTCCCATGCCCACAGAGGATAACTTACCCAGTGCTGTGGCTTAGATGACTCACTGAAACAGATACCACCACTGAACAAAATGACAGGACCAGGTGTGTCAGGGAGGACAGATACCCTACTGGAGTCTTGACTAAGAGAGGTGACCTGGCCCACTGAATCTTGACATGCCTGCACTGCTTCAGAAGGCACTGTCAACTAGGGATCACAGGGCCATTGCTGACACAGCTGTGACATTAGAGCCGAATAGGACTGCTCCTAAAACTTCATTCACTCGTTCACTGAAGCCTACTGTGTGCCAGCCGAACACCGAACCAGGTTCCAAGGATCAACGAGAATAAGCATACAGGTCTGTGGGGTAGGTGGGTGGACAAAGGTGGGCTGGGTTGCAAGTCTAATAATAAGTAAGCTAAACTGGCTTCTTATTCAAAGAAGTATTGTTAGAAGTCCTTTCCTGAAGTTAGAATTTTTGTATTTCAAAGTCATCCCATCTGTAAACACGGGGGCTTCAGGAAACAAGCTCACCTCAAGGTCTGGGAAGTCTTAGAGCAGCTAGTCTCAGCTTCTGAGATTCCTTAAAAGGAGTCCTGCACGAGAGGGCCCACATCCCACTCTGGAGAGTGACAGGATCTGTCACTTGGCTCCCCACATCACGAAGTGCCCTTCCTGGTGTGTTCCGCATGAATCTCTGTGACGCGGGCTGCCGTGCAGCCAGATAAGGCCACAGAGTGGGCCCACACCTCTTTGGATGAAACAGGGTTAAGAATTTCCTGGAGGAATGAGACACTCCTTGGTACAATCATCTGGAAAGAGGCAGTCCCTGAATCAGGACAAGGACAGCGGCCTCTGCAGGAGAGGCCAGGTCTCCCCATCTCCGGACTTCTATCAAAGTTCTGTGCATGGGAGCCTGCGGGACCACCAGCCCACCTCATGTTCAAGAAGCCCCCATGTCAGACCCTTCAACATCATTTGTCACATACTCAGTCCCAGAGAAAACTGACAAGAGTGTAATATGTTCATCCCACAACCTGAAAATTATGTCCCATCCCCCACCACACACTCATGGTGCTCCAGGGCACACTCATACTACATTGTATCTGTGCCGGCATCATAAAGTCATGAATTTATTAAACTGTGAACATTTAAATATATCAACATTTCTGTAACTGCTTTGACATCTCTTTATTAGTTTTAATATATCGAGTGATTTAAAAAATAAAAAGGAGTTGGCCCAGGACTTTTTCAACCTCAGAGAGCTTCTGCCCGGCCTGGGTATCAAGCATCCTCAGGTGGAAGGGGGCCTTGCTTCTCCAAGTTGGGGCCCTGGGCCAGCACACCTCTATCATCTTGAGTTTGCGCTAAACACAGAGCCTTTCAGCAAGGTCACCGGCTGATTTCTGAGCACTCTGAAAGTTCCAGAAGCACATCCGTAGGGAAGTCGAGAAGGCGAGTCAACAACCATGGGCTCTGGCCTGATGACAGCACTCTGTCCTCTGTCTCTGGGCGCCCTGTGACAGGCATGGTCTTCAGCTCGGCTCTGAGGACCCTGCCAGCTTTGCTGTGCTCAGGTTAAGGAGTGAGCAGCTTTCTGTCGCAGCACCCGGAGCTCCCCCAGAGGAAGGGGAAGGGCCCAGCCGCTGCCACGCTTCCTCTCCTTTAGGAAAGAACTGTACTCAATGACCACCATCATCCTTTAAATTTCATTTACAAAATATTTATGCAAGTTAGTTTTATTTCTTGTTTTATAAATCAAATTTATAGAGAAAAGCACAAGGGTGGTTGCCAGGGGCTGGGGGAAGGAGGGGGCAGCCGGTGTTGGTGTTAAATGTAAACAGTTTTATTTTGGTAAGATTATGTGGACGTGGATGGTGATGATAGTTGTGTAACAAGAAGAATGTCCTTAACGTCCCTGAACTGCACATTTAGAAATGGCTGATGATAAATCTTATGCATTTTACCACAAGAAAATGAACAAGTCCGGAGGTCCAATCAGTGGGGTTCCCTGAATGATGGCCACAGGGTCGGCCGAGGAAGAGAGTGAGGCATACACAGCGCTTAAACAGAGGCTGTGGCACATTCCCACAATCCCTCTGCAGAAGGGTCTCCTGGCCCCAAAAATGCTAGTGTCCCTGGACAAAATGATGGGAGAGCGGCGCTGCCCTGGGGCAAGGGGTCAGGGTGGCCTCCGCCCCCTGGGATCCACTCAGGGCCCCGCGCAGAGTCAGGCGCCCTCTGCCTTGAGAGCCGTCCAATGTGCAGAGAGAACTCACCAGATCTGTGGCAGAGCTGTGCTCAGCGGCAGAAGGCGGCTCCACACATGGCCCCAAGGCCTCCGTGACCCGAGGCCCACACCCCCAAACTATACGGACCCTCAGCCACACACGCCTGCGCCTGTCCTGCTCCCAGGCTTGGGCCTTCCCAGGGAAGGTGCAGGGGCACGAAGTGAAGGTCAGGGTCCCCCAGACTGGGCATGAGATAAGGGAAGGAGCATGGTCCTTCCTCAGGGAGCAAGGCCACCAGGCAATGCCAAACCCAGGGCCTGGGTCCCTCTACCCCCACTGATTCCCATTAGCCAGCAGCCCGTATCCAGGAGGTGTGAGATGAATAAAGAAAGCCTATTTCCATATGGAGTTGGGAAGCAATGCAGGGAGGGTGAATCTTACTACACAAGCCGAGGCCAAAGAAGGGTTTTCTTCTTGCCTGGCAACAACCCAGCCAATGAAAAGCCTCCTCAACCCAGTCAATAAGAAAATGCCACAACCCAAGCCCCTGAGAAGCGGCCACAACTCAGCCAATGAGAAGCTGCCACAAGTCAGCCAATGAAAAGCTTCCACATCTCAGCCAATGAGAAGCCGCCACAACCAGAACTCTAGCTCTCCTCTAAGAACTTTTATTTGGAACAACCCTGCCTAACGCCCTCCTTTCCTGTCTGAAAAGACAGTCTCCTCATTTGTTCTCGGACATGCGGGTGGTTTGCCCTGGGTTGTGTGTCCTGAATTGCAATTTCTCTGCTATTCCTGAATAATCTCATCTCTGCTGGTTAACTATCTGGCCATTTTATTTTTATGGTTGACGGTGGTAAGGCAGTTCTAAGAGCTTTGTGACATTCAGACTAGAGGCGACCTTGGAAGTGGGGTCCCAGGCTCCTGCAAAAAGGCTGAAGTGAGGACCTCACTAAGTCGGAAGCCAGGGCTCCAGGAATCCCGATTCCTCTTTCGTGTCAGCCTCTCATTCCACAGCCTCCTCCAAAGCTCTCCTTGAACCCCAGCCCAGGAAAGGGGAAGAGTGCGGTGGGTGTCATTGCTGAGCCCCTGAGACGCGGGGGTGGGGGAACTTCTGCGGAGCAGGGGCCAGAGGCCCAGCGTCAGATCTCCACTCGGATTCTTACAGACCAGGACACAGTTGTGGAATGACGGCTTCCAGAACGCTGAGACAAACACCGCCTCGAAGTTCCTGGGGGAATAAAGGGAGTATGTGGACCGCCCTCTGGGGGTGATGTTGTGCTGTCTGAAGGTGACAAGTAGGTAAATAACGAGGGTATTTCCAGCCACTCAGGCATCCAGATCATCTCCTCTGTGGGCAAACTGGGTCACGGAGAGAACCCTTTCGTGTGACCCTCGGGGTCACCGGGCAAGATCCAGTGCCTCAAATTAGAGATTGAAATGCTCAGTTCACGTTGTGTCCCAGGCTCTCAACCCGCCCCCCCGCCCAAGTCCTGCGTTCTCGGCCTTCTCCCACCCACCGTGTCCTGGGTGCTCTGGGTTCTCATTAAACCACTCATTGGCTTGGCTTTCTGAGGAAATGCAAGATCAGACACAGCATTCTTGAACGTCACAGACTTTCCAGCAGGTCTGGTTGGTTCGATGGAGCCTGACAGTACAAAGGGATGGCTTCCAAGCCAGGCCGGTCAAGGCAGCGACGGCAGTGGCCCTGAGCGCACCAGACCCCCTCGGGAAGCTTCCTTTCACACACAGTCGGTTCGCCCAGCCTGCTCACCCCTCAACCCTTCCTCTGGACCTTGAAAAGTCCTGGGTAAGCTTTAAACCACTTCTGGTTACCTCTAGTTTGCCCTCCTTCCCCACCCCTGCCTCCCAGGGCAGCATCCTGTGGTCTACACCACCAGCGTGGATTGGACTTGTTTGCACACTTTGCCTGGCTGCCAGACTGTGAGCAATCCGTGGGTGGACAAACCTGCCTCTTGGGGCGGGGGTGGTCAGGCCCGGATTGGACCGGGTGTCATTCTTCTACTTCCATGACATGCAAACCCAGAGGCTCTTAGCCAGGCATTTTCAAGGGCAGGAAGCAAGGACCCTGTGATGGCTGCTGAAGGTCGGGGCTGGCCTGTTTGAATTTCCAGAGGCTCCAGGCTTAGTTCAGTAGGATGGAATTTAAACCTCTTCTCTGGCTTCCCACCACCCCAGTGATGTGTGTGTGTGTGTACACGCACTCAGGAAGGTGAGACCAAAGTTCCCTCCTGGGTCTGGAAACAGGAGCTTAGAAGCCAGAGGTACCTGGGCACACGGTCTCTCTGTACCCTCAAGGGATTCCCAGGAATCGTAAATCGGAAGCAGTGGTTCTCACCCCAGCTGAACAATCTAATTGCCCACAAAGCAGGGTTGAACTCACAATGCCTGGCACTCACTCTCCTCCCCAGATTCTGGCCTCCGCTGTAAGATGGGGAGGCCCAAGGCTTCCCACTGGGCATTTGAAAATGCTCCCCAAGTTAGTCAGATGTGCACAAGGGTTGAGGACTGTTGATCTGAGGGAGTGAATCAAGAAGGAAGTGGGGAGTGGGAAGGCACCTGGGTGGTTCAGTTGGTTAGGCATCAACTCTTGGTTTCAGCTCAGATCATTATCTCACAGTTCGTGAGTTCGAGCCTTACATCTGGCTCTGTACAGTCAGATTGAGATTCTTTCTCTTTTCCTCTCTCTTGTCCCTAACCTGCTCTCTCGCTCTCTCTCAAAATAAATACAAATAAGCTTTAAAAAAAAAAAAAGGAAGAGAGAGGGTTCAGTGAGGCCTCCAAATGGGAAGTGGAAAGCAAGGTAGGGGGGTCAGGGAAGCAGAGAGCTGACCATTCCCTGCATAGGAATTTCTGGGGACATGCAGAGAGTGCAGAGACCAGGGGACCCAGCACTCATAAATACTATGACTGATGACAGTTTGTGTCTCCAGCTCAAGCTTTGTGTCCGCATGCCGCTCAGGGAGCTTCACAAGTGCTGACTCATTGAAGTTTTGTGGCATCACGTAAAGTAGTTAGAAGCTCTCCCTTCTGCAGATAAGGTCAGAGGAGTGCCCAGGGATGGCACCCGGAGCGGCAGCAGGGCAGGGATTTCAGCCCAGTCTCAGATGGACCCACAGGGGTGGGGATGGGGGGATGGGAGCAGCGCCCTGAGCCTGCCCTGAGCCCCCGCTGCCCTCCAGAGCAGACACAAGGGCACTGGGCCAGATCCTGCTTCTCTGTTGTTGCCCAAAACTCTGGTCTTGGTGTTATCTTTTTTGTGGCCTTAAAATGATTGCTGTGTTCAGTCTGTATTCTAGCTCATGGAAATGAGAGAAAGTCTAGGTTGCATAAGGCTATAAATCTTGTGTTGTTCACTCCTAATTATGCAAGGGATAATTTGTAAAACTCACAAATAATCACTGGATCTAGGAATTGCCAAGGACTCTAGTGGCATACCTGTCCAGACTATGGAGTTCACAAACATTAAACAGAATGGGACCAAGAGGGAGCAAGGGAAAAGAACTGAATGGTTTGAATCCAACTCCTAGTCCCCAACCCAAGATTTGGGCTCCCGGCTGCACACAAGGAATCTGTATTCTAAAGTCATGATTCTGATGCTCTAAGACTTGGGAGCCAGTGGTGGGAATGGCCTGTGAACTGGAAAATTAAGCCTTGCATCCCATAAGCCAGTGGCTTAGGCTGCCCAGAGAAGTGGAAAGAGCCCCCTCTGGGAGCCAGGGCTCTGAATTCCAGTTTTGACTTTGCTCGTACTAGGTGGACAGTCACTGGTATCCAGACCTTTCAGTTTCCTTATCTGTGAAATACAAAAATGGGACAAAATAATCCCCAAACTGTTCCTGTGATGAATTCATCTGATTCCATGAGAGTCTAAATTCTTATTCAGTAAGGGCAAGAGTATTTTTAAAGGAATGGGGGTCAATTCCCCAAAGGGGAGTTGTCATAATTTTAGCATCTCTTCCGAAATCTGCTTAGGAAATTTGGCAAGACCTTCCAATCAGTTCTTTTGTCTTCCTTCCTTCCCATCACAGGGACCCTTAAAGCCAGTGACACATGGGCCTTCCACTTCTTGCCTGACTCTCAGAAATCTCCCTCTGACCCTTGCTCCTTCCTTCCCAGAACCCCAGAACGGCAATTTTCAATCCTGGCTGTGTATTAGGATCACCTGGGAGGCTCTTATGACTTGTTGGCACGCAGGCTTTCCCCCCCAGACAACTGAATCAAAATTGGGGGGGGGGTTGGCTTAGGCATCTGCATTTGTAAAGCTCCCCAGTTGATTGCAATACATGAGAATGTTGGAGCCAGCTCCCCAGACCTGGTGTGAAAACAGGGGTGATGGGTCTCAAGGTACTTCTTTACCCACGTAAGAGAGCGAAAGTGTAGGGTGGAATTTACAGTATTGTCAAGTCTTCTCTGCCTAGACCTACATGTCAGTATTTTAGATACACGACATTGGTATCCATAGCATCAAATACACTATGGATGTGAAATGAAAACACCAGGCCATCTGACACCACCATACGCCTACTGGTGGACCTGAGTCAAGTGTCCTGAGTCCAGTCTTCCCATTTGCAGAGTGAACCCAGCATTTCCCTCTTGACCTTACAGGATTGTTAGATGAATCACATGATGCAATGCACGTGAATTGACTTTGTAAATGATAAAGCACTACACAAATTGACTACACAAATTGAATGGGTTTAAGCATCTTGTATGTAGAAGGAGTTCACATATTCAACAAAAATATATTGGTTCTTTCCCAATGAATGCATGGACTCAATGCAGCTTTACTACCAATCAAAATGCCAGCAGCCTTCTTTATAGAAATCAACAGATTCTAAAATTTGCATGGAAATGCCAAGGACCTTGAATTGTCAAAACAGTTTTGAAAAAGAAGTACAGCCTTGGAGGACTCACATTCCCTGGTTATGAAGCAACCACAATCAAGATAGCATATCAGTGTAAAGGTAGGCAAGTAGTTCAATGAAATGAAATCCCCAAATAGATCTATCTATATGTATATATGTATACATATATATACGGCCATGTGAATGTTTATAAAACTGACAAGACAATTTGATGGAGAAAGGATAGTCTTTCAACAAATGATATTGGAAAAACTAGATAACCACATTTGAGATATATGTAAGTGTATGTATATACATAAGTCTCCTAGGAAAGAAGAAACAAATTATAAAATTATTGCATCTCCATACAGCAGAACACTATTCAGAAAGAAAAAAGGCATGAACTAGAGACATACACATTAGGATGGATGCATCACTAAAATATTATACTAAGTGAAAGAAGCTGGACACAAAGGCTACATATTGATTTCACATATGTGAAATTTTACAAAAAACAAAACTATAGTGATAGAAAGCAGATCAGACAGAAACCTGCCAAGAGTCAGGGGGTAGGATGTGGGGATTGAATATAGAGGGACTTAAGGAAACTTTGGGGAGATGGAAATATTCTATATCATGATTGTAATAATGCTGCACAACTGTATGCATTCACTGGTCAAAACTCACTGAATTGTTTAATTAAAAATGGTGAACTTCATTGTATGTAGATTATATTTAAAAAGAGCTGACAAAAAATTATCAGAGTCTTTGGCTTATCAGGTACTATGCTGGGTACATCAAGATGAATCAGACATGACCCCTTCCTGCAAGCACTTGCAAATAAATGCAACACATCACTGAAAGTGCTGTGTTAGAGCCTGCACGCAGAATAGAAAGAGGTTGATTCTCACCAGAGGAGGGAGAGCAGTCTAGATGGTATTTGAGCCAAATCTTAAAAGATAGGTAGCTATTTGCCAAGTAATAAAGGAGAGAAAAGCAATTCTAAGCAGCAAGAGCCAAAGAACAAAACCTCACAAACTGGAAATAGCTAGACATGTTCCAGGAAATGCAAGTGGTTGGTCAAAATGTAAGTTTCCAAGAAGAGCATGTCTGAAGATGAAAATGTTGAAGGGTCTCAGACCACATGCTCAGGCACTCAAGTTTCCTCCTATAAACAAAGAGAAACTATTGAATAGTTTTGTGCTGTAATGAACAGGTTCAGTTTGGTGTTTTATAAATATTACTCTAGAAGAAGATTGAAGGGTGGTAGCAGCTAGATTGAAGGCTAAGACGCCAATTATAAGACTCTTGCCGTCACTCAGATAAGATAAACAGTGAGTTTTGTTCTGTGGGGTAACATCGACATGAGAGTCATGAGAGATATTAAGGGAGCATAGCCCGATGTGTTTGCGCATGCTGCCTAAGAGAATGATAGAGAGTCAAGCTGGATTCCAGCTTGGGTGACTCAATGGCTGGTGGTGACATTTTTCCAGATGGCAGATGCAGGGAAGAGCAAGCATGGAAAGGAAAGATAAGTTTGGGCTGGTGCATGGTTAACTTTTGTACAGTCCATTCTAGTAGAGTGTCTACAAGGAAACTGAATATCCAAGAGTAAAATTCAGAAGAGATCTAGACTAGATGTATGGTTCAAAGTAATGCATACACATAAGCGAAATAAGTCAGGCAGAGAAAGACAGATACCATATGTTTGCACTCATAGGTCTAACAGGAAATTTCCAGAATAATCTAGCTTCAAGAAAAGCAAGCAGTTAGTAGTGCTTAAGAAAAATTGATTCAGTATCTAAGGGATAGTTGATACCTGTCACAACACAGCATTTTATATACTGTTAAGTGAAACTGCAATACAATCTAAGTTTATTTTGGGAGTGTTTGCTGTATCGTTGGATTTAATGAAATGTTTAGAGGTGCAGTAGGCATGACTTTGAGTAGATAATGAAAGAAAATGCAAAATGCTAATTGATTCATGATGTGGTTTCATCTTAGCTTGGGCAAACCATGCAGTATTTAATATATAGTAGCAGAATATTTACTATTGAAGCTTGAAAAGATGTGAGTTCTTTGTGTGCAATCTTTCATTTA
>NC_043703.1:72624172-72714425 GCF_006229205.1 Suricata suricatta | reverse complement strand
TGTTTGGAGTGTCATTGTAACTACTGTATTGTAAATGATGGAAAATAATTGCATATGTTAAAAAAATATGGAACTTTATAAAGTAAAAAAAAAAAGAACTGGGGGAAAAAAAACAACAAAGTAATGCATACACAGATGACAGCTGAAGTCAAAGAGTAAATGAGGGTGATCACACAGAAGTGGGAGGAGGGCTTGTAGTTATGGAGAGGATGATCAGAGAACAGGAAGCCTTAATGGAAGCTAAGAAATAACAAAGAGGTGGAGGTGGGCCAGGAGAATGTAGTACAGAGAAGCAAAGGAACAAATGATCTTTAGAGAAAGAGATGGTCAGTGCCATCAAATGCCACTTCTAAGTCGGTCATAATGAAGACAGGAAAGAGTCCCTTAGAATTGCTGAATAGGAGATTGTTGGTGTTATAGACAAAGGTAGTTGCTATGAAGTTGTGAGAGCAGGGCCTGATTGTGGAAGGCCAAGCAATGAATGAGATGCAAGGACATGGAGACAGTGAGCAGGCAGTTTGGGTCTGAAATGGAAAACAGAGAAAGGGGCCGGTAGCTAGGGAGAGCTGTAGGATCAAAGTACCTGGTTTAAAAATATTATGGGGCACCTGGGGGGCTCAGTTGGTTAGGCCTCCGACTTCAGCTCAGGTCACGATCTCGTGGTCCATGAATTTGAGCCCCGCATCAGGCTCTGTGCTGCCAGCTCAGAGCCTGAAGCCTGCTTCAGATTCTGTGTCTCCCTCTCTCTCTCTCTGCCCCTCCCCCACTTATGCTCTGTCTCTCTGTCTCTCAAAAATAAATAAATGTTAAAAAACTAAAAAAATTAAAGGGATTTGTCAAATTTAATACGTTGTTGAGGAAAAGCCAGATGAATAGAAGTTGAACATATAGAAGAGTGGCCCAGTGATGAAAGGTCTTAGCCATGAAGGAGACAACAAAGACTGAAATAGGAAGAAAGCAACCTGTCCTCTGGGAATGCAGAAAGGACATAGAGGGAAAGTCCAAATAGAGATAATTTTGGAGGAAGCTGAGGGAGTTTATGGTTGAAGATTCATTTCTCAATAGGTTGGAGGAAAGAAGTGAAAGTTGGAAAGGCCACTGCAAGGCATTGGAAAGGGAATGAATCTGTAAACTTGCAAGGGTATTGTCCACAGTGTCATCTGTCTCTAGTGGTTATGATTTCCTGCATCAACACTGAGCTGCCTGTGTGTGGCAACTAGGAAAACAGGTTGTTGGATTGACCTAAGATATGGATGTAACAAGAAGGATACAAAGAAAGGCAAGGTGGCGAGGATGCTTCCCGACTAATTAACAGAATGAAGAAAGTGGTGAACTCCAGGATGGAAGGAGAAAAAGTGGCGATGTGGTGGTAAAACTGATGGGAGAAAAACAGAGACATCAGAGGTGTAGGGGATCTTGGTGAGCACAGCAAACAGACAAACTGTTGGAGCAGAGATGGTAGCAGATGAGAGTCAAGAGTAAGGTACTCAGGGGTAGGGTTTCAGAGGGAAGATAGTTTTGAGTGATGCCAACACCCAAGCTATAGAAACCTGAAGTGAAGGAGAGGGAAGGTCATTGGTGTCCAGGCTATGGTGTTGTGTAAGTCTCTCCATGAATGTTAAAGTTCCCAGGATGATGTGGGAGAAAGAAGTATCATGAGTGAGACATCAAAGTCCTCAATGAGTGAGAGAAGGGAGTATGAAGCCAGAAACTTATGTATGGTGGGCTGGACTTCAAGGCTTGTACCTAAGAGTAGCAGAGTTGTGGTCTGAAAGAAGCAGTAGAGAACTAGGGGGCTGCTGCCCACTGAAGGCTCTAAAATGAAAGAAAGTGGAGTGTTCACTTCAGAGAGAGGGTAGGGATATTCTTGGAGTTCAGCCGGGTTTCTTGGAATGCTAGGAAGTGGAAGAGGTTGGAAATGAAGGTACAACTGATTTGGATGATAGCAGGGCATGGGTTAGGAGGGAGTAGCTGCTGGGAAATCAGGGTAAAGGCAGCACTGCATTGTCTGGGCAGAAGAGAACACTTAGGGCCTCACTGCTGGGCTGGTGACAGGATGGCAGGGATGAGAGGCATGGGCTGGGTTTGTTGGCCTCAAAGTTGTGGGCAACTAACTGTGGAGACCTTCAGGTGACTTAGACCCAAACAGTATATGTGAAAATTAGTAATGGGAGCCTCACTACAATGGAGGTTGGAGTTTTCTGCAAGAAAAGGTGCTCGTGACCTACTTGTAGTCTATTGCAGACCAAACAGAGGGAGCCAAACTTGACCTTGCATGTGGATACCACCATACTATTCTAGCAAAAGGAAGAGAGATTTCCTCATCACCAGGCAACACACCAGCCAGTGAAAAGCCACCACTCTTGGAACTTCAAGTTTACTCCAATGGACTTTTCATGTATGACAAGATTCCTAAATTACCCACTTTCTCCTTAACAAAAAAGGGGGGGCGTGTCTCCTTCATTCTCCGAACTTGCCTACAGTTTCACCACAGCTTGTTTGTCCCAGATTATAATTCTCTTTCATCCCCAGATGAACCCATCTTTTATTGGTAAAATAACTTCTGTTTTTAGGGTTAACACATGTGATTGGAGTTTTGCTGCTGTCCTGAAGAAGGAAGAACAGGAGACACTCTGGGAATCATGCTGGGAAGAGACTCTTGCCCCAGCGAATTACAGAGATGCTAGGACATTTACAACTTGCTGGAAATAGTTGCTTATGGTAAAGGATGAAGATTATGCCTCAAGGCCCCTCAATAGATATTTAACTGGATGGGAATAGAGAGTGGAGCTCATGTGTTCCTTGTGCAATCCTAGAATGTCAGAGCTGGAAAGACTCACAGAAGAGACACATTGTATAAACATCTTGTGTATCCGTTGTATGTGCATCGTGTGTGCAAGAGTTAGCCCCACATCGCTCATTTTAGTGGCCTTCACGCTTGTCCCATCCCCTGCTCCAGATTGTCCCCCACCGCTGCCCCCGGGCTTGCCCTTCAGACATCTCAGACTACTGTTCCTTCCTCAGACGTGTCTAGCTCTTTCCATCTCCCTGCAGATGCTCTTCTCTTTTCTTGGAAGGAAGCTTCCCCACGTCTGCCTGGCTACTCCAACTCATTTTGCAAGTTCTTTCTGGCTCTTCCAGGCGTCCTTAGGGGCCCCTGCAGCTAGTTCCCACTCAAAGCAATAATCATGTCACAATAGAATTGCTTGCTGCCATATTGTTATTTATAAGAAATGCATATTTGGTCATTCAGATGACTAAAATAGGTTTCTCCTAGGTATTTGGTCTTTGTCCACAGTTCCTGGCTCATGGCTCCCAGGGCTTTCGGTCTCTTTCTATTCTGCGTCTTTACACCCAGCTCTCCCGAGCCTTAGGGTCTCAGGAATTGATTAAATTGCATGGATTTTGAAAACCTAGACTCAAATTCCAGGTCTCCCACTTGTTAACTACTAGCTGCTGTCCTTGGGCAAGTTACTTAACCCCTTAAAGCCTCAATCTTATTATTTGTGACATGGAGGTGATGAGGGTAGTGGCAATGTGAAGGTCAAGGGGTAAATAATGTTTGAAAATTCAAATGAGACCATGGATACCAAAACCGTTGCTGTTTTTTTAAAAAATAGATTCAGAAATTCTCTTACACCCTAGATCTATTCAAATCCTGATGAACAGATTCACACCACTTTAGAAACCAGAATGCCAAATTATTAGCTCACGGTAAGAATGCCAAGCAGACCAGACACCATGTTACCCCCCCCCCCCCCCCCAACCTCCTTCCTGGAGACAGTGCCAGGGACATACTGAGAAATTCTCATTACCCACCTCACATTTTTTAGATTCTGTTATGACTATTATGCCTGTCTTTGCCATGTCATTTTAACTTCTTTTCACAGCATGTCACATTTCCAAGTTAATTCACACTGAGCTATGATAGTGAAAGTCTCCTTATTTTAAACCTTCAGTCAAAGAGGGTGACCCTTCCCTGAACTTTGAGTCCAAGATCTTGAGCTCTGTCTTTCTTTGAGAACTGCGCAACCCTCCCAACCCCCACCCCACCACTCTCCAGTCCATTCACAGCACTGTTTATCCTCAAAGGAAAGAAAAGCAGGTTTTTATTTATGGGCCAGATGATGTATCATATAGAGTTGCAAAGAACTCCCCACTGGAAGTCTCAGCCGCCACAAGCCAAGTGCGTTAGTCAAAGACACTATTGATACAAGGGAACAGAATCAAGTGTCCTCAGCTGCCCTGACAATGTCTTTCCTAAGGTATTTGGGAGTAGATCTGACATTTCTGACATTTGCAAGGGAGCCTGTGGGACTGTCATCTTCAGCAAGGAAGCAGCTGGGAGCTCTCTCCCACAATCAGCCCTGAAATGTTGTGAAATTCCCTTGTTTTCCACAGCCAGTGCAGGGGTCCTGGGAGACGTGACAGTTGGTCATGACAGAATGCTTAAACCACACCTGGTTCCGGGACCCAAGCGCTGGCCAAGCATGCTCTTCTCTGTCCTTCCCTCCTCCTGCCTCTCTCTTCCACCCTTCCTTGAATGTCCCTTGTGTGTGTATACCTACCCAGAACTTTAATTAAACCTATAATGAAGGTTAAATATGTTTAGGATAAAATGTACTTTTGTTGTAACTCCTTTTAAATTAAATAATAATTCTGAAAGGTCAGGAATATATCACAGGAGCAAATCTCAAACATCTTATTTGAGAAAAGAAACTTCAGCTCTGATTTTAGGGTTACGGTCCCCTACAGAGCTAAGTTTCCCATGTCAGCCTCAAATTCCAGGGATGGTGGCTGTGTTCAGCTGCATTGCTCACTTTTTCCTGAGTTAGGAGACACAGAGTGTGTTGTGTTTGGGGGGGGGGAGGGCATGTTTACCCAAATTCATAAATAATGTGCTTTCTTTCCCAGTTTCAGTCTGGGACGACTGAGCTGCCCTCATGGGTAAGGGGATTGAGGGACCTAATAAAACACAAGGCTTACCATCACACGTCTCAACAGTGGCAGTGATGACACTTCTAAAGAATTAAGCACAACAACACAAACATCCTCACAAAGGCGTGGCTTCCCAACCTCAGTTAAAATTATTTCTTCCTTAAGGAGATGTTTTGGGGTTGTCGTTGTGGTTGTCGTTTGACCTAATCTCCTTCAGTTGCTGAGCTATGGACGGGATGTTTATCAGCTCAGTGGAGGCAGACAGGTCAGGGACTCTTTCCTCTGAGTCCGTGTAGTGATGCTTCCAACATCCTGTCGTCACGATCCTGCCTCCCTCCATACCCTCTCCTGGTACGGTGACACCTGGACCTCCCTAAACTTGGATCTGCTTCCTCTCCCTTCCCCCCAACTCCTATCCCTCTACCGTAACCCACTTTTCAATCTCCCTGCCTAAAAACATGCTTGCCTTCCCCATCTTAACAGAGGTGATGTGTTTCACAACCAGCTGGGTGTGAGGGAAGGTGGCTGATGGGTAGCATTTGCCAGTGTCTGCAGTGTAAACACATCCATTGTGGGAGTATTTCAAGCCAGTTGAACAAGGTCACATAATCTCTGAAAATTTAAACCAGCTCTCCCAGAGGTAGGCGTGTTCTGGGGCATGGGGGCAGCCTTCCCTTGGCTCTGTCCTTAACTTAAGCTAGCTTTCTCCTTCTATTTGTTGTAGAACTTCTCAAGGAGGAATCCACAGTCATTGCTTGTGTCTCCTAGCGCTGTAGTCTCTCTTGGCCTTTACAATCTGGGTTTTACCTCTTCAAGATCCATTGGAATTTTTGTTGTTGTTACTACAAAAGCTATCCATGTTTAATCCAAAAGCAAAAGAAAAGAATCCATCAACAAAAATGAGTAAGGGTATAAAAGAGATGCCATCAATGGGTTTTGAATTGCAAACTGACACTCTCGTTCCTTGTTTTCTTTAGCCTTTGCACCACTGGTCACTAGTGACCTCCCCTTCTACCAGGACCTCTTCTCTCTTCTTTTCCTTTTTTTTTTTTTTTTTGGCATTAAAAAAATTGAAGTATGGTTGACACACAATGCTACATTCATTTCAGGTGTCCAACATAGTGGTGCTACAACTCTGTGCATTAAGTTGTGTCCACCACAAGTGTAGCTACTATCTGTCGGCATGCAGCGCTATCATGATATCATAGACTATATTCCCTGTGCTGTGCTTTTCATCCCTGTGACTCCATAACTGGAAGCCTGTGCCGCCCAACCCCCTTTACCCATTTTGCCAATCTCCCTACCCCCTCCTCTCTGGCAACCATCAATTTATTCTCTGTATCTGTAGGTAAGTTTCTGGGTTTTGTTTTTCATTTGTTTTGTTTTGGTATTTCTCTTTGTATGTCTGATTTATCTCACTTAGCATAATACCCTCTAGGTCCATCCATGTTGTTGCAAATGGCAAGATCTCATCCTTTTAATGGCTGTGTAATATTCCATTGTATATGCATACCACATCTTCTTTATCCATCTATCTACCAGTGGATATTTGGGCTGCTTCCATATCTTGGTTATTGTAAGTAATGCTGAAATAAACATGGGGGTACATATATCTTTTTGAATTAGGAAGTCTCTTTTCATGGGCTTCTGTAAGGCTGCACCTTCCTGCCCTTCTATCTCTCCAATATGCCTTCCTCCTCTCTCACCTCTTCTTCCTCTGTCTCCACATTGTCCACATCCCCAGAGCTCTCCATCAACTCTCCATCTCTCTCTTCCTTTCATTATCTCCATCAACCTTGATGTTGGTGACTCCCAAGCAGGTCTTTGTACCTGAGCCCTCTCTTCTGTGCTCCAGTTCAGTATCCCAGCTGCCTGAAGTTTCTCTCCTCCCAGAAACATCCAGAATAGACTCCACCAACTTGACATCCACATCTTCTCCACTGTCTTCATTTTTCCTGTTTCTGTTAAAGGGACTACCATCCTTGCAGTCACTGAGGCTACAAATGCCATAGACAGAATTCCTCTACACTCTTGACACTGCATCCTGCTTATTGAGGCTCCCAGCTACCACAGTTGAGACCATCATTACCTATTGTCACAGCCTCTGGCCTTTGGAATTGGTAAGAGTTCCTCTTCAGTTGGAAAGAAATCCAGGGGCACCAGGGTGGCTCAGTTAGTTGGGCATCTGACTCTTGATTTCAGCTCAGGTCACGGTCTCATGGTTCATGGGATGGAGTCCCATGTCAGGCTCCCCACTGACAGCACAGAGCCTGCTTGGGATTCTGTCTGTCTGTCTGCCTCTCTCTGTCTCTGCCCGTCCCCCTCCATTCTCTCTCTCTCTCAAATAAAATTTAAAAAAGAAAAGAAACCCAGCTTTAAGATTTATATTTATAAAAAACAGTTTTGAGCAATCTCACCTTCCAGCTCACATACCCTTGATTATAACTGAGGCTTCACCTTAGTCTAGCATCCGAGTCCTAAATGACATGACCCCTGATTAATCTCCCAACATTATCTACCACTGCAGCATTCACCTGCCCCTGGGCTTTGTCCATGTTGTTCCCTGTCTGGAACTCCTTATCCCTGTTTCTACATATCTAAATCCATCCATCTTCAAAGCCATGGTCAAACGCCATCCCTGCCCTGAACTTTTGTTCAGAGCTCCCCAGCTGTCAATAATTGCACCTCCATTCTCTGCTCTCAGAGCATTTTTCTTGTGTCACATCTCTTCCTGCTTCGCGCGAAGAGTAATTTGTTGAAAACGGGAGGAAAACTAACATTTATTAGATCAGTCAGTATATTGGGACTTTTTATTAGCTCCTTAAATGTTTATACAACCCTGGGTGGTGCATACTATTACCTCTTGTTGCAGAAAAGGAGACACTGGGTCAGAGTGGCACCATGAAATTGAAATCGGACAGCAGCCTGCCTGACTCCACATCTATGCTGTTACCGCTCCATCATGTGTCTGCCTTAGCACGCCTGTCATGGTGACTTCCTTGAGACTAAGGACATTATTTGTCCCATATTTATACACCTCAAGACTCCCGGTGCAGGGCTTGGCAGCCGCCCGGCCCTCAGAATGGAGGCTGAATTGACAAATGGGTCTGCTCACTCCTCATTTCCCAGCTGTGCTGCGGAAGGCGGCTGTGCTTCCCCGAGCTGCCCACGCTACAAATATCTCACCGCCAGTCACGTTTAGATGTTTCTTCCGGCTCTCTGGGTTCTACTTCTGTGTCTCTCTTTGACTGGCAAGCTTTGAAGGAGGCAGGGACTGAATCTGTTTCTCTTTTGTCCAGATCCTGAGCACAACAATCCACAAATGATTTCTGGTGAGGAAAAAACGTTTCTCAGAATGATTCTGTGCTGCTTTTAAGATCAATTCTATTTGTTTCCTCCCCCTCATTGTAACACATAGAACTTGCCTGTAGAGTCTACTGACATCACTTTTGTTATGACGATGATTTACTCTCAAAGATCGCTCACCCATGGTGACCTAGTCCACTCCCCCGCCCCCTGTGATTGCTCAGAGCCCGGGCGCAGGGGCAGAGCTTCCCAAGAGCCACACCCACGGGCCTGACTTCCCTGTTCCCTGTTAGATCTATGTAACTAATCTTATAAACGAACGGAGACTAGACAACCATTCATGGAATTGCTACATTATTCCTTCTCCTTCCATTGAGCAGTAGCTTCATGAAGTAGTTTAATCAAAAAGGGACTGTAATGGTGGGAACTCCAGCACCATGGTTTCCTGTTGAAAACGGTATTTTAGGGCAAAGGGACTTCTCAGAGGAAGCTCCCATCGCACCAGCTACCTGGACGGCTGGCCCCGCCCACATGCCATCTTCCGGAGCGTGCCTCCAAATCTCCAGGCTTGATTTGCAGCCAGGAAGTGAGGAGCCACGTCTCATAGCCCATCTGATATGCAGTATGACTCACAGACCAGCTGGTAGGACAAACATCAGACGTGATTCTCCCAAGAGCAAGAGTGCTAGCTGGCCCTTGTGGGGGTGGCTGCTCCCCGGGCTAAGGAAGTGGCTGTCATAGCTGGCCAAAGGGCCTCAAAGACCAGCGGAGACAGTGTTTCTGCTCTTTGGACTCCTCTATCAGTGATGTCTCCGACAGAATGTGGCACTGACCCATCCTGTGTGCTACACTTTCTGGTGCTGTCTGAGACAAAGGGGCCCCAGAGGGAAGGCCAAGCTCCTGGGTGCGGTCAGAGGGGGCGGGGCACCGCACCTGCACGTGCTCTTGCTTGTTCAGGACAGCCAAAGAGCCTCCGTCTCCCTTGGTGTGTTGTTTTGATATAACCAAATCCTTTTTTATTCTCCAAATTTGTGCACTGAGCAGCTGTTGGGGGATTTCTGACTTTTGAAGCACATTCATTCCCACGAAGAGCTCCAGGGACATCTAAGCCCTTTGATGCTCCCTCCTTCGCTTGTCCTCTCTCTCCGTCCCCAACACGTAGGTTATTGGAGCTATTACTGCAACTGTTTGGGACTTGTTCAATAAAAAGTCCCTTTTAATCCAGCGTTACTAAAATGTGTTCTAGTTTATTCACATATATTTTTTTGAATCTCAGTGTATGGCGGGATGGAATGCAACACTACGAAGTAAAATTGTTCTGCTGCGACTATGAGTAAGGTTATTATTAGCCTCTTTTTGGATATTGAGGAAATGTTATTTGTGGCAAGGGGATATATAGAAAAAAAGAGAATGTATGTCCCTGATCTAAGACTTAGGAATTGGCCAGATAAATTTCAGGCATTACAAGTAGATAGGTAGATAGATAGATGGATAGATAGATAGATGATAGACTAGATAGACAGATAGATAGATAGATAGATAGATAGATAGATAGATAGATGAAAGAAAGATTATATATATATTTTTATTTTTTAATGTTTTTTTAATTTTGAGACAAAGAGAGACACAGTGCAAGCAGGGGAGGGGCAGAGAGAGAGGGAGACACAGAATCTGAAGCCAGCTCCAGGCTCTGAACTGTCTGCACAGAGCCCAATGCAGGGCTTGAACCCACAAACCGTGAGATCATGACCTGAGCCGAAGTCTGAAGTTTAACTGGCTGATCCACCCAGGCGCCCCTATATATATATATATTTATACATGTGATCTATATATTTAAAATTATAGAGCTAATATATATGCAAATCTCAAGTACTGAATGATGGGAGTTCAAAATTCCTTTTCTGCTAAGGAGAAGGAAAATAGAGGTCAGGCTGTGAGACAGAGGAGGATGGGTTGATTTCCCAGTGGAGATGGGGTCTGATCTCCTGCATAATTAGTCAGAACAGCCATTTGTCATGTGTTGGCCCCTGGCCCTGACATCGTGGATTCACCCATAAGGCTCACCAGTTCAAGAGGGACATAGATGTTCAGGACTGCTCCCAGCATTGACAGAGGCAGGCCATGGCCATGCTCCCAAGGCAAGGTTGCGAGAGTACCCTAGGGAATTCTTCCTGAGACACTCTGGGAATGCAGACTTTGGGAAGGCCTGGTATTCACGCATTTGACCTTCTAGCTGCTGTACAAGCAGGAAGTAATCCCCAGCAGCAACAGCATCCTTGAACATGAACAGCAATCCCGACTTTGCCAGGAGTGTTAAGAAATGAGGGACTCTGAAACTTAACCTTTTAAACTCTTTAACATTTGAAGAGTTTCCCAGAATCATTGTGATGAAAAAGCAAAAACGTGATCTTCGCTTCAGAGAAAATCATCTAATCCCGATGCCAGTCTCAGGCCCAGCTGAACCAAATAGTAAACTTGCTGAGAATACAGAGCCCTACCTCCCGCTCTGAATTCTCACCTAGTAGGTTGGGAGTGGGCCCTGGAATCTGCACCTAAACAAGCTGGTGTATAGCCAGACTTGGGGACACTGGCCTGGTTTAACTCCCCATAAGTTTAGAAATCCCTTTCACAACATCCCCATGCCAAAGAGTCTCGACAGCATTGTTTCTCTTACAGAGCTGGAATCTGCCACAGAGCCATGTTTACCCATAGATCCTGGTTCACCCCTTGGCACAATAAATCAAGGCCCTCTGAACTCAGGGGTTGGGAGAATAGCCCAGGGCAAGGGGGCTGGCAGCTTGTCAATAGGAGAGTACTTGTGTGTACATGTGTGCAGATGTGTGTGTGTGTGTGTGTGTGTGTGTGTGTGTGTGTACACGAACGCATGCTTGCATGTGTTCGGGGTACTGGTTAGAGCAGGCAGATCAGCTGGAAACTTGGCACATCCAGGTTCAATAGCCACGAAGCTCCAAGAAGCAGACGTTGGGGCAGGATGGGAGGGACAGACACGCAGAAACAGAGCAGAGTGAACTCAAGACTGCCTTATTCAAGAGGCTCCAACTGCAATGTTATTGTAATGTTACTCCAACTGCAATGATCTTCAGAAACAGGGGGGCCAGAAGGTGGGGACATAAAGCCGGCATTGAGTGCCAGCTGAAGTTAAGGAAACTGGTATGGGGAAGCCCCAGAATACCCAGGAAACTAGAGCAATAGGAAGTCAGCCCTTCCTGCTGGTAGGGGGAAGAAAAGGAGCTGCCGGCTCACACCATCAGCGTGGGGTATGGCCTGCTCAGTACAGAGCTACAACTACTTCTAGGTCTCATTAATGCATGGAGTCTGGGCTGTCATCTGCATGGGCTCCTTCACTCTGAGGAGGGGCAGGGACCGTGCTGAAGGATGAGTTTGAAGGTTCTGTTGTGCTGCCATGATAGGGCAAGACCTAGATCCTTATGTCTCCTGATACTTCTCTGTTTTCATGGACTTTTTGCCTCCCTGGTTGAATGCCTTTAGTTAATAAGGCACAATATTCCAGAAGTGGTCTAATCAGTATGGAATAAAAGTGGAACAAATACCTTCTTTGTTCTAGAAGTCAAACTGCTATTATTGTAGCTCCCACATTGCTCATTCAACGCTTAGCAAGATTGGTTTACATTGACTGTGAAGACATCCAAACCTTCTAGAACCTTCCCAGATCTGAATATAAGTCAAGACCTTATATTTTTTCTTTCCAATTTTATCTGTTAGTGTTGACACACCTCTTCTAGATTTTAGAGGTTATTCTGAATCCTGCCCCATAGCCAATGTTTTAGCTCTCCTCTGATGTCATTGGTAAATTTGATCAACATGACCTTGATGTCTTCATGTAAGTTTTTTAGAAGAGGTTGGACAACACAGAATTGATGCACATCTTTGTGATGCAGTAGAAGAGACCTCCCTCCACCTTGATGTTGAATAATTAATGTTCATCAACCAGCTACCAGGTCACCTGCTTATCCCATCACATAGAGCCTTTTATAAATGACTGAATTATAGCATTTATCAAAGTGTATCATAATTACTTCTTTACATAGCTGTCTTGCTTACCAGGCTGTTTCTCCAAGGCAAGGACCATGTTTGATTCATCTTCATGATTTCCATGCAGAGCACAGTAAGTGTGCAATGTACGTGGTAGGGATGACTCGTCTGGCCAACATTTCCCCAACTTGTCTACAGAGATAAGCATCAAGGATAGTCCTAAATTATCTTGCCAAAATAAAGTTGCTCTATTATCCTGCAACTCAACCCATCAAGAAATGTAATAAGGTATGAAGTTAACTGGACACAAGTTAACACCCAGATTCATTCATTCGTCTCCTTAATGTGCATGATAAACACAAGCTGAACCACATGCCACCCATTTGTTAATCTAACCCAGACATTTTGTTAGTACTAAGGTCATGTTCATCGGGCTGTGGTTTCTGGTTTCCACCTTGTTCTGTGTCCCCCACCTCCATTTTGAATATCCATAGTCCTTTTGCCTCTTTTGCCAATTCCCCAGAATTGCTCAAAGATTCCTAACTATCTCTGTGCCACCATTGAGCCTCGCACTGGCTCCCCGGAGGGAAGCCTCTGCCTCTCTGAATTTCGGTAAAGCCTTCAGCACCAGCTGCCTCTCCTTTCTCAAACCACACACTTCAAGTTAACCAGGACTTGACATGGGTCTCTCCGGCCAGGTCTGGGAGAGAAAGTGAAAATGTTATTGGCGGGACGGGGAGGGGAGGGCCTATCTTCTCGTGCATGGTGTGGGTCAGGGCAAGGAGACACTGCAGAATGACATGCGGACACTTTTAAGTGCCACCACCACCGGCAAGGACTCTTGAAATACCTTATAGGGAAGAGTTCTTCCCAAAATCATGGAGATTGGATTTTCTGCCAGCTGGAAGGAGGGGTAGGAGGAGGCTTGAAGCAATTAAGAAAAGTTGAAAAAAGTGGTTTGTCTTCTCTTATGAATATCTCAGAGCTAATTGACATCATTACATAAGTCCTTCTTCCCTCTCAGTTTTTAGATCATTTTCACTGATAGGGAAGACAAAAGAGAAAACCAGGATTGGGTATTTCTGTCTTCACTGAGCTCTCTTTCACCAGCAGGCCACCTGCCAGGCACAGCCTCAAGGCTTCCGGGCCCCTTGCTTCCTGAATGTAGTCTCCACATTTGCATTACAGTGTCCTGTGGGTCCGCTCTCAGTGATATGCTTCAGTCTTATACTTGTGTTCAACAGAGAGTTGTCCAGCTATGTGCCAGACACGGGGTTCACTGCGGCTACAGCCCCGAACAAAATGAGTCTGGGAAAATCTCTCTGAAAGACACATGGGTCCCCTCAAAGGTAGGGAGGGGGCCGGGCAGGCCACGCAGGTGCCTGGGGAGGGAGCCACCCACTCGCTTGTTCACGGAGGCCAGACTGACTGGAGTAAAGAATTGGAGCACGTCCTGTTAAAGCTGGAATTCCACAGAGAACCTGTGAGCGTCTCCTTCTCTGGGTCAGCATAGACTGTTCCGGACTGTGATGCAGGCGTGCTTTGGGGGCCATGGAACTAAGTGGCCAGAGATCGTGGCCTCATGCACGGTGGCCTCAGTTGTCTGTGCTTTCTGAGTTCTTGATGTCAGGCCATCTGCTGGCATTTTGTTAACTTATCACATTATCCTGAGTGCCCATTCTACATCCACGAATAAATCATTCCCAGCCCTGATTTCGTGGGCTCAAGGACATGAGAGGTAAAGGGGCATGCTGACAGATCCAGGTGGCTTCTGGTGGGAAAGGCTGTCCAAATCCTTTCTTGAAGAATGGACAGGGAGGAGTGGGTGGGGCAGAGCTTTCCAGCCAGAGCATGCATGCCCAGAGTACCAGCGATCCCTGCGCGTACTCAAGACACTCTCAGAATGGTTCCAGATGCTTGGAGGGGGGTGAGGGCCATGTGGGGTTGCTGGGCGTTTGTAGAAGGAAGGATGGCAAGACGTGAGAGCGGTGAGGTCAGCACAGGCCTGTCATGTCTGGTCTCGTCAAGGACTGCATCCTTGACTGGAAGTCACTGAACAGAGTGACCAGGGGAGCGACACAGTCCAATATGCTCTCTGATGACACGGGGAGAACAGAGTGGACAGGTAGCAGCAAGACCCATGGGGAGAGATGGTGGCCTGAACTCATGTGGCGTCACAGAGCACAGTGACGAGTGGACAGACTCAACATTGGACGCCCCCTTTGCAGGCCGTGGGGTTGATGTGTTGGGTGGCATGAGGGAGGGGTTGAAGATGGCAACAGGGCATGGCGGAGGGGCATTTCTGCTAACGGCGCACTGACAGCTCTCAGCTCTAGCTCAGGGTTTCCAGAAGCACTGGCCGAGACAAGCATTCCAACACCAAAGGCAACCTACATTTTGTATCCTGTGTCGGCAGTTGCTGGCGGTGGATGGCCTGACCTCTCCAGTGAGTTTGATCTCATTCTGCCAAGGACAGTCCTCCCAAGAGAGGACACCTGTGAGTCCACACCGGCCAACATTCCCAGATGCTTCGGGACAGGGGGACAATAAAAGGGGCCTGAGAGGGGCGCCCACTCTGCTCCCAGGCTCTTCTCTTCTCTTGGCTGAGAAACCGATGACCAAACTGACTAGGAGAGTGCCACGGCCTGAGTGTTCCTGTCCTCCCCAAATCTAACTCTCAAGGTGTTGGTGTGGGGAGGAAGGGCCTTCAGGAAGTGATTAGGTCATGTGGGTAGAGTCCTCATGAAGGGGTTAGTGGGCTCACAAAAGGGACCCCAGAGAACCCCCCCCAGTAACACCACTGTGACATGAGAGTCCCAGAGAGTGCCAGACTGCAACCCAGAGGAAGGTCCTCGCCAGAAGGACACCGACCTGACTTGTCCCCCCACGCCCCCAATTTCAGAGGACAGCCTCGACCACCATGAGAAAGAAATTTCTGTTTATAAGCCACCCAGGCTATGGTAGTTTTTATTAGCACACAGGAGATGGGCCATTGAAGAGCAGATTGCTCTGATTGAGGGTCTGATTTCACTCCACAGTGAGTGATTCTGAAATGCTGGCTTTAGAAACCTACATTTCTACTTTGGGTTTTTTCTGCTTCCCATCCATTACTTGGTTGTGGTTGGTACAGTTGAGTTGACTGAAAAAGTGTCCTTCGGATAAAAGAGCTGTTGTTTGGGTCCCCGACAGACTGTCCTGGTTTTAGTTTACTGTGGACCAGTCATTGGGAGTCGATGCCTCCGTGGCACAAGACTCTGAGGCTTGTCCCCATCTTTGTCCATGTGAACAGCGCCCCCAGGAGCTCAAGGGGTGGTGTGGCCCTGCACGGGGTCGAGGGGAGCAGAGATCCTCTGAACTCGCCCCTGGAGAAATGGGCCCCCAATCCCCTCGGTTCGCTGCTCCTGGCCCTTTGCACTGTTTCAGGCCAAGCCGAGATGGCAGAGCAGTCGGGGCGGGGCTCTGGCCACCGGGTCCTGCCAGGCTTGCTGCCCTGTGAAGACGCAGCGACGCCAAACACGGATGACAGAACTCCCAAGTGCCCTACGGAAAGCCTGTGCCAGGCTTCCCTCCCACGGCATTCAGTGCGTGACTGTGACCTTGCCCCCCACACCCTCCCCCAGCTGGACTGTGGCTCTCTCACCGTGTTACTGGGAAGAGTCCAGGTTGCCGTGGGAACGTGCGGGGGCGCTACTGGTGGAAAATAAACACGACGTACGGGGCCAAGTGCCCAGCAGCCCCACTTCGGCGGCCCACAGCTAACTGGGAAAGGGGTCTGGAAGGGACGCTGGACCTTGCCTGTTGTTGGGGAAAGTGCCCCTTAGTCCGAGGCCTTAGTGGCTCTGCGCATCCACCAGAGCATCACTTCCCAGGGAGCTAGGAGGAGGGAGTGAGAGCGCCTGCAGAGAGCCGGGCTCTGGGATCAGGACGACTGGGTTCAAGTCCAGGCTCTGGCACCCACTAGCCACCCCACTGCCAAACGGGCACCAGACCCACCTCCCAGGGTTATCATTGGGGTTAGATGAGAAAGCACGGTCAAGTGCAGAGCCTGGTGCATGCCCAGTGCCCCTGGCGTGCCAGCTGGAACAGGCAGGAGATAAACCACTCTTGTAGCCACAGCTGGGGTTCTTTGCAGACTCCTGGTGTCTTTGTGGGCGTTCAGGGCCCCCGTGCTTGGTAAACACCTGGGATTCTGCTTCATTCCATGGCTCTTCCCTTGACATTCAGTCTCATTATTGCCTTTTCAGTTTGCAGGCAATGAGCCCATAGTTCACAAGGGCTCGGCCTGCCAAATACCTTTAATCTGCGCAACTATGGGTTTTTATATGTAATCCTTACCCCCACCCGGCACCGAAATAGGAGATTAAAAAACAAACAAACAGGGGCACCTGGGTGGCTCAGTCAGTTGAGCCTCCAACTTCAGCTCAGATCATGATCTCACAGTTTGTGGGTTTGAGTCTGGCATTGGGCTCTGTGCTGACAGCTCAGAGCCTGGAACCTGCTTCCATTCTGTGTCTCTCCCTCTCTCTCTGCCCCTCCCCTGCGTACACTCTGTATTTCCCTCTCTCAAAAAACAAACGAACAAATACACCTCTATTAATATATAATCATGGTAGAAAAGTTCGATGATACAATTCAGATAAACAACAACTAGAAATATAATTAAAACAATCCAAACTTTTCCACCAGAGACAGCCACTGTAACATAAATTCTAGACTCTTTCCCATGTAAAGAGATACGTCCTTTTAAAGTAAAGTTGACTCCTATTATACATAAGGCCCTTTAAGCTGTTTTCCCAACACATGAGTGCTGAACATCCTTCCAAATAAATATAGAAGTATAATCCACAACATCATTTTAAATGGTTGCATGGTATTCTTTTACGTGGATATATGATAATGTATTTTACCAGTTATTTAAGAGGTTTGGATTCTCTTTGCTGCTATAAAAACACTGCAGTGAGTAATCGTGTGCACACATCTTTGTGTTCTTGGGTTTTTATTTTTATTTAATTTTAAAAATTTGCATCCAAGTTAGTTAGCATATAGTGCAACGATGATTTCAGGAGTGGATTCCTTCATGCCTCTTACCCCTGTAGCCCATGCCCCTCCCACAACCCCAACACTAACCCTTGGTTTGTTCTCCATGTTTAAGAGTCTCTTCTGTTTTTGTCCCCCTTCCTGTTTTTGTATTATTTTTGCTCCCCTTCCTTTATGCTCATCTGATTTACATACTTGTTTCTTAAGAAAAAATCCTTGGAGGTGGAATGATAGGGAAAATATGTATCTTAGGAGAGTTTTGGTTCCATATTGCTGAATCACTGCTTAGATGTGTACCATTTACAGCCCCTCCAATCTGGGAACACGAGCCTTGTTCTTCACACCCACACCAGCACTGGCTTTTAATTTCTCAATGAAAACATGATCACTCTTTTAATTTTTTCCCAACCCTTTCTATGAAAAATGCATTCATGTAGTGTTTTCTTCCGTTTGATTGATTCCTAAGAGTGATACCTTTTGACACTTCTTGGACACTTCTCTGTGTTTCTTATTTCTTGCCTCCACACTGCCACTCTTAGCCTTATTCCCGTTAGGGTGTCTTTCATCCTTTGTTGATTTGTACCAGCTTTCTGTAATAGGCTCTTACACAAACCTCTACCCTTAGTGGGATGAGAAGTTCCTGCATTAATGTTCGAGCACAGGTGGGGTTGAGGTCAAGTTCCCCCAAAGGGGCCCTGATAGGAGAGAGGTCACTTGCTGAATGAAGGGTGGGGGGTTGGGAACTCCTGGTGTTGGTTGTTGAAACTGGCACTAACCACAGGCAGAGTAGGGTGCCCAGCAGGTGCATTTGACCTCAGCGGGACTGCATTATTTCATGCAGCCTAGAGTCTACCAGAAGCCTACCAGAAGAATCTCCTTCCCTTCTAAGGCTGACTAGCATCCCATTCTAGAGATGGACCACATTTTGTCCGTCTAGTCATCTGTTAGTGGAACAGACAGCATTTCAAAGAACAGTTTGCACAGGATTCACTGGGGACGGGGCTAAGTGCGGATTGTAATCGGTGTTGCCGGGACGAGGCTGCAGACAGCAAGCTTCTGGGCCGCCTTCCTTCACAAGCCTGTTCAGCTCTTCGTCCACAGTGTCCCGTCCCACTGGCAAAGATAAGCAACAGCACCAAGGGCTGATCTTACAGCAGCCTTTCAAAGATACAGGCCACTCATTCTCTCCTTCCTAGCTGGTTCCAACCACCAGCTCTCCGCCCCCTGCCCCTGCCGTCTGACAGGTCTGAGCAGCCCTGCCTGGGTCTGAGTGCCCCTTGGCCATGGCCAGGCCTCCTCGGCTGGCCTCGCTCCCAGCTCCCTGCAGGCCTCTCCCCTGCTCCAACCCCCAGCCCTGTTTTCATCTGTTATACATACTTGTCTTATTTCATCCAGAGCAAAGATCCTGAGGCCAAAAACCTGTATGCTATATTCATTTACTCAATAAGTATTTATTGTTACTTTGCGCAAAGTGCCAGTTCCTTCTAGATACAGGGGACACAGCCGAGAACACAAGAGATCCAAATCTCTACCTGGATTAGCTCTCATGCTGATGGGGAGGGAAACAAACACAATTTTAGCTAGTGATACATATTGAGCATGAAAAATAAAGCAAGGAAGAGGGATAGGAATTTATGGGTAATATTTTAGGGAGGGGGGCCTCACTTGGAGATGAAGGGGGGTAGAGATGTGGGGGTGTCCGGGAGCCAGTCATGCAGGTATCCACGGGGCTCATTCCAAGTAGAGAGAGCAGCACATGCAGAGGTCCTGGGGCAGGAGCATTCAAAGCACATCAGGAGGCCAGTGTGATGGGGACAGAGCAACTGAGCCAGAGGAGTGGAAAGGATGAAGCCAGAAAGGCAGCAGGGTTAGATCACGTGGCCCAGTACTGTCCAATAGAGATATGGGAGCCATACATGCATTTTCACGTTTTCTAGTAGCCATACTAAAAAGTCAAAACACGTGAAACTGATTTTAATATAGTTTGTTGAACCCAATATATCTGAAAGATTATTATTATTTTTAATATCAAAAGCTTATTTTAATGTTTATTTTGAGAGACAGTGTGAGCGAGGGAGGGGCAGAGAGAGAGGGAGACACAGAATCTGAAGCAGGCTCCAGGCTCTGAGCTGTCAGGACAGAGCCCGATGTGGAGCTCGAACCCACCAACTGTAGATCATGGCATGAGCCAAAGTCGGATGCTTACCCCACTGAGCCTCCCAGGTGCCACTGAAATATTACTATTTCAACATGTGGTCAGTATAAAAATCACTGACAAGGTGTTTCACTTTCTTTTGGTGTTGTCTTTGAAACTCAGTGTATACTTTACATAATCAGCACATCTCAACAGTGGCTAGACACATTTCAGATGCTCAGTAGCCACATGTAGCTAATGGCTAGCCCAGACGGCAGCAGAGCTTTGGATTCCCTCTCTCCCTCTCTCTCTGCCCTGCCCCCATTCACACTCTGTCTCTGTCTTTCTCAAAAACAAACCAATGTTAAAAAAATTTTTAAGTAGGTTTTATTATTGTTCAGGTATGACAAGGCTGATGGATCAGGAGACAAGGGGTCGTTGGAAAATGAGTTGGCTACACTTAGAGTTCCCAAGCAGTGGGGCACTGGGCCCTGTGCAGAGCACCCGGGGCGGTTGGGAGGCAGAGGGGAGAGCACGAGGGAGAGACTTTTTGTCGGTTTCTATGGGAACAGGAGATGCAGGACAGGTTTAGGATGGGTAGTCTGAATCGTTCCAGTGGGCTCTAGAACATAACCCTGCCCCATTTGTCAGTATCTGGCCGTCCCTGGGGTTTGACAGGTGCTCATTGGCCCTGAGTGCAAGGGTTCCACAGAGGAGGTGCTGGCGGAGTGGGCTCTGTCCGGGCTGGTTGATGGCATATGAAAGCGCACTCCTAGGTCCACTGTTTGCCATCTCTATGAATTAGCCGGTCCTGGGAGGGGCAGTCTCTCTGGAGTCCGCAAGTCCCCAGGACGTCAAAGCGTCAGAAATACAAGGCTCATATATAGAGGAGTGGAGCCCTGTGGGCTTGGAGCCAAGCAGGGGTGTGTTGGGGCTGTGTGTGCAGGACTGGCCTCGGGTGCACGAGGAATAGATGGGGCGGGGGGGGGGAAGGGGGGGCGACGGGGGGAAGGGTGGGGGCGCCTGGGTGGCTCAGTCGGTTGAGCGTCCGACTTCAGCTCAGGTCATGATCTCACGGTTCATGAGTTCGAGCCCCGCGTCAGGCTCTGTGCTGACAGCTAGCTCAGAGCCTGGAGACTGCTTCAGATTCTGTGTGTCCCTCTCTCTGACCCTCCCCTGCTCATATTATCTCTCTCTCTCTCTCAAAAGTAAATAAAAAAAGTTTAAAAAATTTTTAAAGGAAAGGAGGCAGGGTGGAGGTGGGACAGCCAGGGGGCTGTTGAGGCCCTCCAGGGGAAAGGAGGTGGGGGCGGGGGAAGGACGAGGCTCTGTGGAGGGGGGGCAGCTGCATTTCAGACAAGACAGACAGATCACTAAGATGATTTCTCACAGAAGCCCATAAGCAACTAACTGAAAACAGGCACTAACCAGGGTCCTTTTGAGGAAGGACAGAACACATTTGTTGAAATGCTTACATTCAATAAAATTCCGGGAGAGTTTAGACAGTGAAGTAAGCAAAATAGACACAGAGTTATTCTTAGCCGGCTCCTCACCACATCGGGCCAGTCCCTCTGCCAGGCCTGGTCGGGTCATTCCATTTCCCAGGTCAGAGCGTGGGGTCCCCAGAGCAGAATGGTCCCCAGAGAGGGCACACACGCTCAGGACATGTGGAGCCCCTTTTCCTCCGATACGTCTTCGTCTGTACAGGAAATCCCAAGGCTTTGCTGAAGGAGAGACCATTGTTGAAAGAGCCGTCTGTCATTCTGTGACTCAGGAGGCAAGGGCTGCCCCAGGGTCCGAGGGCACGAGCCGGTGGGGACATCTCCTCTTCACATTAAAAGAGGCGGGTTCAGCTGTACCTAGAGCTCACCAAGGCATTAAGTAAAATAAAAGTATGGAGTCAGACAAAAAGCCCTGCCTTCCTAGAAAGCAGGCAACACAGGATGGGGGCTCTTGCTTTGCCTGTAAAGAAAGGTGGCTGGGACGCCTGGTCGGTTGAGTCCGACTTCGGCTCAGCTCATGATCTCATGGTTCGTGGGTTCGAGCCCCGCATCGGGCTCTGTGCTGGCAGCTCAGAGCCTGGAGCCTGCTTCCGATTCTGTGCCTCCCTCTCCTTCTGCCTCTCTCCTATTCACACTCTGTCTCTCTCTCAAAAATAAATAAATGTCCCAAAAAAATGTTTTAAAAAAAGAAAAGGTCCATGTTCTAAAAGCAGTTACATTCACTTAAATTCCTTGTTTCATCACTGATCATCACAGGGTATACTGTTGCAATTGAATATGTACAGAATCTCTTACTGAAATATTATTCATTGAAAGATTATCCTGAACTTACATTCAGAGACATTTATAAATCTGATGTATACAGGTTGATGAATTTGTGGAACTCATCCCCCCATTGCAACCAACACCCACACTGATTCACAGAGCCCCCGCTCCCCCCCGCCCCCGCTCCTTCTAGGGTAAGCAGCACCTGACCAAGGCCAAGGTCAGGGGAGGCATGCAGGCCCCTCGGAGACGCTCATTCTCAGGGTTAGCACATAAGCCTCCTTGTGTCTTACCTCCCTCGCCCTGGTCCCCACCTTGATCCTGACTTCTAACACCACCGATCAGTTCGGTAGAACTGATCTTTTGCGCTTAGCAGAAATGGAATTATCCAAAATTCTGTCTTGTTTGTGTCTGACAGCTTCCGTTCAACATCGCGTCTGTGAGAGTCACCCAGAGTTTTGCACGGAGCTGTATCGTGATGGCAACGCAGTGATTCTCACACTCGTGAGACACCTCGTGGCCTGGGGGCTTGCTAAAACACACGTTGCTGGGCCCTGTGCCAGAGTTTTGGATTCGGTAGGTCTTGGGTGGGACCTCGGAGATTGCTTCTCTAACAAGGTGGCCCAGCACGGTCTTGATGCTGCTCTTCCGGGATGCTACTTAGAAAACCGCTCCTGAATAGTGTTTCAGGGTAGGAATAGCTCAGCCTTCCTTTGTCCACTCTGCTGTTGGTAAGCAGGTGGGTTTCTAGTTTTGGACTACAAATAGTGGTTGTCCATACAGTTTTGTACGTGTCTCTTGATGAACTGTGTAAGCTCCTCTGTTGGATGTGTCCCTGGGGGCGGAATCGCTGTCTTAGGGTATGCATACCCATCCAATCGCTTTTAGATGACAGGTTTCCAAAGTGGGTGTATCAGCTTACATTCCCACCAGCAGGACTGAGCATTCCTGCGGCACACCCGTGCCAACACTTGACGTTACCCCCCATTTTTCCTTCAGACGTTCTGGAGAGTGCCATTCAGAATCTCATTGTGGCTTTAATTTGCTTTTCCCTGTTAATGGATAAGGCTGAGCACCATTTCGTACGGTGATTGGCCATTGGTTGGCTTCCCTCCTGAAGCGTCTACACAAGTCTTTAATCCATATTTCTATTGGTTGTCTGTCTTTTCCTTATTGATTAGTGGTAGTTCTTTATGAGTCCGTTGCCAGATGTGTGCACCTCCTCCCTCTCTGTGTGCTACCATTCCCTCTCCTCAGTGTCTTTTTCTTTTTAAGTTTACTTATTTATTTTGAGAGGGACAGAGACAATGTGAGCAAGGGAAGGGCAGAGAGAGAGATGGAGCGAGAGAATCCCAAGCAGACTCTGCACGGTCAGCACAGAGCCCAACATGGACCTCAAACTCATGAAATCATGAGATCATGACTCTTCAGTGGCTTTTAATGAACAGAAGTTCTTAGTGTTAATGTGGTCCAGTCTACTAACTTTTCCATTCTTGGTTAGCATGGTTGTGTCCTGCTTGAGAAATCTTTGCCAACTCCAAGACTCCAGATAAAGACCTTGAAAGAGGTACCCAGTACTCCCTTGGCAATATAAGCTTGCGTGCAATCACGCCCACCCTCTGGATCCACAGCTGACGGCCTCACATGGTCCCAACGTCTTCCCCTTTCTGCTCCATCCACATCTTCTCTGCTTCCATCCTGCTCTTCTCCCTCCCCCCCTCTCCCCACTGGTTCTTCATGTGGCCTCGCATCGCTCCTGCAAACAGCCACCCCCTCTGACTGATAGCCTCCCTCCACTACGGTCTCCCGAACTCTTAATGGTGCTCCAGTGACCTGCTCCACAGAGCCCACCGGACCGGAGCATCATCCCCAAACGACTGCTTGGCCTGTGTTCTTGGGTCGGACGAGGTCATGGGGTCTCCTTCTTAGACAAGAGTCCTTCCTTTCAGAGAAACATCTCTGTGTCTGCTAAGTAGTGCTCGTCCGTTACTTTTTCTATCTGGATGTCTGAAATCTCAAATGCCACGGCAGGAGTTTAGAGTGGACATCCATCTCTTAAAGCTGGATTAGGGTTGAGTTCGATTCTGCAGACTGCATGCATCACACTATAAACAGGCCTTCCGTGTCCACCAGGCAGGGCAGCACGCAGCCTGGGCGGAGCCCACCCCCAGGGGTGAGCAGGACCCACACAGGCACGTGGCTTGTGTTGGGAGGACGAGAGGTGGCCAAGAAGAGTTCACAGAGAGGCATGGAGGCTTGTGAGGAAACAATGAGAAACATAATCATGGAAGGGACTTGGGACCAGGAATGAACAAGTCAGGTACCAGAATGTGTGGCTTTAAAAATTCTCTTCAAATGTGCTCTGTGAACCTGGGACACCCTTTACTATCATTACGTCATCTTCACCCACAAAGGCCTTGGTCCTTTTCTGGCACAAAAAGCATCACTCTCCTAAGGGTTAGTAGAGCTCATTAAAACAGCCCTCCCCATTCCTTGGCAAAGCAGTCGATGAGGAAGTAGCCTAAACTAGGCCCCCTGAATATATGCCCAACATAGGTAATTTTAGATTTCCATTAATGGGCAACTAGAGGCAAACAACAAAATATTCAAATCTATTTAAGTTTTACTTTGTAAAGCACTAGATAAATCTTTTTTTTAAATGTTTTATTTATTTTTGAGAGAGAGAGAGACAGCGTGAGCAGGGGAGGGTCAGAGAGAGAGGGAGATACAGAATCAGAAGCAGCTCCAGGCTCTGAGCTGTCAGCACAGAGCCCGATGCGGGGCTCGAACCCACGAACCGTGAGATCATGACCTGAGCCAAAGTTGGGTGCTTAACCGACTGAGCCACCCAGGCGCCCCTGTAAAGCACTACATAAATCTTATTGCCTCAGCAGATCTGCCTCTTTTTTCCAAGTCAAATGTTACACTTTCTTTGTATTTCCCGAACACCCATCAGTGGATAGGGTGCTGTTGGCAACAGTGGGGAGACCAGTTAGATGTTTTAAGTACTGCTCACGGGGTTCGACAGATACGCCACCTAGTCTCTCCACTCCTTTTCAAGGGTCATATTCTTCGCTCTTTAGCTCTCTTTACTTAGCTTTTTATTTCCTTACTTGTTTTCTGCCGGTTTCTTTTTCAGCAGTGCTATGGAAAGGTGTGGACATTCTACCTTCTTTGCCCTCACTCCTCTACCCTGGTTAATTTCCCATCTGCCCTCTGTGACATCATCATCCTCTGGTCTGAAAGGAGAGAGAGTACTTTAAGACACAGGCTTATTCCTGCCACCTGCCTGGTTTTGATCATTTATTGCTAGGGAACATAGGGACCCCCACCATGTACCAGTAGTTAAAGTTATATTTAAAAATCAAACGTTAGCAGAGCACCTGGGTGGCTCAGTTGGTTAAGTGTCAACTCGTTTTTTAGCTCGAGTCATGATCGCACCATTTTGTGGTTTGAGCCCTGCATTGGGCTCTGTGCTGGCAGTGTGGAGCCTGCTTGAGATTCTCTCTCTTCCCCTCTCTCTGTCCCTCCCCTGTGCTTATGCCCTCTTTCTCTTTCTCCCTCAAAATAAATAAATTTAAAAATATCAAAAGCATTACAAGAAAATGATCACATATAGACGCAAAGATTCTCAGGTTGTTTATCACAACACTGACTCGTATAGTAAAGAAAATTAGAAGGAAAGTAAATGTCCATCTCTACAGACTTGATTAAGTTCACTACTCTTTTTTTTTTTACATTTTTATTTATTATTCACAGACAGAGAGACAGAGCATGAGCATGGGTGGGGTAGAGAGAGGGGGAGACATAGAAACGGAAGCAGACTCCAGGCTCTGAGCTAGCTGTCAGCACAGAGCCTGACATGGGGCTCAAACTCACAAACCACGAGATCATGACCTGAGCCACAGTCAGATGCTTAACCAACTGAGCCACGCAGGTGCCCCTTAAGTTTACTACTCTTACAGTAGTAAGAAGCTATCCGAATTATGTTGTAGAATAATATTTGACGATGTGGAAAGCTGCTTATATCGTTGGTGAGAAAAAGGTTAGAGTCAATACGTAGAGGACGATCTCCTCTTTGCAAATGAACCCAAACCCTGCACCTCCCATCCCAGAAAAAACAATCCCAATGCGAGTGAGAACTAAATGTTGGCGGGATCAGCTCTGAGTGTAGGAGAATTATTGTTGGATTTCATTTCCCTATTTTTGCTTTTCTGTATTTGCTATAAAATCCACATATAAGTTTGGAAATATGAAATAAATGACAGTTTTGAATTTTCTTAATACGAAATATCAATGAATAGCAAGACAGGGCCCTACCAGGGGCCGGAAAGGAGGCAGACAGGGAAGGAAATGGCCATCTGGAGCGGGAGTGCATGTTGCCTGCTGTGTGAGCTCCGTGAGGAGGCCCCGACCGCTTTGCAGGATATCCCGCTGGACTTTGGCCTCACTTCGACCGCAGTCAGCCCCAAAGAGGCCCCTCGATAGGACCCAAATTTAAAGAGTAGATGCTCAGTGATACACCAAACGTTTAACTTCCTCACCAGCCCGGGGGCTTGCTCCTCAATGTACCAGTCTGTATCAGCCTGGAGGAGCTGTGTAACAAATACCACGGACTGGGTGGTTTCAACAACAGAAACCACAGTTCTGGCGGCTGGAATTCCAGATTAGGGCGTCGGCAGGTTTGGTTTCACCAGAGGCCTCCCTCCTTGACTTGCAGAGGGCCACCTTCTTGCTGTGTCCTCACGTGGCCTTTCTTCCATGCATTCAGATCCTGGTGTCTGGCGTGTCAAAATTTCTTTTTGTTATGAGGACATCGGTCAGATACTCTCATTTTAATGTAATCCCTTTGTGAAAGGCCCTAACTCCAAATACAGTCATATTCTGAGGCTCCTGGGGTAAGACTCGAACATGTGAATTTGAGAGGGACACAGTTCTGCACAAAGCAGCAGCTTTCCCATTTTCTGAGTGGAAAATGAGCCCAGGTGAGCTGGGGTTGGGGGGGCAAAGTGCTGCCTTACTTAGATACGGCATCATGTTTTTCTGAACATCGTATGCAGTTTTACCTCTGTCCACCAGAGGGCAAACTTCTAAAGTGCTTATTTGAAAATGTTAGCCTTGGTTTTTAACTCTTTAGAAGCCTAGTTTCCCTTTTATTTATTTATTTAAAAAATTTAATATTTATTTATTTTTGAGAGAAAGACAGAGTGTGAGTGGTCGGAGGAAGAGAGACGGAGAGTGAGCTGTCAGCACAGAACACAACACGGGGTTCAAACCCATGAACTGTGAAGTCATGACCTGAGCCAAAGTAGGGCACTTAACTGACTGAGCCACCCAGGCGCCCCTAAATAGTTTCTCTTCTAAATAAAAGATCATTATGGGCCCCTGGGTGGTTCAGTCAGTTAAGCATCTGATTTGAGCTCAGGTCATGATCTCACGGTTTGTGAGTTTGACCCCTACCTCAGGCTCGTGCTGACAGCTCAGAGCCTGGAGCCTGCTTCAGATTCTTTGTTTCCCTTTCTCTCTGCCCCTCCCCTGCTCATGCTCTATCTCCTCTCCCTCAAAAATAAACATTAAAAAAATTAAAAATAAAATAAAATAAGAGATTGTTAGAAACAGACAACACTTGCGCTGCTTCTCAGTGTCGGTTATTATCAGTTTAAACCTCTCTTTGAAAGTTCAGGATCACGAACTGAGATAGTTTTTCATTAGGGGTATGAATGTCTTGACAATTTCAAAATCAGTTGTTCAAAAAAGCTTTTCTTCGCCCATATTACATTTTATCATTACCTCTATCATATTAGTTTCATTATCTCAATTCCTAAGCAACTTACAAGATAATTAAGAGTTATCATGCAAGAATGGAAGGAAAATGAATTTTGAAGTCAAGGTACTTGAATTCATTTGTCTGTTTGTGTATTCAATTATTCATCCAGCCAGCAGACATTTGTCATCGAATGCAAGGCAGTGGGATTCAAGTCCTAATCCTGCTGCTTGGTGGCTATCCGACTGTGGGCGACTGCGGGCGACTGTGGGCAAGTCCAAGTCCCTGTATTTCTGCTTCCTCGTTTGTAAAAAGGACACGACACTGACCTGAAATGACTGAGGGCTCAGTGCCGTCAGTATGGGGGCAGGGGGGTAGCGGGAGGGATGTTTGGAAAACCTCTGAAGGTAAAGCCTCTGTTGGTTGTTACATACTTGCCACTTTGAGTCTCCACTTTGGAGAGCAGTTTCTTAAAGTGCCAGGGTCAGGGAACACCTGGTTCTGAATCTCGAGGGGCAGGGGTTGCAAGGTAGGGGCAGTTCCCCCGAACTTCCTGAGAACCTCTGGGGGTTAGCGCCCAGGAAGACGTGCCTGTTAATAAGTTCACCAGCTGGATGCTGGGAGATCTGCAGGTTTCTCGAGGCAGTTTCTCAATGTGAGCACTCCGGTCATGTTCCGCTGGGTAATTCTCTGTGGGATCTGCTGTGCACTGCAGGGTGAGTAAAATCCCTGGTCTCTACCCTACGTGCCAGCGACACATCTCCCTCCTCTCCTTGTGTGACCAATGTCTCTAGCAACACCTAGAGGGCCCTGGAGGTCAAATTTGCCCCCGGTTGAGGACCAGTGAGCCAGAAAAAACGGAATTGGTCACGCTGCCCTGGAGGCAGAGACATAATCCCAGTCTCGGGCCCATTGGGTGCAGCTCAGAGAGCCCAGCCCCTGGCAGGCGGTCCACGCCACCATCTCTAACCGTCTCGTGATCAGGGCCACCTTCACGGAAAGACCACCATGTGGTGGGAACACTTCCCCAAGATGAACTCAAGCGAACATTTGCATGGACTCGATTACAAGTTCTGGTTTAAAAGTGACGAGCCCGAGGTTCAGAAACCCATGCCCAAGGTCACAGCTGAGCCCAGGTCCGCCTCTGAGCTCATTGCTTTCAGTACCTCTGCATCCCCTGGGGACTGATGGTGTCCTGCCTCGTCACTCGGCTCGCGTCGCTTACCTGGTCCAACGGCAGCCTCCACATGGACAGGACCCGTGTCCTGTGGGGAGTTCTCGGTGGTGAGAAGCTCAGCTCTGTGGCTGCTTTTCTTGTTGTTTCGTGGGCAAAATGGAGGGGGCATTGTGGTAGGTCCCCTCCCCCAGGGCAGGAAAGAAACAGCCCCCAGGTAACCCGGCCATGTGCGTGCCGACAGCATCCCTCGCGACCTTGTGGCCCGAGAGCACTCAGACTGCATGCTTGTGTGTTACCATATCCGGGAGACAAAGAAGCAGAAAATATGTTTAAAAAACTATGTCACGTGGCATTCAGGGCTCGGTTCTTGGGGTGCAAACCCAATGGAGCCGTGCCCACACGAATAAAGCTGCTTCTTGGAAAGAAAAGCCCCGGTGTCGGTGTCACGACTCTCCGTGCGAGAATAATCCTGCTACAGCGTTGCAGGTCTTGTGCCAGCAGTTACGTCTTTCTATATTTGGGAAGCAGAAAGCCTGTGTAGCACGCGTATATCAGGAGTGAAGGGGACCACCAGTCAGAATGGACTGTATGCCTCAGCGGGCCAAAAAGAGAATAAACACGGCTACAGAGGGGAGGAGAGGAGAGCTGAGGATCCCCGGGGAAGCTCTGAGGCCAGCACAGCGCACGGGTCCCACAGAAGCTAATGACGGATGGGAAAGGGTCACAGGCCTCAGGCTTTCCATCTGTGCAATGGGCACACCACCATCCCCAACATGGCAAGTCAGCTGTAAGGCATCTCTAAGAGAAGCAGATTTGGGAATTCGCAGGTGTGGAGTGATGAGGGCAGAGGGGGGTGGGCCAGGCCATCAGCGGAGGTGCTTGGCGAGCCCCAGCTCCAGCTCCGGAGCCCCCTGCTTCTCTGGCTCCTCGTGATACAGCTTCCAGCCCCTCCTAGGTTCCCTGCACCAGCCTCAGTCCGCGACCCCCAGGCTGCGCTGCTTCCTGGGGAATTGACACTTCACCAGCGCAGAGCCAGACAAGGTGCTTGCCTTCTAGAACTTCTGGGTGTTGGCAGACAGTACATAAGCTTCCAAGAGTAATAAAAACCATGAAGAAAATGTAACAAGAAATGAAGGTAGAGGCTGAGGCATGAGAGTGTGAGGACAGATGGCTGGGGGACTTAGAGCAGGTGGCAGTCCCTGGCCCTGGGCTTCTTTCTTTCTTCCCTTTTCTTTTTCTTTCTTTCTTTCATTCTTCCTTCTTCCTTCCTTCCTTTCCTTCCTTCCTTCCTTCCTTTTTTCCTTCCTTCTTTCTTTCCTTCCTTCCTTTTTTCCTTCTTTCTTTCTTTCCTTCCTTCCTTTTTTCCTTCTTTCTTTCTTTCCTTCCTTCCTTTTTTCTTTCTTTCTTTTTATTTGTTTAGTTTGAGAGACACAGCATGAGCAGGGGAGGGGCCGAGAGAGAGAGAGAGAGAGAGAGAGAGAGAGAGAGAGGGAAAGAGGGAAAGAGAAAATCCCAACCAGGCTCCACATGGTCAGCACACAGCCCAACGCAGGGCTCAAACTCACCAATGGTGACAGCCAAGAGTCAGACATGAACCAACTGAGCCAGCCAGGTGCCTCAGATTTTTTTTTATTTCTTAAGATGAGGTCAGGTCCCTTCTCCCGGCAGGTGGTTTTGTCTGGGGGTGCGGGAGCCAGAGAAGGCTGGAGGCAGGAGGCCTAGACCACTCCTCCAGGAGCTTTCAATTCTGTGATTGTACGATTAGCTCTTATAGCCATTCACATCCATGTTGTTCTTTCTCTGCTGTTTGCTTTGGATACACGGGACTTCCAGAAATAAAACTTGTTGAAAAATTCCATCCGAAAGAATTGTCAGCGCGGCGTGGATGTACCATTCACTTGGTAACCATGTCTGCCTTATGAACGGTGAAATCACAGACACACGAGCAGAAGAATTGGTCTCTGCCGCCTGTAACGACGGGCCGGGCCAGGCCACGGGGATGACACCCTCCCAGCCGGGGGGCAGCTGGGCCATAGCCTTCCCTCTCCTCTCACGGGGAGGCCGGCAGGGCTGACTGACAAGAACAGGGAGTGACCTAAGGCCTCGCAAGGTCAAGAGCAGTGATCGGGCACAAGAAGTACCTGCCTTTCTTGGGCAAGGCTACTGTAGGGGGTTCAGGGTTGCAAAGAGCGAGCTACAGAAGTGTCATAATCACTCAACGAATTCCATGCAATCATGAACACAGCTGGGTGTCCTGGGCGTGCTACCCGTGGACAGCTGGTCTAGGGCCACCCGGGCTGGGCAGCCAGTCCAGCAAGGTGCTATCTGACGAGGCTGGAGGGGAAGGTGGGCATGGAGCCTGCAGGCAAATACCAAGTGAGCTCTAACACGTATGTCTGCAGCAGGTGTTGGGGCTGCGGTGGGCTTGTCCCAGAGACTCCAGGAGTGGGGAAGAGGAGAAGAGGGGAAGGGGCTGGAATCACCCAGTAAATACCTGTAATGGCAGCTCCCAGCGGATTGCAGGCCTGACCCTTTACAGGGCTCAGGACTCACGAGCCCTCCTGGGGGGAGGCTCTACCTGGGCCTGGGGGGCAGCGATACTGGCTGGACTCGCGTGCACAGCCTCATGCTGGGTCCTCAGAGGGGGCCCCATGCAAGGAGGGTGTCGAGAGCGAACAGAGGAAGGACTGCAACCTCTCCCACAGTCATCAGCTCTGAGTGGTGCTCCGCCTCCTCCTCCCCTGCTGGGGCCATTAGAGGGTCCTCCCCGGACTGGGCCTCTCCCGCTCCTTCCCTTTAGGAAGAGAAGCAAGTTGGGGGTTTGGACTGACACAACACGGCTCTCCTTTTGCTTTGCTGCTCGTGGGGGCAAACACCAGAACCCCCACCAGCCTCTCGAGAAGGCTGGGAGCCCACGGGAAAAGATTCTGCATCTTCTGACATCCTTCACCTCCTCCGAAAGAGCATCACACTGGCCACATGACGTCCTCATGGTCTCTGTGCAGTTGGGTCCCCGTCACACGTACATAGCTCCAGTGGAATCCACCTGTACGTGCACAAGAGAAAATTTTAAGTAAGAAAACAATATCAAGTGTGTGATTTCTGCCAGCCGCCCCCCCCGAGCCGGGATCTGCGCACACTTGGATCCAGTGCGAATCCTCTCTTGCTGGGAGCATCTCCCACGCCGGTGTTTAAAGCTCCGATTCATCTTTTTATACAACATGACCTCAAAACACAAGCCACGCCAAGCGCTTCCTCTGGTGCTCAGTCAGCCATGGAGGCAGCCATCTGTTCCACTGCCACAGGGAGCCTGGCTGCATGGTATTTACGGAAAGGCTGCATTTCAGATGCCAACCAACGTACCACCTCCTCGAAGGATGTCCCCCCACCTCCAGAATAATTTTGATTATACTTGGTTTTCTTCTTGATGTTGATGTGAGCATCTACCTAATGCAACTCCGTCCCAGCTCTCTTCCCGGCTAAGCTGAGAGCTCCCCGAAGGGTGGCCCATATCTAACTACCCCCAAGCGCATGCCTGGCACACGGTGGGCATGCCATGTGTGAACAGAGGGGCCGGAGGGGAGCCCAGGACACACGGACAGGCTCGCTCATGTGCCGGAGGGGGGCAGACGGAGACTCTGGGTGATGGTCCGGTCACCCTCCGGCCCCGGGCGAAGGAGGCCCACTCGCTGTGCTAACCTGCTGTAAACCCTCACTTCTTGGGAGGACCCGCGGCCCAGCACACACAGCAGGTGCTCTGGGCTTCGGGGATTCTACGTTCGCGTTTCTCAGTACTCACTGGACGCTTGGTCTCAGGCTCCTTCACCGGGTCCACAACCTGTACAACATGTGGGAGCCCCAGTCTTTGTCTCTGTTCTGTCCTCCACCTGCATGTGCATCTCACGTGGTCCTGCCCAACCCCGCAGAGCTCAGTGTCGTGCCCTGTGCTGTCCAATATGGTAGCCGCCAGTGCGCGTGGCCACGGAGCATGTGACATGTGACAAGTCCAAACTGAGACGTACTGTCAGTGTCAACATACGCTGTAGTTTGAAGACTGAGCATGGGGGAGAAAAGTTAAATGTCTCATTAATACTTTTGTACGAATATGTGTTGAAATGATAAAAGATTGGCTCCACTGGGTGAAATTGAATACATGAAAATTAGTGTCACCTATTTCCTTCTGCCTTGTTTTTAATGTGACTACTCGAAATTTTTAAATTGTCTCAGTGACTCACACATTTTTTCTATTGGGTGCTTCTGATCTAGACACTGATGACTCCCAAATTTCTATCTCAGGTCTCTTTTCTTTGAGTTTCAGAGTGGCATATTAGTTAAGCTTCTCTCGAGAAACAGACCCAGTAGGATGTAGGTGCACACATGCGTAAGTGTGTGTGTGGAGAGAGAGATTTATTTTAAGGAATTCATGTGATTGTGGGACTGCCCGAGTCCAAAATCTGCAAGCTAGGCTAGTTGGCTGGAAACCCGGGGTAGAGGCGACGTTGCAGTCTTGAATCTGAAGACAAGGTGCTGGCCGAATCCTTCTTCCTTGAAGATCCTGAGTCTTTTCTCTTAACGCCGTCAACTGATTAGACGAGGCCCACCCACAGCATGGAGGGTAATCTGTTTCAGTCAGAGTCTACTGATTTCAGTGTTAATCTCATCTAAAAAAAAATGCCTCTACAGCAACATCCAAACTAGTATTTAACCAAGTATCAGCACCATGCCCAGCCAGGTTGCCACATAAAATTACCCATGCTAAGTGGTTTGGCCAACTTGGCACTCCACATAGTCATCTAATGGCCACCTTGGACTTCATGTGCCCCAAGCAGACCTCTCTGCTCCTCCCCACTCTGCCGGATGGATTCCCATCCACCCAGTTGCTCAGCCCAAACCCTAGGAGTCCTCGGTGACTTTTTCCCCCTCACCTCTCCTCTCCTGCCCATCAGCCACGTCCTGCCCGCTCAGCTGTTAGATCAGATCCTGACTGACGCCGCCCCCCATGGTCCAAGCCACCATCATCTCTCACCTGCATGTGACACTCCTCCAGACACCTCCCAGTCTCCCCTGCTGCCTGCCTGCTCACGAATCCCACAGCGGCTACACGCGTCGGTTTCAAACACCAGCTGGCGAAGGAACTCCCAGCCTCAAGACCCTAATGGCCTCCCGTCACATTCAGAATCCAATAAGAAACCTTGGATGAGGCCCACAGGATGCAAAGCCCAGCCCCCGCCCGTCTCTCTAGGTGCACACGCTGCTGCTCACCCTGGCCCCAGCGGCCTTCTCGCAGTTTCTCAGACGCCTCAAAGGCATTCCTGTCTCGGCGCCTCTGTGCTCCTGGCCCTCCTAACGTCATCTTGTGCTCCCTCCTCCCTTTCCTCCCCTGCTAAGTCATCTTGCCAGGCCCACCTGCTGCCAAGAGCCACCCCCCTTGGGCCGACACGTGGCCTCTCTGAACCTCATTGGGTGCTGACTTGGCTGTGTGAGCCCTTCCGACCTCACTCGCCGTGGACTGAAGGGGCGTCACTGCCCAGCCATGCTAACTGCGCCGGTCTGGGCCTGTCATCGGTAATGACAGCAACAGCAGTTTCCATGTCATAGGCTTGTTTGGGGGGATTCAAGTGACAGTCTTCATAAAGCGCTGGTCCATAGTAAATATTCACCAAATGCCAGCTAACACGCGGATTTTATTGGTGAAACTTACGAGTCAGGACCTGAGAGCCGGGCGGCAGGACAGGGGCGGCCTGTGATCCGGGTTTCTGTCTGTTTGCACCAACCCACCCCTGAATGAGAGCCCCAGGGGTAGAGGTTTCTGGGGGAGGGTGTGGGACACATAATTCAGTTTTTAAAATGAATCAGATCTCACATTAAATTGATTTATTTACTTGAGAGAGAGACCAAGAACAAGCAAGCCGGGAAGGGCCAGAGAGAGAGAGTCCCAAGCAGGCTCCCGCATGGTCAGCGCAGAGCCGGATGTGGGACTTGAACTCACAAACTGTGAGATAATGCCCTGAGCTGAAGTCATATGCTGAGCCACCCAGGCGCCCCCAGATCTCACATTAAATACAAAGTTAGCAATGGCTACCAAGAGAAGGTTTAATATTTTCTCTTTTACTCCCAGTTGGCTTTATAGAGTTTGAGTCATCCGTGCCTTTCAGCCTTCCTTTCTCTCAACCCGGCACTTTTGGCCTTATGGTCCCAGCAAGGGACGTACTGATTTTAAGGTGAAATTTGTTATCCCAGTGAACGGGCTTCTCACTGGAGCTGGGACGTAAAATGGCAAATGTAGCCCCCGATCAATGAAAACATAGAAGGAAGCAACACGCTGCATTCAATGACTTTCGGTCTCTGGATGAAGGGGAACTGTAATTGCAAACTAATGGCATTTGCAGACGTCCCCTCAGAATCTTCGAGAAATGCAAAATGGGATGAGCATCAGGGGACCGGAGACAGAGCGCATTGTCGGAATTTGCAAAACATGAAAACAATAAGACTAGATCGCCCACCAGACGGAACATACCTGAGTCCTGTGCAGGTGATCCAGAAGGTGATTTAGAACCGTGTGTTGCTTCAGGGTCGTTACAGGAGACCAGCTTATCGTGTCCTGTAAACGGACAGATGTTCACATTAACACACTCGCTGCTAACAGTTTACAGCTTCCTGGGCCCCCGGGGTGGGTCTGTTAGTAATCTCTTCCGTTTATTGGCACCCCCTGTGCAGGGAGAAATGCTAAGTGCTTTCTTTACATGTTCTAAGTTAATCCGTTCTGCCACCCTTCGAGGTTTGCATTTGGAGGAAATTGAAACCCAGAGAGGTGAACCAGCGTGTCAGGAGAATGGGAACAGCTGAGACCCCAACACAAATGTATCTAATTTAAAAGCAATTGCTCCTTTCTCCATCCTCCTTAGAAAAACCCAGCCTGTGTTTCGATGAGCAAGAGGCCAAAGAGAAGTCAACGAAGGCGACGGAAATAGCAGCTGGGCGAGCTGTCCATGTCGGAAAGAGCCATGTCCACATGGGGTAAACGCCGTCCTATAGGAAAATGCCAGGAGCCGCTTTAAGCCAAGGCTTCAATGTCATGTCAGGGGAAGCGAACTTGATTGGAGGACTGGGTGTCTAGAAACTCACCCCCTGGGTATGTCACAGTTATGGTGCTCCATCTGTACGGCCAGCACCCATCCTCTGAAACCAATGTGGGAACACTTCCCCAGTTTTCCCATGCTCTACTTGAGATCACTCTATCTTTTTCTTTCTTTTAATTAAGAAAATTATTTTATGTCTTTATTTTGAGAGAGAGACCGAGAGCAAGCAGGGGAGGGGCAGAGAGAGAGGGAGACCCAGAGTCTGAAGCAGGCTCCAGGCTCTGAGCTGTCAGCGCAGAGCCCGACGTGGGGCTCGAACCCACGGACTGTGAGTCATGACCTGAACTGAAGTCAGTTGCTTAACTGACAGAGCCACGCAGGCATTCATTTTGCCAATATTTAAATATTGGGAGATTTTACACAGACATCTGGATTTCCTGTTTTTCTTTTTTCTTTTTAAATGGAAGAATAATTGACATACAATATTGTGTTAGTTATAGGTGTACAAAACAGTGAGTCAATGTTTATGCACATTGCAAAATGGTTACCACACTAGGCCTGGTTACCATCTGCCACCAGACAAAGTTGTTTCAATATTACTGACTGTATTCTCTAGGCTGCACATTACATCCCTCTGTCTTTCCCATTTTATCACTGAAAGATTCTACCTTTTTAAAAATTTTTTAATTTTTTTAATGTTTTATTTCTTTTTGAGAGAGAGAGAGAGAGAGACAGAGAGAGAGAGAGAGAGAGCGTGAGCAGGGGAGGGTCAGAGAGAGAGGGAGACAAAGACTCCAAAGACAGTCTCCAGGCTCTGAGCTAGCTGTCAGCACAGAGCCCAATGCGGGGCTCGAACCCACGAACCGTGAGATCATGACCTGAGCCGAAGTTGGACCATTAATCGTTGTCACCTATTTTGTCCACCCTCCACCCCAGACGACTCCCCTCCGGCAACCACTGGTGTCTTCTCTGTATCTATGAGTCTGTTTTGTTTTGATGATTCATCTGTTTTGTTTTTTAGATTCCACAAGGAAGTGAAATCATAAGATATTTCTCTTTGTCTGCTTTATTTCACTTACCGTAATACCCATGTTGTTGCAAATGGCAAGATTTCATTCTTTTCTTTGGCTGAGTGATATCCCATTGCTACATCTTTTCTTTATCTATTCATTTATCAATGGAGATAATTTAGGCTACTTTCGTATCTTGTCTATGATAAATAATGAACACAGTGGTGCATATGTCTTTTCAAATTAGTTTTTGTTCTCTTCAGATAAATAACAAGAAGTAGAATTACTGGGTCATAGGGAAGTTCTATTTTTAATTGTCTGAGGAGCCTTCACACTGTTTTCCACAGCGGCTGCACCAGTTTGCATTCCCGCCAACAGTGCACAAGGGTTCCGTTTTCTCTACACCCTCGCCAACACTTACATCTTGTCTTTTTGATGCTAGCCATTCAGACAGATGTGAGGTGATATCTCATTGTGGTTGTGATTTGCATTTCCCTGATGAGCAACGATGCTGAGCACTTTTCACGGGTTTGTTGGTCATCTGTATGTCTTCTTTGGAAAAATGTCTATTCAGGTCCTCTGCCCCCTTTTCAATCAGTTTGGTTGTTTTTTGATATTGAGTCATATGAGTTGTTTATATATTGGATATTAGCCCCTTATCAAATACGTCATCTGTGAATATCTTCTTTCAGTAGGTTGTCTTTTCATTTTGTTGACGGTTTCCTTTGCTTGCAAAAATCTCCTTAGGTTGTTAGTCCCTTTGGTTTCCTTTTGCTTTTGCTGTCTTTTTTGAGAAGGCAGGTTAAAAAAGAAACTGCTAAGACCGATGCCAAAGAGCTTACTACCTATGTTTTCTTCTAGGAATTTTATGGTTTCAAGTCTCTTACATTTAAGTCTTTAATCCTTTTGCATTTATTTTTGTGTATGGTGTAAGAAAACAATCCCGTTTCAGTTTTTTGCTGGTAGCCGTCCAGTTTTCCCAGCACCGTTTATTGAAGAGACTGTCTTTCCTCATTTTACGTTCTTGCTTCCTTTGTCGTAGATTGATTGGCCATATAATCATGGATTTATTTCTGGGATCTCTATTCTGTTCTCTTGATCCATGTGTCTGTTTTTGCATCAAAACCGTACTGTTTTGATTATTATGGCTTTGTAGTGTTTAGCCCCCTCTGCTTGGGACACAAACATATCTGTCTTCATCTGCATCCCTCAGGTAGTACCTTAGATATGACTCCTTTAGGGAGCTTGGTGTCCAGAAGCTCTTGCGGCACCCCCAAGCTAGTGACGATCTTGTTCCCTTAGCACCTCTAGACTAAATCTAAAAGGACAGGGATTGGACCTGTCTTGCCTACTGTAGCCACAGGACCTCTTCATGAGAACCACTCAATACTATTTGGCAAATACAGGGTCACACCTGAATCTTTAATCGTTTTCAAGAAATGAGACGCAAGTTCTGTAAGAAGCCCCAGATAGCCTCCAAGATACCCAGTATGAAACAAGCAACTTCTGGGAGAAAGCGAACGAATGTGAGAGTCACCAGCTCACTTCCCAGCAAGGGCCGGCTCTGGGAAGCTCTTGCAACTCTACCTCTCACGAGAAAACATTTGGCTTCTAGGTTGTTCTGACTTGGCTCTGAAAACCCAAGAACACGTTCAATTTAATTACCATTCAGCATTAGTCAGCATAGCTCCACAGAAGTCCACACGCTACATATTTATTAAGAAATCCATCGACCCTTATTTTTCTAGACAGGGCAATTTCAGACACTTCCTGTCTCCAAGAAGTCATTGCTAATATTGAATTCCAATAGTATGTGAAACTGTGGCTGGCAGCCAATAAAAGATGCTTTAAATCCCAGCCCTCCCGTGATAGTCGAGCCATTTGTGAGCAACCTAACAGGCAGTGGGGATTCAGAGAATTTCAACATCCAAGCCACTCCCTTTTGGCGGCCAGAGCCAAGTGAGGATTGAATAGCCCCGAGGGAGCCAGTTTGGGAATCAAAGTTGCATGTGTTTGTTCATCTGTGTTCACAATGAAATATTATTTTGCAGAATATGTGAAAGTGTACCCTGACAAAGGAAAACGCTAGAATACATTTGCTTTCTTCTACTGGAAGGCAGATACAATTTCTAGACCTGACTCAAGCAAGGCAGGTGGGGGCTGGTGCCAGTCAGCTCGGGCCCCCACCTGGTACTGGACCTCAGGTCCTCAGGAACGATGAGAGAGCCCATCTGCTTGCCCAGCATGGCCTCGCTGTCATGTGTGCAGTGGGTACCTTGTATTTCCTCTCTGTGGGGATTTAATGTAATGTCTGTCGAATGCAACTGGAATCTCAAAAGCATGGAGCCTTAGGGAGAGAAAGGGCCTCAAGCTCTAAATAGCAGCAGAACGAAACACCGTGTTTTTTGTTGACAGGTGTTCCCTGGAGAAAATCCCCCCCATCTCCTGGGAGGAACTGCCTCGCCGGAGTCTTCCAGCACCCCTGACAGTATGACATGACAGTCTACAAAGAGGCTGTAGAAATGACTGCTCTGTTATTACAGTGAGATTAGATGTGACTCATTGTCGGGAGCAGGAACAAGGAGCAGTCATGCTTTTCTTTCCTTCAGTGCAAAATGGTCTGGGCTGCCAGGTCGGGGCATGGTCTCCAGAATTAAGTCCATCGTGCAGTTAACAACGGGATTCACAGAGTCCTAGGATGGGAAGGTCCAATAGCACTTTGATGCCACACCGTCAAGTGCCATGAAATGCGTTTCACAGATGAGGCACCCTAAACTCAGCATGAGTTCCTGGAGGCTGTCCTCAGAGCCAGAAGCAGAGAGGGGACTAAATTTCCTCATCCAACCTGTTATCTTTCATACCGTGCCATTGCCCCGAGGACACAGCCCTGCATACTTGGGATTTAGGCAATAGGCAATGGGTTTAAGGGGCTGCCTCAGTGTGTTTGGGCTGCTATATCAAAACTACGAGAGACTGGATGGCATCATCAACAAGCATTGATTTCTCACCCTCTGGAGGCTGGTATGTCCAATATCAAGGCTTCAGCAGATTTGGTGTCTGGTCCACGTCCTGGTTCATAGATGGCCACTTTCTCTGTGTCCTAACATGGTGGAAGGAGCAAGAGAACTTTCTGGGCTCTTTGCAAGGGCACTGATCCTATTAGCGAGGGTTCTACCCTTATGACCTCCCAAAGGCCCCGCCTCCTAATACATCGCCCTAGGGGTTCAGATTCAGCATAAGAATTTTGTGGGGACACGGCATCCAGGTCATAGGGTAGGGACTGCAATACCCCACAGGTGCTCGGTGGGAGACAACTAGGCATCTTACTGCCCAGCCTCTGTCTGCTCCCTACTTCCTGTCCACCTTTTGTTTCCATCCTAAAGCGAAGACAGACTAGCACAGGGCAGAAAAGTTTCCAAGATCTCAGACTGCTGTAATGGGTCTGAAAGTCACCAGGCCGATGGAGGTTTTCTCCTGCATCCAGTCCATTTCACCTGCTTCTTTCAGACAGTGTGATCCGTGCTGACCAGATGTGTAGCCATTTCCTCTTTTCAAAGTAAATACCTGTGGGGGCACCTGGGTGGCTCAGATGGTTAAGTGTTCGACTCTTATTTTCAGCTCAGGTCTCGATTTCACAGTTTATGGGACCAAGCCCCATATAGAGCTCTGTGCTGCCAGCTCAGAACCTGCTTGGGATTCTCTCTCTCCCCCTCTCTCTTTGCCCCTACTCCACTCTCTCTCTCTTTCCAAATAAATAACTATTTTAAACATTGTAAACAAACAAACAAATCAATATCTGCAAGGGGGACAATGTCAAGGGGCCTAAGAGGATGGGAGGTGGAGGGCAGAGGGTGTCAGACTCCTCAAGATGAAAAGCCAACCTGGGCAGGAAGAATGGCACCCGTGGGTTTTTATTCTTAGGGGAACTGACTGCACGACAGGCCACCCCCAGCCTCCAGCTCAGGTTTATGTCTCTGGCCGGTCAGTAAGGGACTCCCAAGTCATTACAGACCATCCCTGATGACTGCGGGGGGGATGGGCCTTTCTTGCTGTTCAGATTTTCTGCCTAGTGCTTCAGGGAGCTGAGGAACCGTGGCCCCTCAGCAGATCTGGGAGGGAAATGCAGGGCAGAGAAAGGGCGGTTCCATCCCTAGGCCTTCACGTGTCTGAAGACAAGACTTCTGCCCTTCATGGATTAGGCTGACAGTCATGAAAAATGGGCTTTGGAAACCTGAGGTGGGGGAGGGCTAAGCAGGGAGACAGATCAGTTCTCTTCCTCTGCACCTCGACGTGAAGTTTAGATGCTAGATCTCAGAGTATTACGAGAGAAAAGGGCGCGTTCATTCCCTCATTCCGTGTGCTCACCAGGTGGGCATAGAGCCAGAAACCTGCTCCAACCAGAAGCCAAAAAGCTTGGTTCTCAAATGTGTTGAATTCTGCCTCATCCTTAGCCTCCCTGAGAATATTTGCTTTTTGAAAAAAAAATTTAAATAATTACAATTACTTCCAGGCTTACTTACAAATGGGTAGCCTGATTATCCCACAAAAGAACTAAGCCTGTCGGTCCCTGGTAAGAAGGTCAGCGTCTTCCTTATTCCAATGCGCAAACCAGTCAGCCTCTGGGAATTCGCCAAAGTGAATAATCCTAAATTCTGAAAAATCTACCCTCAGGACTATGTTTATTATAGCACTACTTATTAGCATGAAGAAAGAATAAACACTTTGATATTTAATGATAGGGTGATAACAGTTAAGTAAACTGTTCCCGGGAAGGAATATTATTCAGCCATTACAAGTGATGAGAAAAGGCTAGGTTCACCAAAAAAAAAAAAAAAAAAAAAAGGATATAAAATTAAGTAGTGTTTGTGTTCTTGTGTATCTCTCTAGAGACGTGGAAAAAAACCTGGCATAAAATTCCCTAAAGCTCTAACAGTGATCGCAGAAGCAGGGGGAGCGGATCACAGATGATGTCTTTCCTTCCTCTTCTAAGTTTTCAGTTAGGTAACTGTATTTTTGTAATGAAAAATATAAATAATAACTTTCCAAAAAAAACTATCACGCTGACCCAACTAAAGGCTCTTCGGACCCAAGAGGCAGCTGTGTGACTTGAAAGAAATGCCCGAGTAGAGGACACGGTAGTTTAGTGACTCAGCCCGAGTCACCAGTGAGTCACCTGCGTGTGAGCCAGGTGGGCGGTTGCTATGACAGCTCGTCAGGTGGTGTTGATGAAGGTGTGGCTTCCGGAACCCCCGCTGTTGTCTGCACCCGCCAGGGAAGTCAGAGTTTCATCCAGAACTGCCCGGGAAGGCCAGCAGACGGTGACTGGGGGAGAGGCTGGGGCAGTGAGGAGTCACGGGATGGGACGGCCGAAGTCTCCAGACGGGCGCGTGGCACTGGGACAAGGATGTCGCAGCCCTCCTGTTGGTTGTCCTCCAATACCTGAGAAGGCGGAACCTTGCTTTGCTCTTCACATTTAATCCAAGGAAGTTGGTGTCTTCATCCAAGAGCCACCAAGGAAAAGGCCGCTCTTGGTTTGTTGTCCAGGTTCTGAGTCTCTGTGCCATGCACTGGTTCACACCCCGAGGTGGTCCAGGGGGGGGTCTCTCTCCCTCATCCCAGGCTTGCTTTGCTCATCATAGAATTCTTCCTTTGCAAGTGCTTCAGTTCAGACACACCAGAAATCCCTGGTCAGGATGTTGCTGCTCTTCCTACTTTGCTCCCGGACAAACCCACGCTGTGCCGGCATTTGTCACTCGTTTATGCCACCAATACGTGCATGAGTGCTCACCGTGTGCCAGTCCTGAGCGGGGCTCGGGGAAGGGGCAGCACGAACCCGAAACACTGTGACGCTTTGCCCTCAGTAAGCTTACGTTCTCGTGGGGGGGAGGGGGCAGTTAACATTGAAAAGGTATTTGCAGGGGCCCCTGGGTGACTCAGTCGGTTAAGCCTCCAACTTCGGCTCAGGTCATGATCTCACGGTTTGTGGGTTCAAGCCCCACATTGGACTCTGTGCTGACAGCTCAGAGCCTGGAGCCTGCTTCAGATTCTGTGTCTCCTTCTCTCTCTCTGCCCCTCCCCTGCTCATGCTCTGTCTCTCTGTGTCTCTCAAAAATAAATAAATGTTTAAAAATAAAAAAAAAGAAGAAAAGGTAGTTGCATGTATTAACTTCATACTCATCCCAAGTGTTGACTAAGTACTATTATTATCTCCATGTTAAATGTTTATTTATTTATGAGAGAGAGAGAGAGAGAGAATGTGTACACACGGACAGGGGAAGGGGCAGAGAGAGAGGGAGACAAGAGAATCCCAAACAGGTTCTGCACTGTCTACACAGAGCCTGATTCAGTGCTCAGACTCAGGAACTAATGAGATCATGATCTGAGCCAAAATCAAGAGTCAGACACTTACCCAGTGGAGCCACCCAGGCACCCCTATCATCTCCATTTTGGAGAAGAGGAACTGAAGCACAAACTGGAGACTGATGTAGCTCATCCAAGGAGTCAGAGCCGAGGGTCCTCACTCTTCCCCACCCCCCACCCCAAGCCAGATCTGCCCGTCTGTGGTCTGTGCATCTCCGCATCTCCGACTCAGCTGCAGGGTTCTTTGGAATGCCGGATTATTAGTGACCGTGTCATTTTCATGATAACCATTCCAGTTATTAGTTCAATTATGAACTTGTTAAAGGGCATGGATCTAACAGGAAATGCCAGATGACCCTGTTAATATCATGTTGTCCACAAGCATTTTTCTGTTTTCCTGATACACGGTCCAAGATTTTGAAAAGATCCTTAATGAGGACGACACATTTTCCCTCACCTCTGGTGCCAAATCAAGAAAAGAAAGTATCTATTTACAGCGCTCATGTAGAGCTATTTTTCTCTTCAGGATTACATACATCCCTTTGCATTTAAAATTAATTTTACTTATTATGTCATTAACCTAATATTTCTGCAATGTCCACCACGTGTCAGGCATGTTTCTGGGCATTTATCAGTGATCAATGAGGCAGACAAAACCTGTCACGGAGTTTAAATTTTTGGGAGGGAGAGATAGTCAATAAAAAGAATACAAATAGTGTATAATACAATGCCTTTTGGTGATAACCACTATGGGGGAACATGATACAAGCTGAGAAGACGATGCGAAGGGCAGAGGCAGTCTTAGATGGGTCACAAGCTACGGCGCCTTTGAGGAAGTGACACAAGGTGTAGTTTCAGGGACAGCTGTGTAAGGTTCAGACCTGGCTGGGCACAAAGGCCCCCTCCCCACAAATATCATGGCTTTGGGCAAGTCACACAGCGCCTCTATTTCTGAGTCACTAAAATGGTCATAATAATATAGTGGGGTTTATTCATCACTCAATTTCTAAAAATTTTGGACGCTACCCCTTTCCTTGTCTGCCTATTTGTCTCATAAATGTGTGGTGACCATATTTTCCAGATATAGAGCAAAAAGTGGATGTGTGCTCTTGCAGATGATTTTGTCTGGTGTATACATTTTACACTTATAAAGAGATAAAAATCAATTCACATTTTGATGCACGTGTAATTCATTCTATATATATGTGCATATACATATATACACATATATGTACACACATAAATATGTATACATATATATGGTAAAATACATATTACCGTGGTTTGCAAGCATAAGTCATTCCAGAAACACGCTTGTAATCCAAAGCACCTGTACATCAAAGCGAACTTCCCCAAGGAAAATAATGGAAACTCAGATGACTCATTCTACAACCCCCCTGAATCATATAAAAATGATTATGATACTGTAATATAATACAAAATAATAAAGAAAATAAAAAATATAGAGAAAAATAAACAAATTAACCTGCACTTCCCTTTGAAAACCTTCGTGGCTGGTGTGAGGGAGACAAGAGAGGAGGGTTATTGTGCAGGACGACTTTTACCATCACTAACGGAATCACTGCTATCTATCGGGTCAATGGAATCCTTTTCTTTTTGTGCAATTTTAACAAGGAACCTATCCAATGACACTTGTTTTTGCCTCCTTCTGAAGATTTCTTGGAAAGATGACATTGCATTGATGATCACGCATAATCCCATGGCCAAAGAGAGAGAGAGAGAGCCATTGGCTCAGCTACGGTCATGTGACATTCACCATCATGTAATACTCGTGCTGCAAGACATCACTTGTTTATCAAGTTGAAGTTTACTAGAAATGTTTGCTCATCTTGCAGAACACTCGCGGGACAAGTTACTCACAATCTAAGGCTTTATATGTATATATGAACTTTTCATGTTGAAGTAATTACAAACTTACATATAGTTTCAGGACTAGGACAGAGCCTCATATATCCCCCCCCTCCCTGATTTCCCTTAGCAATAATTATATTCACTCTCATCGGAGGGGCTGTGCGGCAGTGACCTTCTACAGTCGGGCCTGGGTGCTGGCTCAGTCACTGAATGCTTGCTCTTTATGTGTTAAACTGTCCACAGAAGCTTTGTCGGTTTTTCAGTAAGTTATATTTTACCATTTCTGCAGAAATGAGAGAGAACAAGGGAGCAAGAAGGAACCCTCCTGGTGAATTTTTCTCCATTCCTTGGTGAAACTTCACTCAAATGACATTAAGGAAAGTGTTTGAAGTACGAACTCACAAGGAGAAAAAATGGGAGAGGAGATGACCGAATATTTCAACAAATGTTTGGAAGATGAATGAGTAGGAAATGAGTAGAAATTAATTTGGCAGAGTGAGAAAATACCAAAGCTCACTGTAAACCTCCCTCCCTATAAAGGCCAGTGAAGGATTTAGGACATGCCAATAAGAAGCAGAAATCCCATTAAGGTAGTTAACTGTAAGGGGAGAGGGGGATGGGCTGGAAGGGGAAAGAGGCAAGAGCAAGACTTTTCAAAATATACATCTTCTAACAAGGCTTGGGAGGAGGAGGGGCCGGAAGGGAGAAGACCTAGAACCCTGTCATAGGACACAGGATAGAACTTTGTTGTAGCCACTGTCATAGGACCAAGGATAGACCCCCAGTAGTAGGACCCAGAATTTAACCCATTTGTATAACCCAGGATAGGCCCTTGAGGTAGGACCCAGGATAGACCCCTGTCGTAGGACCCAGGATAGAACCCCGTAGAAGGACCCAGGATAGGACCCTGTCATAGGGCCCAGGATAGAACCCCATCTAGGGCCCAAGAAAGGCTACACTGCAGGAGCTTCTCTGGTCCCTGGAAGGCAAGGTGGGTGGGGCTGAGCAAGAGCAGGGATTGCTGGAAAGGTTGGATTAAGAGAGTTTGGCCCTAGCTGCCTTCCTCCCTCACCTTCTGCAGAGCCTGAGGGACAGGCACTGCCTGAGGGACAGGCACTACCTGAGCTGTGGGAAGTGACATTAACAGCAGAGGCACCATGTGTCAGCTGACTGAAGAGGCCTCGTTCGGCCTCTTTCCCCACCTTAGCTCTCAGGCCTCTGGGAAGCCAGACTCAAAACCCCTTTGTACCCCAGTCCCAGCCGTGTATCAGGATTTCTCTGTGTGCAAGAAGGAGATGGAAAGAACACCTGGGCTCAGTACAACAGATGATTTACATGAGAGCCCCTCCCCCCTCAAGGCTCTAAATGCTCTACCAGGCCTGTGTGGAGAGGTGCCTCATTTCCAGTTTCCACAACGGAAGCCGACACAGGGAGACTTCGTCAGAGTCCTCCTGAATTTAGGTGCAATTCCCATCACACCAGACATTCATTTGCCACTCCTCCCTCTGCTCTGATCCTTCAGACTGGTGTTCCCAATTTCCCTCCTTTTGGTATTCTTGGTTTTAGGGGGTCAACTGAGATCAAGCCAGAAGTTGCAGAGATTTCCCCCCATACCCCTGCCCCCACAAGTGCACAGCCTCCCCTGTTGTCCACACTCCTACCCCCAGAGCAGGACACTTGTTACATCAGGTGAACCCACATCAACGCAGCATCGTTACCCAAGATCCATCATTTACTTCCGGGTTCACTCCTGGTGTTGTACATCCCGTGGGTTTGGACATCCACCATTATGATGCCACACGGAGGATCTCAATGGTCCTAAAAGTCCCCTGTGCTCTGCCTGTTCATGCTTCCCTCCCCCCAACCCTGGCCACTACTGATCTTTCCACTTCTTCATAGTTCCCCCTTTTCCAGAATGTCATACAGTTAGAATCACAATTAATATGTTTAAAATAACTTCTATTGTCTAGCAGGGCTTGGAAGAACAAGGACATTAAAAAGTTCGTGTTTGGGGCACTTGAATGGCTCAGTTGGTTAAGCTACCAATGTTGGCTCAGGTCATGATCTTACAGTTCATGAGTTTGAGCCCTGTGTCAGGCTTGTGTTGACAGCTCAGAGCCTGGAGCCTGCTTTGGATTCTGGGTCTCCTTCTCTCTCTACCCCTCCCCTGCTCATACCTTGTCTCTCAAAATAAATGAATAAATAAACATTTAAAAAATAGTTTGCGTTTAATATGTCACATTAGAATGGAAGGTAAGGAATTTCCTGTGTTTCTATTAATTTTTCTTTTCAAATGGAAGAGTTGCCATAGGGGAAAAACTCTCTTCCATAAGTTGAGTTCACAACCTGTGAGTGAGGATTTGAGGTCAATCTCTCTCTGGAGATTTCAGTTCTGGGGGTGCTTCTGGGAATGTGTGGGGTCCAAGCTCGGGGTAGTCACAACTTCCTGTGCAAGCTGGGAGGCGACAGTACCATGCTCCCCGTCTATGTTCTCGCCGAAAACCCTGTTATGGGTCGGATTATGTCCCGCTGAAAGAGGTACGTGGCATCCTAACCCTCAGTACTTCAGAAAGTGACCTTATTTGGACATACGGCCTTTAGAGATATAATCCAGACAGAATGAGGCAGTGATCCAATACGGCCAGTGTCCTCATGAAAAGGGGAAATTTGGACACAGCCACACAGAGAGGGGAGATAATGTGAAGACTCACAGAAGGCCGTCATCTATAAGCCAAAGAGCATCTGAGGCCACCCGAAGCTGGGAGGGAGGCGGGGACGAAATCTTCCCCGCAGGCGTCAGAGCTAGCAAGGCCCCGCTGAGAACGTGGTTTGAGACTTCTCCCCTCTAGAACAGTGAGACAATGGACTTCTGTTGTCCCAAGCCTCCTGGTTTGTGGCCCTTTGTTCTATGAGCCCCAGGACTTCTAGCTGGACTTAGAATTCCACATGGTGGTTTGGGGCGCCTGGGTGGCTCAGTCAGTTAAGCCTCTGGCTTCAGCTCAGGTCGTGATCTTGCAGTTCATGGGTTTGAGCCCTGTGTCAGGCTCTGAGCCTGTCTTCAGATTCTGTGTCTCCCTCTTTCTCTGACCCTTCCCTGCTCATGCTGTCTCTCTCTCTCTCTCAAAAACAAATAAAAAAACAAAACAAACAAGCAAAAACAAACAAAAAAAAGAATTCCATGTGGTGAATTTTCTAGAAAGAGACTTGTTGGTTTCTGGTTTGAAGGCTGGATTCAAGAGGTTTCTGTTTTTGCTTTGTTTCAGTGGTGTCAGTTTTTAAAATATAAACATTGAACTGGACACCCCCTCATCCCCAACCCAATCTGGAGAATTCCTGGTCACCTTGGCTAAGTCAGGGGTTTTTCCTCCTTTAGAAAAAGGGGGAAAATGAGAGGTAGTTAAATTTCAAGGTCTGTCTCCTCCTGGGCTTTGAAGATGAAGAAAAGCAGCTTCATTGGCTCTGGGCTGTCTTGGGGGGTGATTTGATATTCTTTTAAAAAATACATAGCCAAGGAAATTGCCTTATGTTGAAATGCAACTCCCTCAATCTTGGTTTTAAAGCATCCTTTGCAGGCATCTCTCCCGGCTTCCCGCTAGCCCTGCTGGCTCGCTGGTCTGCTCTACAGGGCCAGCTGGAGAGAGCTTTCCCCCAGCCTTCCCTCTCCCAGGGCCTCATCAGTGTTAGGATTTCCCCCTTTTGAGATCCATCCAACTCCTGAGGAAGTTTGGGAGAGGAAAATGCACTGCTTTGTCTCAGACACGCTGTCACTAACCCCGAGTAGCAGAGGGGGTGTTCTGTCTTGATGTTGGTTCAGACAGAGTCTGTTCTCTCTCCCTAGCCCACATCTCAACCGGGATGGTGGGGCAAATCCCTGTCCCTGGGACTTCATTCGAACATTTGGTGCTGACACAGAAAGGGCCATGGCCCCCATGGTAGTTCAGGGCTGCTAAGGTGTGTTACACATCGTTAGCTTCCAATTACCTTGGCTTCTTGATTCATGTCATTTATTTCAAGTCATCTCCGGTGGATTTAGCAGAGCATAACCCTGGAATTTAAAGAGGAGGGAAGCATTTTGAAACCTCATTAACTGTTGGCATCTTTTCTATGGAAATTCTAGGCCATAAAATTGCTTTGTTGGGGGATTTTTTAAATGCCAAGTTCTTCTGTGGCCTAATGAATTTTAGGCCACCTCTCTTGTATGCATAGGTGACTTGCACTCTGACGAAACATAGGAGCCATTATAGGACCTGATTTATTGACAACCAAAGGCCACCAGAAAGATCTCCTTTTTCTCTTGGCTTAGTTTAAGACTCTCCCTGAAGCTCTGGTAAGCGTCTATCATGATTTAAACTCTTGGCCAAAATGGCGAGATAGAGGGCCTGTGGGAACATTTTAAATTCTTCTTTGGGTCTTTCACTGAGGTGCTAATGGTTCAAAACGTGGAATCTTTTCTAAAGGTTGGTGTTAAATGGAAGGAGCTATATAAGGAAAGAATCAGACTAACAGTACCGTTATCACAAATTACAGACCTCTTTGGAATTGCATTTGATGTGAAATTATAGTCTATCTTCAACTTCCTTTTTGCAGTTGTGAGCTGTTTACTATTTAACCATGCAACCTTAAATTAGAGAGAAGATGGGGGGTGGAATCCCTGGTTGAGGCACAGTCTATGCTCATCTTTGCAGATAACTTGGGGCATGCGTAACATAATATTTCTATTAGTTGTCATACGGGTTAATTTTAACACCCACCTCCTGGCTGCTTATGTAGTTTTGAAAGTGGTGTATTCATAGATAAGGAGAAATCTAGAAAATCTGGAAAAATTTCAAAGATGAACTAAACTGCAGTGATCTGGTTTTAACCTTAAAAAAAAATCAACTTCATTGTTAATTTCCCTTCAGACATCTCTCGGGATCTGGCAAAGGCAAATTGCAAAAAGGTCAGCCAGATTGCAGTTGGGCAGAAAATCTTGCTTAGATTATTTCATCACAACCAACTAGCAGTATTTGGAAATCAGGCATAAATGATGCCAAGGAATGAGGGAGGCAGGAAGGACTCATAACTCTCACAGCACTCCCTCACCTCTCCCCCAGACCCTGAATGCTACTGGTGCCCAGTGAGCATCTGCTCTGCACTGGAGGTGGAAACAGCTCAAAGGTTCTAAAGCCATTTGCACCACCCAACAGCCAGTGGTCCTTGGGAAAGCATCTACATGTGAAGGCTTCAGTTCCCCCATCTATAAGAGGAGGGTGTTAAAAGAGATGATCTCCAGGATTCCTTGCAGTTCAAAAAGAGTTAGGATTCTAGGCCATTTTCTATTCATCAGCTGACATTGGGTGTTCACAGGAGGCCTTCAAGGAAGAAGAGAAGTCTGAGCAATGCCATGAAAATTTGGTTCAAAAGTTCCAGGGGTGTTGTAGACTAGGAGGTGGTGCAACTGATGCCTTACAGATAAGTGAGAACACAACACCCTTAGAAGTGTGGATTGAAATCCTGGTTGTTCCATTTCCTTAGCTTTACGAATATCTAGAAATAATGTAGAACACCTAGCACACTATCAGGAACTTGGCAGGTGACCACCAAATGGAAGCTATTAATGATGTTGGAAGCCAGCTGCCCATCAAAGCAGGAAAGTTGTGTGTACAGAAGAATCTGTGAGTGGGGGAGCTATTGAAAAAGTCTGAAACCTTTGGTCACAAACTATGAATTGCTATGAGTGGCAGCTTTGATCATCTCTTAATCTGTGAAGAGAATCTAAGAGTCACTGGACCAGGAGGGCAGAAGCAGGACAGGCCACCAAACTGGGAGACCCTTGGCATTCCGTGGTTTATCCTAAGGTGATGTGGCTCTGGGAGTTAACTCTAGAAGTTCCCTTTTGGTTGATAGTAATGAAAAGCATGTGAACGACCATGCAAGGAAGCCAGGGCCAATATACAGCAGCAAGTTCCTGGGGATGGAAGCTTGGGAGCCAAGTCTGGTCAAAATAAAAGGCTGGGGTACTGGGAGGAGCAAACATAGATCAATAAGAGGATCTCAAACAGGCTAGAATGGCTCTGTATGGGACACAATACATATGTGCTCATTGACAGGCTAAATGGGTGTCCCTGATGCTAAAGAGAGAGAAGCAGGAAAGAGCTGAGGAGGATCACAGAAGGCAGAGTGTATGTCTGAAAAAGCTCCATTGTTTCCTTCTGCCTTGGTGATTATTATTTTTTTTTTGGTTCCTCATCTCCCTACTTGTCCAAGGATAGTCTCAGGTGTCCCCAAACCTGGTGAAAGCCCCAAAGGCCCCTGACAAGGGTCTTACACAAGGCTTGTACACATGATAATCATGTGCCTTTCTCAATCCCCCTTTCTCTTGCCATCCTCATTGCTGTTTCTCTAGACAGACTCTCATTCTCTGACTCTCCTCACAACTGTCAGTCCTAGGGGGTCTGTGCATCCAGACTCACCCCATCAGAAGCCGTTAGATCATGTAGTGCCCACGCTCAAAACTGTTCCAGGGCTCAGCACTGCACATGAGTGAAATCCCAGTCACTTCGCTCGGCTCTGTGTTGTCCCAGCACAACAGCCCATGCTCCAGCTGTCTTCTAGAAACGTCCACTCCTGTCTGGGAGCATATGCATTTTCCTTGCCTGCAAAGTCCTGAATCCATCCAGCCACCAACCTTGAGGTGCTGATCTGTGTGACCTGGCTCATCCCTACTCACATCTCCCCTTTTCCTTTCTGGACTTCATTCATCCACTCTCTTCCTTGGGTGATTTTTCTCCCAAATCCTTCTAGATAATAAGCTGCTTGAAGGCAAGAGCTACATTTTACATTCCCTTCTCCACAGTACCTAGCATTGTCTGATTAAAAAAAATTTTTTTAATGTTTTTATTTTTGAGAAAGAGAGATAGAGCATGAGCAGGGGAGGGGCAGAGAGAGAGGAAGACACAGAATCTGAAGCAGGCTGTCAGCACAGAGCTCAACGCAGGGCTTGAACCCATGAACCATGAGATCATGACCTGAGCTGAAGTCAGATGCCCCTAGCATTGTCTGATTAATAGAAAACTCTATTGGCATTTGTGAGATGTTGAAAGCACTCATGAATTTACAGTGTCGTTTCAAACATGTTTTATTAGTTAAAGGGAAGGCAAGCTACCTTTCCAAAGGCCATATAAAAATAGACTTTTAAAATCAGAATTCCTTTCTAAATAATAGGTTGAATTAAATTTTTGGATAAAAAAAATCGGATATGGGTTTTTCATTTCTTCTGCTAGTTGTTTCCAGGCAACCTTGAACTTGTCAAATAAAAAAGTCTAAGCAGAAGGCTGAGATATATGACCTTAGTTTGAGAATCCTGCTCTCAGCAGACTAACCTATTCAGCATCACAACTAGGCATTCCTTAGAGACCGATCTCTGTCTTTTCTCACATTTGGTTTTCTTGGGTTATTTGAGGAAGAAAACTTGGTGTAGTGGAGAACATAGTATTTGGGCTTACTTAACCTGAATCCTTTGAATCCCGACTTTATTGCTGTGAGCTTCGGAAAAATCATTTAAAGTCTCTGAGCTTTGATGTCTTTGTCTCTGAAATATGTCTAACCACCCAACTTGCCTACCTCCTAATGACATAACATGTACCATGTGACTGAACAGTAAACTAAAGCTGCCTTTCATCATCATCATCATCATCATCATCATCATCATCATCATCCATGGAGCTCCCTTTATTGGCTGTCCCTGCCAGGACCAGCACACAGGTGGCTGTGGCCAGCTTCCGAGGTAGGGCCACCTACCCCACAGCTTCGAATCCCAGGGCCACCTTCACATGGCCAGAATTAGAACTGGCTCGGCTCTACCTTCTTGACTTCCATGTCCTTAATCCTTGGTGGGCAAGGGCTGACTCCAATCCACACCCACTTTGGCCCTTGGCTGCTGGCTTCTGGTCTTTTCTGGCCACTGAGACCAATTTGGATGCAGAGATGGCGGCGGGAATGGCAATTCTAGCTGGATTTTGGGGGGGAGGGGTCAACCAAAGGGAGGCCTTTGCTGCTTGTCCTAAACTTGGTTGGAGTCCTGATCACCCATGGGCCCTGCATTTGGCATTTTCCCTTCCCTTATTCACGCGGGGAAGGAACAATTATTGTCCCTGTGAAAATGGCAAGGCCTCTGTTCCCCTTCTCTGATCTCAGACAGCACCAGACAGGGAGAGAGGAAATAAAAAAGTCATGGGGAGCCTCGGAGGCTGCTAACTTCTCCAAACCTCTTTAGTCTTCAGAGACTGATTCTGAAGATCACCAGGAGCAAATTTCTAAATGAGAAGAGGGAATACTGGATTTATTCAAAAGCTACTACCCCCTTGCAGGATGGAACGAGCCTTCTGTCTCAAAACAAAATATGCCATTTCAGAAGAAAGCTCTTTTTTTTTTTTCTATTATGGCAAAATACAATGTTCCTTTGTCAGGAACCAGTAAACCTCAGATGTAGCTCTTCCCTCCCCAGACTTGAGGACTGACTTCTGTATTTTCTGTCTATTTTAAGATAGATTCAAATCCTTCATCCAAGATTTGAGAGCAGCAGTGGAGAATAATTCTTTTGAGGAGAAGAGTTTCAAATGGCTTTTTACGTCCCCAAGTCCAGCTCGCAAGGCTGGGTGGACCTCACCTGCTGGTCATGGCTGGGACATCGCTGGTAATGGCATGCTATCATGAAACATCGTTATTCTTCATCCTGACCCCACGAAGCTAATGAGACAGGCCCAATTATTAAGCCATATGGCAAGGAGATATTTGGGTAAACAAATTTGTATTTCAATAAAAGTTAACCATCCCATAAGATACAATAATTAAAATGTAAATGACAGTAGGTGCACTGGCTTAAAGCTGGCTTCGTAACTTACCAGATGGTACATTGTAGGTGATTTGTGTTTTGCGAGCAGAGGTTTTAGCCAGGTAATATTTCCAAGATCCTCCCTGTCCATTTTTCTCTTTGGTAATATTTCTAGTTTGTTGTATCACCCCCTGAGATTTATGGAATTGCTTAGGGCTGGTATCTAGTAGTACAGTATATCGAAGGGTTTTCTTGTTTTTGTTTTCTTTCTTTTAATTTTCTCCTTTACTTACATCCATTCTCTCCTCCAGGATTGGAGGGAAGAAGTAAAAAATTGCACTTTCCCCACACAATTCCCTTCTGTTTGCTCATCTCTGCTTCTAATGGCAGAGGCTAATACAGCTTTGCAGTGAGGAATGCTTTCACACCCTTGCCAGGGTGGGTAGGATTAAGTTAAAGGACCAGCAGCTGTTTTTCAGCTATGGGGCAGAATGAGGGGGGGCGGCAGGGAAGGAAAACTAAGAGCTTTCTCCTCTCTACATACACACTCTCCCCATTCTGCTCTTCTTTCATTTCTCTCCCCTCCTTTCTACCCCTGGAATGAACCCCTTGGGGGATGAGCAGAGAAGAAGGCAGGAAAATGAGAACAGCAGATGAGATTACCAGCTAACTCTCTCTTGCCTGGACCCCCTTTTGCAAGCAAAGGGTCCCCTCACTCTAAGCCTCCATCAGCTGCATGAACATCATCTCCTCTCCGTCTCCTTCAGACACACGCAGTAGCCTGCAGGCTCCCTTCGGGCAGTCTTTTTCTGAAAGTAGCACTAACCAGCAGGGAGATATTAGAAGATCTAGAATCTAATTAAGGTCGCCTCTGATTGCACTAGACAAGTCCCTGCTGCTTAGAAAACAGGCTGAAAAATCTCATATTAAGAGGGTTGTGGTGGAGGACAGCACAGATCAGGACCAGGGGCTCGCATTATCTAAAATGGGAGCTGTAGAGGTCATATGATAAAAATTTAAATAGTCAACAATACCACCCCTTGCTAAACCATAAATTAGCAGACAGCACAGGGCAAATGGTGACATCCATTGTGGCACGTGGCTCTATCTGGTAAACACTTGATATAGAACAATTATGGGCCATGAAGATGGGGGAGGGGTGTTACAGGATGTGTAGCCTTCTCCTTAAACAGCAGTGTTAAAAGGTTCTACCTTCTGAGTGCACAAAGTAAAACTGAGAGCACTGCACCTCCATCTGAAGAGCTACGATTTGCCTTTCCCTAGCTGGGGGCAGGCAGAATCGATGCCTGTCTGCAGTGTCCTTGCCCCTTCCCCTCAGTGGCCACACTGCTGGTCAGAGTTACGGTCACAAAACTTGGCATCGTGCATGTGTACTTTGTGTCTGAAATCATTCTGGTTAATATGAGAGAGACAGGCCAGACTGATGACCAGAGGAGTCATCCATCCAATAAATGTTGGAGTAAACTAAATGCATATGGGGATGAATGGCTGCTTAAATGAATGAATGCCTGGTCCCTGCCCTGTTGGGGTGTAACATCTAATGGAAGAGTCAAGACAAACATACATGAAGTACGAAGCTCACAATTTCATCCTCTTGGCACTGCTCCCTAACCGGAGTGAACCAGTGGGGAGGGGGGTGTGTCCACTTTTCCACCGGGGTTACCAAGAGGAGCTGGGCAAACATGGTGGTGTCCTTTCTATTAGTGGAAACCCAGAAGCCCAGCAAGGTTAAATGGCTCCTCTTGGACCACTGTCATCCATGGGTAGACACAAGGTGAAATTAACTGTTTGTCTACAAGGGTAAATATGTCTACATCAGAACTTATTTTTCAGTAACTTTAAATTTAAAAATATATACCTTCCAAATATATAGAAAAGTTGCAAGGATAGGAATTGTACACAGAACACCCGTACCTCCCTGATTGACCTACTATAAATGTTATTGTTCCATTTGCTTTATCATCTATGCAGTGTAATATATGTTTATATTACATTATATCATGTATTACATAAGTGAAAGACTATTTTTCTGAAGTATTTGAGAGCCAGTTACATACAGGTGACCCTTAAATAATGTGAGTTTGAAATGCATGCGTCCATTTATATGAGGATTTGTTTTGATAAATATAGTACTGCACTGAAAATGTGTTTTCTCTTCCTAATGATTTTCTTAGCAACATTTCGTTTTCTCTAGCTTACTTCATTATAAGATTACAGTATATAATAAGCATAATATACAAAACATGTTAATCCACTATTTATGTTATCACTAAGGCTTTCAGTCAATAGTAGGCTACATTAGTAGTTAAATTTGGGGGGATCCAAAAGTTATACATGAATTTTCAGCTCCTTGGGGAGTCAGCACCCCAATACCTGTGTTCAAAGGTCAACTGTATATTTGGCCTCTTAATGTTTAAATACTTGAGTGTGTATTTCCTGTGAACGAGCCTAGGATCCATATCTCGATCAGCATCTTTCAGAGAACCTCTCCTCCATGTGGCTAATTGGGCTTCCTCATAGCATGGCAGGCTCAGGGAAGCTGGGCTACTTTCATGGCTTTTAAGAGGAAGCATACTAAGCTGCAAAGGCAGAAGTTACAGATCTCTTGAGGGCCAGCTCAGAAGTCACATGGCTTCACTGTCACTCATTCTATTAGTGCAGACAGAACACAGCATTGGTTGGATTCAAGGAGAGAGGGACCCATACCCACCTGTGGTGGGAAACTATTGTTGGCTATCTTGAATACAGCACAATGCTGACCAATTTTTTCCTTTTTAAAAAATTTTTATTTATGAATTTATTATTAATTCATTTTTTAATTTACATCCAAGTTAGTTGGCATCTAGTGCAATAATGATTTCAGGAGTAGAATGCAGTGATTCAACCCCTATGTGTAACACCCGTGCTCATCCCAACAGGTGTCCTCCTTAATTTCTCTTACCCATTTGGCCCATCCCCTCCCACAACCCCTCCAGCAACCCTGTTTGTTCTCTGTATTTGGGAGTCTCTTCTGTTTTGTCCCCTTCCTTGTTTTTATATTCCTTTCGCTTCCCTTCCCTTTTATTCATCTGTTTTGTATCTTAAATTTCACATATGAGTGAAGTCATATGATATTTTTCTTTCTCTGACTAATTTCACTTAGCATAACACCCTATAGTTCCATCTATGTAATTGCAAATGGCAAGATTTCATTCTTTTTGATTGCTGAGTAATATTCCATTGCATACACCACATCTTCTTTATCCATTCATCTATCAGTGGACATTTTAATGCCCACCATCTTGTGGTCTAGGCATCTAGGTATGATTCTCTGTCTCCTGCTAAACTCTAAACAGGTAGGGCTTTGGTGGCAGGATTCATACATGTCTCATCTTAGCAACCTCTCCAATGGTACTCGGTTCACTGCCTTGCACATAGTAGGCACTTAATATTTATGGAATAAATATTGATTATAAACACACTTCTCAATGGTCCAACCTGCTCACATTATTTATTTCTGAAGACTCTGAAACCCTGTGAGAGCATCTTGATAGTCCGGAGGTCACAAAGCCCCATTGTGTTAATCTCCATGACAGTCTTGTGAATCAGTGTTCCAGCAGAGAGGTGCGACTGGGGACTACAAAGGGTTGGTAGAGGGGTGGCAGGAACATGGTAGGAAAGAGACTGTTGACTTTCTCACTTGGTGCCTGTGTTTCTGAGTAAAAATCTGCTTTGAATGGTTAATTGGCGTATCTGGGTCATGATGTATCTGTAAAATAAACTGGAAATATCTTTTCTATACCTGCTGGCAGAGTAAGGATGCTAGATTTAAAATGCCATGGGAAAGACATGGAGGACAGATGTGTTGTTGGTTCCAGAAGTAGCAGTGGAGATGATTGAAAGGATGTCCTGTCCACTTTGTCCCTCCTTCATCCTCTGTGACTGTGCTTAAGAATCCCTAACGTGAGCATGGTCAGTGAACAGGCCGCAGTAGCAAGAACTTGGGGCTCCTAATGAAGCTCTGCTAAGACCTGAATAGGAGGGCTGAGCATTTTCCCTTCAGCCCCAGCTTGGCCTTGTCTTTATGGGTGCCTGCACCAAATCAGAACTAACACCTATGATTTGCTCAACTTCAACTTCAGTCCTCAAGATTTTTGTTTTGACATTTAAAAAATTGCCTCGTCAGTCTGTGTGCCCTGATTTTTGTAATGGCTCTGAATGAACTCTAACAAATTAGTGTATCTTTCTAGATCTTTACAGAGATTTAGAGAGACAAATTGCATCTGTCTTCCAGGAGAGTTACAAATGCAGCAGGATGTCTGGCTGGGAAGGCGAGAAGGGAAACATCTCTGACAGCGGGTCCACGGAGCAGCCCGCACACGCTGAAAGACTGCAAGCTCTCAATGAGGCAGACTGGACGCAGGGGAAAGATGCAGATAGACTGCACATTCCAGACTCCTGGGAAACCATTCACACCTACGAAGGAGGACTCTCCATCATTTTGCCATAAAAGCAACATTTTATTTAACCGGCATTCATTTAGATGGCCATCTCCAATATCTGCGATGCTGCCAAAACCTGGCAAGGAAGTTAGAACATCTCTGAGGCATTAAAAGAGATGTCTTGGAATTTGTGACAAAACTTCGTGAAGTTTTAGACCAGATTTCAACAAATTTGGTTATCTGCTGTCCAACTTACAGCTAGTAAGAAGCAGCTTTGGGAAGAATGCAAGAGGCTTCTACAGACAGACATGAAATGCAGAAGGAAATCACAACCTGATGGCGGAGGACTCCTAAAAGCAGATGGAAATTTTCAACCAGCACAGCTCCCTGAGACCACCCTGGGAGGAGGCAGATAGCTCTGTATTCTAAAGCACCTGAGTACCACATGACAACCTGATATAGAAATGAAGACAGATGGGGCCTTTAATCCTCAAGGGGTTAAAACATGTGCATTATATTGTCATTTATACACACAGCTTAGAAATATATCCCTCCAAATGACTAGACATTTTTAAAGTTCTTACACTTAAAAGGAATAGATTTTAGTTATCTGTAAAATGCATGAAGTAACTGTATTAGTCTGCTTGAGTGGCCATAACAAATACCACAGGCTGGGGGCGGGGGGTTTAGTTAGGCAACAGAGATGATTTTCTCACAGCCCAGGAGACTGGAGGTCCAAGATCAAGAGATCAGCAGGGTTGGTTTCTCCCAAGGCCTCTCTCCTTAGTTTGTAGAAGGTCACATTCTCCCAGTGTCCTCACACGGCCTTTATGCTGTGCACCTGCATGTCTGGTGTCTCCTCCTCTTGGTATAAGGACACCAATCATATTCGAAGAAGATCCCACCCTTATGACTTCATTTAACATAATCACATCGTTCAAGGCCCCATCTCCAAATATGGTCACATCCTGAGGTTCTGGGGGTTAAGATTTCAATGTATGAATTCCAGGGGACACAATGCAGTCTGTAAGACTAATAAAACTTTATTTATCTGTGCTTTATTTTGCATCAACACAACCAATTCAGTTTGGGGGGAGGGGAACCAGCAGAGCAAGTGGGTAATCTTCTTTTCTAGTTATTCTGAAATCTGCGATAAGAGGTTTGAGGACACAACTATTTGTATGCAGTTCTTTTGATTTTCTACCAGTGCTCTCTCTCTCTCATACACAAACACACACACACACCCTAGGAGAGCAAGTCTTATTTATTCATTTTTCTTATACATCTTTGAAAAGCTCTCCCCTCTCCTGCCACTGCTTTCATTCAGACACTTATCATCTTTTTCCTGAATTCCATTATCCACGCTAGTCCCCACCTCCCCACCATGAGGAGGCGATTTTCCTGAAACAGAGATCTCATCAAGCACTTTCTGCTTATATCCTTTCAGTAGTTCCCCTATTTGCTTCCAGGATTAAGTAGGTTTAAAAGGAGGCCAACCCAACCGATGCTATCAAGTGCTGGTGAAGATGTGGAGCTGCTGGAACTTTCTTGCGTTGCTGGGACCAAAGCAAAATGATACAGCCATTTTGGGAAACAGTTTGGGAATTTCATGTAAATTAAACACACACTTATCATATGACCCATCAATCCCACTCCTACATAATTACCCCTAGAAAAATGAAAATCTATGTTCATACAAATGCCTGTATACAAATGTAAATAGCTTCATTGATGATTGCCAGAACTCGAAACAACCCAAAAGTCCCTTAACTAAGGAATGAATAACAAACCGTGGGGCATCTATAAACTAGAATACTCCTTAGTGATTAAAAAAAAAAAGCAAAGCAAAAACACATTCTTGATACAAGTAACAAGATATATGAATTTTAGATCCGCTGTGCTAAAGAGTCAGATTCAGAGAGGTACAGACTTTATGAACCCATTTATTCACACTCTTGCAAAGGAACAAGGGACAGAAAGATCATTGACTGCCAAGAGCTGAGCTGCAGGAGGGGATGATCACGAAGGGGAAGAGGACTTTGAGGGTGTGTGGAACTGTATCCATATCTTGACTGTGATAGTGTTAATACAACTGTATACATTGGTTCAAGTTCCCAGAGCTGTATACTGAAAAGAATGACTTCTACTGTATGTAAACAGTCCCTTAATTTTTTTAAATGAGAAGACAGGAGCACCCTATTGGCTCCACCAATTAAGTGTCTGACTCTTTTTTTTTTTTAATAGTTTATTGTCAAATTGGTTTACATACAACACCCAGTGCTCTTCCCCATAAGTGCCCTCCACCATCACCACCACCTCTTTCCCCCCCTCCACCTTCCCCTTCAACCCTCAGTTCATTTTCAGCATTCAATTGTCTCTCAAGTTCTGCATCCCTCTCTCTCCCCAACTCGCTTTCCCTCTTCCCCTCCCCCTGGTCCTCCATTAGGTTTCTCCTGTTTTCCTGTTAGACCTCTGAGTGCAAACAGATGGTTTCTGTCCTTCTCTGCCTGACTTATTTCGCTCAGCACGACACCCTCAAGGTCCATCCTAAGTGTCTGACTCTTGATCTCTGCTCAGGTCATGATCTCATGGTTTGTGAAACTGAGCCCTGAGTCAAGCTCTGTGCTGACAGTGCGAAGCTTGCTTGAGATTCTCTTACCCTCTCTCTCTGTTCCCCCGACCCCCCTTAAAATAAACAAATAAGCTTTAAAATTTTTTAAAAATAAGAAAACAAAAGTACTGACAATGTCCTGATAATCCTGGTACAGCTCAGATGTATGCACATTGCCCCAGGGTAATTTAATCTACCTTCCACTTTTTACTCTAAAAAATGTCCCCAAATTGTCACAGTCTTGGCCCAGTATAAACCCAAAAAGCAGTCCCTTATATAAGGATTTGTGGACAGAGACTTTGTTTCAGGAATTGATGCCATGGAGTAGGACTGGACACTGGGAAATGGTGAAGCCAGAAAAGAGGCAAATACTAGGGGGAACCCCCGTGTGTAATGGGGGCTTGTCTCCATGGGTTCTTACCCTGTGTGGCTTGGAAAAGAGGAGCATTTCTACCCTGCTTTCCTCCTGCCTCGGTCCAGATTGTGCAGCCTGAGGGCCACGTGGGTCAGTGCTGGCATCCTATTCAGCATCTGAGAAGCCCCCAGGATGCAAAGGGAAGGTACAGGCAGGCACCGGGATGTGGTTCTGTCCGGCTACACCTGAGTAAAGCCAATTGCTGCAGCGCTGGTTGGCATAAAGGGTGGGCTGAGATGGCGTGAGGTGGGACACAAGAAGTGTCTGATTCAGACATCCTACTTTTTGTGCTGGGTCCTGATTTCTTTTCTGGCCTTACGTCCAGCTCATCCTTCACATGCTCCTGACCCAACCACCTGACCCTGGACATTTTGTGCTCTCCGTTGCCTCTGAGTCCCCGTTCTTTAGGGACTGCCACCCGAGATTATATAGGTTGTACACTGCCCAACGGATCCTGGAACAGGGGACATATGGGGACTGTCATCCAACCCAATCTCCACTGTATCATCAGTGGAGAGGTGCCCACAGGGCTGTATCTTCCCAGAGAGGGTACCTCTTCCTAACTCGCACAAAGGCTCCCTACAGCCTGGAAGCAAGCCCCCTCCACTTGGAATGTGTCCTCTGCTTTCCACATTGTCATGTCTCCTGTCCTTCTCTGCCTGCCTGCTATTTATCCTCCAAAATCGCCCTAGGAAACATCTCTACTGGGAAGCCTTTCCTGATCTTCCTCCACCCCCGCCTTAAGCTATTAAATACCCCTTGTTATGGACTGACTTGTTCCTCCCCAAACTCTTATGTTAAAACCCTAAGCCTGTAGTACCTCAGAATGGGACTCTATTTGGTCAGGTCCCTTAAATAAGTGATTAAATTAAAAAGAGCCCCCCCCAACGGTGGGCTCTAATCCAGTATGTCCTTATACCAAGTGGAGGAGACCCCAGACATGTAGGTGCACAGGGAAGAGGCCATGTGAAGACACTGGGAGAGGCTCAGGAGAAACCAACCTTGCTGACCTCTTGATCTTTGACCTCCAGCCTCCTGGGCTGTGAGAAAACAGATTTCTGTTGTCTAAGCCGCCCCCCGGCCTGTGGTGTTTGCTTATGGCCATCTGCGCTAATAGACCTCTGTTCTGTGGGTCTCATAATACCTTGAGACCAGTCTTTTAGCTGGTATTCCAGAGTTTGAAAATCACTGGTGTCCCTGTTTCCTCCCCCAACTGGATCCTGGGCTCCTGGAGGGCAGTGTGATCTAGTTAGCATTCACTCCCTATCACCCAGTGCAGCGCCCGACATCAGTATTTGTAGAATGAATGAGTAGGCAAAAAAAACCCTTATCTCATTCAGCATCCTGAGAAACTGTAGCTGCTGGTGCCATTAGAGGCTCAAATGAGAGAAGCAACTTTTATGAAAAATATACCCAGAAAGGCAGTTTCATTCCATAAACTGTTTACAATATAGATAATACAGTGTCACCAGCGGGAAATTATGGCTTCCTGTCAGTTCTAGGGTTGGCTTCTGTCTGTGTTCCAAAATCAACTCCTATCACTCTTTACCTTGATCACTGTGCTGAAGCAGATCAGCATTTCACTGCCTCCTCTAGCTGCCTCTTTCTGCAGCCACCCGCGCCGCCATGAATATCTCCACAAGCTGGGTGGGATGCCCTGCCGCTGCCCACACTGCTCTTCCAGCCGGTCCCCCACTTGGCCCTGACTGCTCTTCTTCTCCTCTCAGGTTGTGCCAAGCCTCCATCTGCTCCAGGGATTCTCCCCTTTCTGGTTCAGATCAGATCAAACACTTCTTCTGCATGCTGCCCTACATCCGGGACTACAACCTAGCCTATCACTTACCGCAGGACAGCACAGCTACCCATTTCCACGGTTGTCTACCTGGCATACTGGAAATTCCTTGAAAGCAAGAACCTTATCCCTTTCATTAAAAAAAGACAAAAACAGGGCACCTGGGTGGCTCAATTGGTTAAGTGTCCGACTTTGGCTCAGGTCATGATCTCGCACTCCATGAGTTTGAGCCCCGTGTCAGGCTCTGTGCTGACAGCTCAGAGTCTGGAGCCTGCTTCAGATTCCATGTCTCCCTCTCTCTCTCTGCCTCTGCCCCCTGCTCACACTCTGTCTCTTTCACTCTCAAAAATGAATCAATGTTAAAAAAACAAAAACAAAAACAAACAACTTTATCCTTGGTGCCTGGCAAAAGGCCTGATCTATAGATTACTCAACACATGATAGTTGTTATGATCATTTCTAATAAAATAGTAAATCACGGGAAGGACAGTTAGATATATACCATATAATGTCAGTATGAATTATTTATAAACTAAGTATTTTTTCTTTTCAGCTTCACTTCTTTTTCTTCTGCCAATTTCTTCTTAATATAAGTTGTTTTCTAACTGCTGGTCTCCAAGTTTGATGAGAAAAAATAGAAGAAAAGACAATGAAAGTTAAAGAGAGTGAGGGGAAACATACTTAGATACACACACACAAGTATAATTTAGGACAAGGATTTTACACACCTAAATACCCAAATTGCAGCACAGACTCCCTTAGTGCCCTAAAGTGAAGTGGACATAGTTCCTCGTCTCCAAAACTAGAGATGCAAAATGTATCTCTTTCAACAAGGGGCTGAACAGATTAATTAATGCTTACAAAGCTCTTTAAAAATGAAAATATGCACACAGTCCTTATTAGTATTATTAGTTATGCTCTATATAATAAGCGTTAGGTGTGAAATTTATGTAATAAATCAGGTAACATGGCTCAAAAGTAGAAAAAGCATGTACAAAATACACATTCGGCATCCACATTAATCATATAATCAACAGCTCCCAAATCCTCTTTGCTGACTGAGTTATCAGCAATATAATATGAACTTGAATCCTTTGTGTGCTTTCCAATGTGATTATTGGCACAGTGTTGTGTTTTGTGATGTAGACTTAGCACACTTCTAGAAGAGTTCCCTTTTTTATGTTAGATACATTAGAAAGACCTTATTCTGGTATATATTTTTTTTTTTGGTGGAGGAAAAAATTGACAGCACTAAGAAAATTCATGTATTTTATTTCTTGAGATTTGAAATGCTGAGTTTTGCCATAATGCATCTATTGTAGAGGAGACAACTGGGCCATTATAATGATAACGATTTCTTCTGTCACTTTTCTTCAGTTTGGGTGAGAGTCCTTAAGCTCTTTATAAGAAAGAGACATTTTTCACTTCTATGAAACAGGGATCCTTATAGGTGATAACACTCCTACTTTATGGTAATTGCATATGTAATGTCTGTCTTCTCCCTCAGATAGCACCTTCACAAAGCCAGGATCTACTGCTGCCTTCTCATATGATATTTGGCACCCAGCAGATGTTCAGAATATCCTACACAAAGTGGAGGGATCAGGTATGGAGAAAGGGAGCATGGATATTAGTGATATTAATACTATCTGCGAGAGAGGGAAAGACTGATACAGGAAGGGAGAGACTGAAGGAGAACACGTGTTTCAGAAGACCATAGTAAAAGATTTTGAGAAGGCTGTAGAAAAAGATTTTGAGATTGAACAGAAGGTCCCAATTTGCTTAGGTGATAAATCTGAGTTCGAACTACTCAATTATGTACATATGGTTTTGCTAATACTTAAACCTTATGATCTGAGGGGGAAAAAAGAGGATAGCATGATTATCTTTGAAATTGCTTACCCTAAAGGGTAGGTATATGGCCTATGATAAGTCAGGTAGAGCTCACAGATGTCTGGAATTCGCAGTCTTGCTCATTTGGGAGTGCAACAGCACCTTGGTGGTATTTTTTAAATATAATATATTGTTAACTTAGCTAACATACAGTGTCATACAGTGTACTCTTAGCTTTGGAGTAGATTCCATGATTCATCACTTACACACAGCTTGGTGGTATTTTTGCATGTAAGCTGCTTCTCGGTAAGGTATGTGGGCTATTGACATTATTGCTGGCTATCATTTATGGAGTCCTTACTTTTTGCCTGGTTGGACTCAGCATTTCACATTGTTTATCTCCAATTCTCACTACTGTGCATCAGAGATGCCCTTAGAGACATTTTACAGAATAAGGAAACTGAAGCCCAAATTCCAAATAGCTGGTAAGAGGCACAGTGCAGATTTAAATTCATTTACTCTAATGATCTTTTCCCTACATTGTGACACATTGGGGGGAAAGACTGCTTTTTGGAGTTAAGCATGTGACTTGAACATGTTGTTTAACTTTTATAAGCATCCATTTCTTCATCTGGAAGATGGACGTCAAAATAGTTAATCTTTCAGGTCTAATTTCCATGAAAATTCTGCAAGTAGAGGGAGGGAAGGCACACCCTGCTGTGTTGGAGCTGTCCATGGTCCTGACAAGACCGGAACCAATAAAACCATAATCATCTTATCAAAGGAAGAAGCTCAAGAGGCCAGAAATACCTCCATTAATAAAGATCTTGCTCTTATTCTCTGGGTCTCTTAAGTAATTAAGCATGCCTTCTCTTGCTGCTGAGTGTATGGATTATTCCAGGACTCAAGCCACTGCAAATTAAAGATACAGGTAAACATGCACACACACACACACACACACACACACACACACACACACACCTGAAATAGTCTATGCGTTCCAACCAAATGAGCTGTGGTCCTTCTTGCTTCCATTTTTTTATTTTTTTGCCTTGAATTACAGGTTCTTTTTCTGGGCAACAGATGTTCTTGAGCCTGAATTTCCAAAGCTTAACTATCCTAAGAACCACGTGTGATTAATTGAATGAATTATCTCAGAAGCCCAATAAGTTCCTTTATTCTAGTATATTTTTATTCCTTTTTCCATTTATCCACAAGTACATATATCTCACATGTGTCTCTGTCAAGGGACATATATGTATTATCTAAGCAGTAATTTTAAAACAAGACGTAGTGGATACAGGGATGTGAAAACTTAAGAGGAGTGCCCACTTTTATGTTTTCTCTGTTGATCGTGGGCTACTCACTGAATTTTGTACCATCATCTCTTATCATTTACAACTTAACCCTAATGTGTAATGTGACTTGTAGAATGCATTAATAACAAACCTCTGGTATTTTGAAAACCTTTTACTCTATGATGGCCTTTGCAAGATTTTTTAAAATAGCAATATTTAAATGCATAAGGATTCTCTCCATATTAAAATAGTGTTTTCCACTGAGAATTAATTATAAGCTAGAGCTGCATTAATAAAGATATATTGGACCACAGTAAAAGTAAAATTCTAACAGCAACAAGTGATAAAATTATAGCTAGACACTACTTTTAGTGGTTGCTTGAGTCCCTTTTGAATTCTGTGTTCATTCACATATCTGCATATATAAATATGGTTTTACATTTTTCAAATACACACACATGGATTTTCTCACATGCATGCATAAGTAAATATATACGACTAAATCTAAGCTGTTTACATTTAAGGCCAGAGAGGATTCATTTTCTTCCCCTCCAAATTATCTTTCTGAGTGATTTGCAAGGGGAAGAAGGTCTTCAGAGGGAATGTTTTTAAGGTCCTTGAAGAAACGCTGAACAAGTAAATTCCTAAGTCAAGCCAAGGAAAAGAATCTGAGAGACTAGAGCCTATGTGGTCCTCATCCCAGCCTCAAAGACTAAGATCAGTGTTAGGAAGAGGAACAATCCCCCCTGTTCATGCATAAAAGAGGCTCTAGGGCTGGGAGGTCTGAAGGGAACTCAAGTCTATTTGGGCTTCTAGAGAGTTTGCAGCTCTGGGGATGTTGGAAGGAGCCCCCTTGGGTGGGGGCAGCCAACCCCAGGATATTTGGCAGAAAAATTGCCAGGAAATGGTGGGTACCCAGCACTATGGGTGGCTGTGCACAGGCCTGGCCAAGCAGGGGTGCCAACTTGTGCAGGCTGAAAAAATTCCTTCACAGGCAGCAAGGACCTAGGGAAGACATGAGGTCAGCTGTGATTGGGGGAATTGGTAGCAATCTCCAAATTAGATACAACATGCTTTTGCCACATTATCACTTATACTTATTTAAAATTTAATTTTTAAGTGAATTAGTAATGCATGAATATATGCTTCTTTAGAAAAGGTTCAACAATTTGAGAAAGGCTAAATTCCCTTTTGCTGTCACCCTTAAACCTGGATCCCGCTTCCTCTTTTAAAGAAATAATCACAGTTTATTCCTGCCATATTAAGGAGCAGTTTTCAAAAGAAAGAATTACAGACTGAAAGTCAATAAGAATACTGGTTTTCATATTGCCTTATTTTTTAACGTTTATTTATTTTTGAGAGAGAGAGAGAGAGAGACAGAGTACAAACAGGGGAGGGACAGGGAGAGAGGGAAACATAGAATCCGAAGCAGGCTCCAGGCTCTGAGCTGTCAGCACAGAGCCCAATGCTGGACTCACAGACCATCAGATTGTGACCTGAGCCAAAGTTGACTGCTTAACCGACTGAGCCACCCAGGTGCCCCTTAATATCACCTTTTAAACAAAATAAATAAAAGAAGCACATGAAACAACAAGAATATAGGCAATACAAACAGCCCCTCACCCCCCCCAAAAAAAGAAAAAAAGAAAAGAAAAATCAAGTAGAAAGAGCTTCTGATGAAATGTTGGATATTTGCCTCTGTAAGCCCAGTCTCATAAATACAACATTTCTCAATGGAAGGGAAATGGAGTTAAACGTCTGGGTCCACATGGCTGATTGATGTACCACTCTGATGTGCTGACATAAAGAAAAAAAGAAAATTCACATTCCCAAGGCTGTAGCTACATAAGGCAGGCCACCGCTGGCAATGTCTAATCATCTTCCCCAAAGCTGTTTTGTCTTCCACATTGATGATTCAAGGTAGTTAAGAGGTAAGAGGCTGGGCAGTCTTTCACGGGGTAGCCGATTAACAGTTTATCTGTAAAATTCCCTGATGTGGCACGTTTCACAGAGCAGATGCGATTCTTAAGACACAGGATAAATAGTCAAGTTCTCCATGTGCTAGGTAATTCCTTATTCACATGTTTTAATGGGGCCATGTGATTGTCCTTATTTAATTTAAAAGGGCAGGTACACTGATTGCTATGAGACAGTCATCTGGCAAATGGCTCCATTTCATGGCCTCATGGAGTTCCTGCACTCCCATCTGATTTACTGTTCAGTGGACAGAGTGGCAGTTCTCTGAAGTGTCAGGCAGGTGAGTCAGAAGTCCTGTCATATCTAGGGAAGACAAGCCAAAGATGAGGGAGCTGGAGCCTAGCAACCAATAAATCCTGGTTATTTCATGTCCCCTGCCTTCACATCCAGCATCTTAAGAGAACTTTCCAGGACTCTTGGGCGACCAAATCCTCATGTGCTTCCCTTTCTGCAGGAAAGTACTCCAGGCCTCTAAAGAAGAGGTCACCTTGCTTTCTCTCCCAGTCACCGATGCTCAAGGCACCTTGATTTATAACTAGAAGTTATTTAGTAGCCACAGTAGTTTTGGACTTACACCATTTTCCTTTTTTAAAATGTTTATTTATTTACTTTGAGAAAAAGAGAATGAGAGTGAGCAAGCGGGGGAAGAGGGAGAGAGAGAGAGAGAGAGAGAGAGAGAGAGAGAGATAGGATCCCAAGCAGGCTTTGTGCTGTCAGTGCAGAGCCTGATGTGGGGCTTGATCTTACAAACTTCGAGATCATGACCTGACCTAAGACCAAGAGTGGACACTTAACGAACTGAGCCATCCAGGCACACTTAACCCCTTTTAAGTGTGTAGTTGAGTCGTCTTAAGTATATTCACAGCATTATGCATACCAATCTCTAGACCTTTCTCATTTTAAAAAGCTCAAACTCTACATCCATTAAACACTAACTCCCCACAACCCCTGCCCCCCACCCCCAGCAACCACACTTCTCCTTTCTGTCTCTGTGCATCTGACTTCTCCAGGTACCTCACATAAGTAGAGTCATACCATATTTGTGCATTTTTGTAACTGGCTTATTTCATTTGTAGCTTAATGTCTTTCACGCTCAACCATTTCGTAGCCTGTGGGCTGAATAATATTTCATTGTATGTCTATACCTCATTTTGTTTACCCATTCACCTCTCCACAGATATTTGGGCTCCTTCCTCCTTTGGGCTATTGTGAAAAGCACTGCCAGGAACATGGGTGTGCAAATAACTCTCCTTCTCTCTATCTCCCTCTCTCTCTGTTTCATAATCCAACCTTTGGATCTCACCCTTACTCAACATTCTGCTGCCAGGAAAGGAGATGTGAGAAATCATTAACACCTTGGTGCAAATGTGCTTAATGTGTTATTCCTAAATGAGACTGTCTGCATTTTAAAAAAGAGGACCAAAGGGAAAGGAACAGGAGGGAATGAATATCAAGTTGTGGGGCCCCTGGTGGGCACTATGGGGGCCCATGGGCATCCTGGCATTCCTCAGGGGTGGCGGGAATTCTCCAGCAATGGAAAGCACGACTCTGCTCCCGTTAGCCCAGAACGCCCTTGTCTTATGTGTCAGTTCCAAACCCAGTCCCTCTTAACCATTAAACATTAAGCATATGCTCATCTGAAACTGTAATTATTTCGTGTTAGGCTGGGAGAGAAAATCCTCATAACGTGCTGGCGAAAACTCATTCTGCTCACACTGTGGCTCTGATCAGACATCTTCCCTCTGAGCCTTTTCCCCGCTTGAGCCAGCATCTCCGAGGCCACAGCTTCTGCACAGTCGTAATCCACCCCAGCCTAATCTCTATTATCTTTTCCTTGTGACAGGCTCCTGTTCTGCTTTGCCACACCTGTCACTTCACGCTGCTCTCGGAGTTAACCACCACGAACACGCTGTTGCCAGAAACACATGTCCGCCCACAACTAAAGATAGGCAACCTAGGAAATATTTTTCTTCCTACAGACTTCACCCATTGGAGTCTCCGAAAATGTTAATAAGCTACAAGGATTCGTAGCTGCCTAATGGAGTCTCTCTTTTCTTTCCTTTGACTGTAATGTCATTGCCGTGGCCTGTCACATTGGATCAGTCGCCATGACTTAATGTGTTTCCTTTTTCGCAACGCTTCTCACCTCCCCCTGCTTTCACCAGCTGGACACAGCCCTGCGGGGTGGGCTTGCAGGAGACAACGGGGAAATACCCAGTCACGTCTGGAAGGCAGGTGCAGAATCTGGACCTGCCGTAGGCAAGGTTGATCTCTGAGCATTGAGGAGGGCCGACCAGGACTTAGGTGAGTCGGGGTGGTGGCCTGGTATGGGTGGAGGCAGTAGGGGAGAGCAATGGGTGCCAGAGGAGTGGACCCGAATTTAGGAACTGGGCACAAGCAAGAGGGAAGGAACCAGAGACCTACGTGAATTTAATTCTGGAAATAGTTTTCCACTCTTTAATTTAGTTATTTATTTTGAGAGAGAGAGAGAGAGAGAGAGAGAGAGAGAGAGAGAGATCAGGGGAGGAGCAGAGAGAGAATCCCAAACAGGCTCCATGCTGTCAGTGCAGAGCCTGTCCAGAGTCTCAAACCCACAAACCGTGAGATCGTGACTTGAGCCAAAACCAAGAGTCTGAAGCTTAAATGACTTAGCCACCCAGGCACCCCTATCTTTTTTTTTAAGTAGGCTCCACACCCAACATGGGGTTTAAGCCATGACTCCAAGATTTAGAGTCACACGCTCTACTGACTGAGCCAGCTAAGTGCTCCTCACTGATTGCTTTTAAAAGGTTAGATATATGTTTTGAGGAAATTTCCTTTCTTTAGAACTTCCCATTTCCATTAAAACTCTCATGGTATTTTAAACATACCTTCCTGGGTGGCTAGTTTGTTAAGCCTCTGACTACGACTCAGGTCATGATCTCACGGTTCAGGAGTTTGAGCCCTGTGTTGTGCTGTTGGGCTGACAGCTCTGAGCCTTGAGCCTGAGTTAAAATTAACATTAAATCAGAGTCTGAGTTAAATCAGAGTCTGGGAAGGTGGGCCTTAGGCATTACATAAAAAACAGCAATTTCCCAGATGATTTTAAAGAAGCCATATTTAACCACTGCTTTAGCATCTCCCTGAGTCCATCCACCCTCTATACTATTTCCAGATAAATCTTTCAAAGTATGATGCTTTAAAACCCGTCAGTGGCTCTCCATTGACTTCTTAATTTGATGGGTGTCCTTGGCCTGTCTCCCAAGACACTTTGTGTCATGGGGCGGCCCTTCCTAACCTCAGTGCCTGCGGCTTGCCAGCCTTCTTCTTATGCCTCATTGCCTGTCTGACTGCTGTGGTGTAGAGGCCCTGGGGGGGTGCAGGTGTGGGAAGGACATCCCATCTGCAGGGAGAATGGGGTGCCTGAGAGGCACATGAGCACGCATGAGGGAAGCCCATGGGGTACAGGGAATGGAGGGGTCCCATGATACAGGGGGGCAATATTCAGAGGTTCAAGCAGAGAGCAAGATTACAGACCAGAGCAGGCTCTCAGCTATAGGCTGGTGGTCCTAGACCCCTGGAGGGAATGCTTATCAAGCCTAGTTGGGCAACGAGAATAAGGCAGAATGTCAACCTCAGCCCCAGGCTGGCTCTATCCCAACTGTTCACAGGAAGTACCCAGAAATATGCCAACCATGCTACCTCTCTCACGAAACAGCATCTTCCCAGGGTACCAACCTTGGTCCCATAATCAGCAGGGTCGGCACAGTCCTTGGCTGCCAGACCTGGAGGGCCAGAACTCGGAAGATCGGGCAGCAAGACCAAGCCACCTGTCTGGGTGTGCTCTCCTGCCTCAGTTCCAGCAGCCTTGTTTCCTGGGCTTCGCCTGCTTTACTGCCTCACCTGGAGCCCTGGGCTGGGCTGGCTCTGCACTGGTCTCTCCTGCTCACTCTGAGCTCTGCCCTTCTGAAATCTCACCTTAGAGGGGAGCCCTGTCAGAGCCCCTCTGCGCCCTGTACCAGCCTGGAAACAAGTCGAATTTGCCATACCCCCTCTGCCCCACCTGAGCTAGGTTTATCATTGCAATCCGTCCCCAAAGCAACTGCCTCTTGCTCCCACTCACTTCATCCTGCATTTGGTCAGTTCCAAGACCTTCTTCCTCGGTCCAGACGCCAAGTGACCCCTCACCCACTGGCATGCCTTGCGTCTAACCTCCCTATCAGAGGGTAACTAACCCTTAGAGGAAATGATTTAACAATAAATATTAGTTGGTGTTTGTGTTGATGTTAAATGGAAACGAGCAAAAGGTAGTTTGTATCTGTACGTGTTCACCGCAGTCATGCACAGAAAGGGTCTGCAGGGATATTAAGCAAAATGTTAAGAGTAGTTTTCTCTGGGTGGAGGAATTAAGGAAGTCTTTTCTCCTTTTTGCTTATCTCTATCATATAATTATTCTGCAGTAAATAAAATTGTTTTTTTAAGTAAGAAAACTGTATAGGTGTGTGTATGTATATATACACAGATATATTTTTTATTTGTAAATATATATATAGATACACATAAACATATATATATTTACAAATACAAAACATAAGGTAACTACAAGGATCCTGGTCCTCAGAAACAAGACAGAGGTCGAACTGAGAGCACCGAGCCAACAGCTGAGTTCAGTGAAGAACTAGAGATTGCGGCCAAGCCCCAAAGTGTTGGGCCCAAGCTCCCCAGGGCAGGTCCTTAAGACTTAAGTGGGGCTGAAGACGGCAACTATTAACAGCTTGCTTGGGTTTGAATTCCAGCTCCCCGTCTGAGAGCTGTGCAATTCTACGCAAATTGCTTAACCTCTCTGTGTCCTCTTTTTCTGAATATTTCGGAGCTTCTGTGGATCATATCATGTAACAAGTACTTCAAAAGGTGCCTGCTATATAGCAAGTATGCAATCAATGTTTGTGGTTGTAGGAAGAGAGTCCGGAGGGTCTGGGTGGAAATCCTACTTGGAGCTTCTAACCCTCTTTGGGCTCCTCCTTTTTATATCCCTGAAATCCCACCCATTCTTGAAACTCCATCTCAAAAGCCACATCCTTCGCTCAAGTATTCCCTTTCTGGGGCTCCAACCAGGAGTGGCCTTCCTTTTCTTCGCATCCACCAGTCATTCTGCACCGTGCCCCAGGCCCTGAGTGCACCCTGCCTTTTCCACCAGTAAGTTGTGCACTTGTTTTGTCCCCTCTTTGGAAGCGGCCACCTGGAACCTGTGTTGTAGTACGCATTATCGACTTGAGTTAAATCGCACGTTATGAAGACCATCAGTTTGTCCTACGAAAACGCTCACTGGAATCTCTCACCAGGACACCTGCAGAATCCTGACATTTACTGTTTGGATGGAACCATACTTGTTGCTTGACAGATATAAGGAGGAGTAACTGCATATTTAAAATTATGAACTTTGGTCACACATAAGACCAAACGTGTCAAAGAGTACCACCCCTTAACGTCTTTGTTGTTTGCAAAGCAGGTTACAAATAAGATTACAGGTTGCTGGGGTAAAGGGCTGTCTGGCCACAAAGTTGCAAATGTCTGTGATGGCGTCCAAATGCTGAGCAAAGATGGTGTCTTACTCCCCGGCCAATCTGAACACGAGGAACTGTGCGGGGCTGTGTAGTTGGCCTGCAGTCAGCAACTTTCTATTTGGAGAAGAAAAATGCTAAACTTGCTAGAGTTTTGTTTCATATTTACCTCCTACATGTCTTGGCAAATAAACTATACATCGTTTGTTACTTCCCATCCAGACCATACTTCCTTTCCAAATGTTTTTGTATTACGTCTGCCAGGGAGTCTTAGAATCTTAATTGTAGTACTGCATCAAAATCTGTCAGTGGGAAGAGGGTGGAGGGTTGAGCACCTATTTGCACAAGGGCTGTACGTTAGCCACGTGCACTAAAGTGACATATCTGAAAACAAGCGTTCAGTGTCACACACCAACCCGTTTCATCTGGGTTAAACAGCACTCCATGTCACCTCCTGCCCAAAGCCCACTGAAAATTGATTAGCAAGCACTGCTGTTGTCTTGGACATAGCGTAGGCGCTCAATAAATGCTTATCGATGGACTGCCTTGAGACATTTATTTAATGTCAATTTTTGAAAGGCAATGAGTAGAGCATACCGAAGTAGCGTCTGTGCGTTAAGTAGCCTACAATTTTCATGGGACAGAGAATTTCTGAATTGGGCTAGAGAGGTGGGAACATCTAAAGTAGGTAAAGAGAATTAGAAGGCAGTGGTGGGTAGTGCAGGGCTTTGGGACATTGTGTCCCTCGATGTCCTATGTGGAAAAATGGAGACCTACCTCTCTAAGATGTTACTGAGCAGCAGAATTTGGGGAGATGGGGAGGCGGTGGGAATGCATCTGGCCTGGCTTTGACACTGGGGTCTTTGTTTATCCAGAAACATTCCTGTTTTTCTCCGTGGCTCTCAGGATTTTCTCTGCATGTGTGGGAGGGAGTTAAGCACAGATGGATAGATGAATGTCTCCTGAGTTTAAAAACAAGCCTTTTAAAACTGGGACATAATGTGGGCCCAAATGGGCAAAGTTATTGGGAGTGGAAGTGTATTATTTATTGATTCAGAAAGGCTTCAGCTTTCATTTATAATTTAAAAAATACAACAGGGATCGTTTTAAAAGAGAAGAGGACTTCATTTTGAATCATTTGAAGCAAAATATTACTATTGCTGTTGCGTGGTGGGGGGCAGAGTGGGGAGAGTAATAGATTAATGCTGTCTCATCTCAGACCTAACGACCCAATTCTAAAGAAAGGAAAAGCCACGTGGTGGGGAGATGGGATGATGCTAAATACACATTAACTGCAGGGAGCCCAGAGCCCTCGTGGGCATCACCGTGCGTGGAGAATGTATATCCATAGCAGTGCACCTGCTAACCTATGGCCATAAGTTTTATGGCACCTGCCTGAAGATTCTTTATCTTTCACAAAACCAGAATGACAGAGAAATTGTGGGGCAGTGTTAGTTTCCCCAGCCTCGTTGAACTTGACCCTTTCTCTGGTGTCCACTGGCAATCGAGGGGGAAACTGCTTTTAGCCAGGCTTCACTCCAATGATCTATAAGTCATTAACTGTAGCTATATTCAAACCTACAAGAATCAATCTCTAAGATCCTAGCAATTGTTATTGATGAAGACAAGTTCCTCAAAAAATCCTTTAAAGACAATGATTTTAGGTCTGGGGCTGGGGATTTGCCCTTCCCTATCTTCCAATCATCTTCGACTTATTCCCTGAGGCTGGGACGCACTCGTCCATCACATTCTATTTATGAGCACGTGGCACTGGAGGGTCTCACAAGCAGGTCTGTGATATATCTTTCATGCATGTTGAGGCAGGTGTGAGGTCAGAAACCACCGTGTAAATGGAGGATGAAGCCAACGTTTTCCAGGTAGACTTGATGCTGTGAGGTGTTGAATTGTGCCTCACCACTCATATGTTGAAGTGTCAAACCCCAGAGCCTCAAAATGTATATATGTGGGGAGAAAAGGTCTTTAAAGAGATGATTACATCAAAATGAGGCTGTTAGGATGGGCCCCAATCCTATATGACTGGTACCCTTATAGGAAGAGAATGAGATGCCAACAGGTGCATGTCTGGAAGGAACACCAGTGAGGACACAGCCAGAGGTGGCCTCTGCCAGCCAAGGAGGGATGCCTGAGGAGAAGCCAACCTGCCTGCCCCTTGATCTTGGGCCCCAGCCCCCTGAACCATGAGAAATAAATTTCTGTTGTGTAAAGCCCCCCATTCGGCAGGTTGAGCAGATGAATAGAGGCTAACTCACTTCTGGGCATGGCTTCTTAGTTAAGTATTAAGCAGATAGAATTTTTATGTTACTTATTTTGGGGGGAGCATATTAAGAAGCATTCCAGGTATGGTCTTTTAGAAATAGATGGTACCCTCCAAGGGCGTCACTGAAGAGTGTGAGGAATGGGTGATTGGCAGAGGTGTAGGCAAGGCGGAGGGAACTGAGGGGTGAAGGGGCAAGCCCGGGACTGGCAGCAGCAGGATGCCATTAGCACACTTGACTTGAGGGACAAGGGAGCGAAGGCTTGCTGGAGCCCTGGCCAACTGTGGCTGTAGAAGAGAGGCAGCTGGACAGAAACGTTAGAGTGACAGGGGCTGGCCACCCGCTCTCTCCTCCTGCCCTCTTAACCTATGCCAGGGCCTCCTGCTGCCCGAGCTGTGTCATGACGCAGCCCTGCAGGTCAGGCTCCCGGCTACGGCACGGGCAGAGAACACACAAGGGTGGGTACCGGGAACGGCAATTCAACTCTCAGAAGACCCACTCCTGCCACATTCAGAATGGCGCCCTCTCACCCTGAGTTTCTTCGCTTTTCACTTTTCCTCTCGCTTTTTGACATTTTTCTTAGTTGTCGTTTCTTCATTTTTAAAAGTGGAGCCATAAATACCTTCATGGGATTGTCATGACTAAAACAACTTTCGGTGCATTGAAAGCCCCGGCCACGGAGGAGATCCTCCATTCATCTCATTTGTTCTTGTTCACCCCTAACTACTCCTCCTCCGCCTGTATCTTCCTCATGCTCTTTTCAAGCTTTCATTAGATCCATGCCAGACTCTCTTGGGGGTGGCTTTGTCAGCAGGTCAGTGCGCTCTACGAAAATGGGACAGGAACAGGAAAGGGATAAGGAAGAAAGCAGTTTCATATATTGGCCAGAATAGAGATAAAATAAAGGCTCATAAAGAAATGGAAGAGGTTAAAGAGGAGGAGCAGGCTAAAGTAGGGAGAAGAGAAAGTGCAGAAGATCGATCACAAAAGAAGAAATAGGTGCTCTCTGGCTCCTTTGCTTTCCAAGGTCTGAAATCTCACACATCTCAGATGGTTGGGTAAGTAGATGGAGACTTGGGTTCCTGCATACCTGTACAGATGGTAGTGATGGATGGATGGTAGGACAGATGGATAGATGGATGGATGGATGGATGGATGGATGGTTGGGTAAGTAGATGGAGACTTGGGTTCCTGCATACCTGTACATAACTGCTCTGTTCCAATAACATTATGATTTGAGAGGCACGGAAAGACATGCTAAGGATCCTAAGCCAGGGTTGGGAAGGAAATTTTTACAGGAGCATATGGGAACTGTCTTGCCAGGTAATCTGGTTGTCAAGAGTAAATGGGAGGGTGAGAGAAAGGGGTGACAGTATCAAAAATAGATACAAAAATACAAGGTGAATTTTAGCTCTTGGTTTTATTTTTGAAATGAGAGCCATAAGTAGTCACAATCTTACCCATTCTTCAGTTTTCTTGGCTTGTCACAGGGAACTCTTACCTAAGCACATAAGATGCATAGTCAGATCTAAGCCTCAAATACACTTTATACCAAGAATTAGGAAAACTTTTAAATGTGTTATTGATGGGCCAGCAAGAGTGCTTCTCAATCCAAGAAGAGAGCAGTTCCTGACCCAGGAGGGGACCCCAAGAATGGGTGTTTCTTGGGATCACCAAGGGAGTTCAGTGAATCTCAGTTCTCAATAAAAACATCAAACTGTGGCTACTAATAATGGAAATTAAGCTAAGATCTCATTAGTTTTAACATGTCTAAGGTAATGTCATAACACAAGTTGTTTTGTCCCAAGAATCTGCCATTGTTAGTCTGTGTTGTATTGCTCAGAATAAACAAGTGTACTGAGTCCACTGGTGGAGTAGGCTACCAGCGGACTGCCAGATGCTTGGAGACATGAGCTGATGAATGAGGTCTCCTATCTGTCAAAAGGAAGACCAGACTCTGGAACAGAGAAGTCCCCTGACACAGGGGGTGGGAGGTCCAGTTAAGCTACACTTGCTCTGCCTGTTCTTCTGCTTGTTTCCATTTCTCAAAGGCAACCCCAGCTATGCACAAACTCTGTCCAGTTCCCACTAAGTAGTGTGTCTTCCACTGACAAGTGTAAGGAACTCAAGAACGGTTTCTGAGATTGAACTGGAAACCCTCTAGGTGTTTGAGTTAAAGAGGCAAACCACCCCTGACTTCAGATAGCACCCGAAAAGTTTAGTGACTGTCAGGGGGAGGAGATACTGTGGGAGGTAACAAGCATGGCCTTGCTCAGAGGGCCATATTACCCTTTGCCCCCTAGACCTTCCATGCCTGAGAAAAATGGGATTGACGGAGTGGGAGTCAAAGGAAGTCAGGACTTTGTTAAGATTTCTGCTACTGTAGGCTTTCTGCTAGTTTTCTCTCATTCTCCTACATTTTAATAGAGAAGTTGGAGTTTCCCCACTACTTTAGGTTTCTACAAGATTACTTTTGGGTACAATATGGCTTAACTTATGTGGTTTTCACTGTACTTTGTATATTTTTAATCTTCCTTCTCTTTCTCCAATTTGTAGAATGCTTAGATTTATTTTCTTTAAAATTGTTTTTGATTTCAATTCTAGTACTTTTCATTTTTTTAAGTAGGCTTCATGCCCAGCTCAGAGACTAGAGATCAGGGTCTGAGCTGAGATCAAGACCGGAGCTAAGATTAAGAGTTGGGCGCTTAAGCGACTGAGCCGCCTAGGAGCCCCAATTCTAATACTTTTCAATTTTGTTTTTACTTTAGATTTGCTAGTCTTCATACTGACTTTTAGCTTTATACATTTTTTTTCATTTTAATTGCAATAATTTTACCTTTTCTCTTTGTCCTTAACCTTTTATCCTTTCTACTTTTGCAGTTTAATTTTTTACTTTTGTAGATTTTAAATCTAAATTATATTTACCCAATCTCTATTTTATTATTGAAACTGTTTTGACTTTCAGTTTTGGATGTGGCTTTGGCTTAATTCATTCCCTTGAAATATTTAATTGATGTTTTAAAATGCCATTATTTGATCTTAACTTATTGGATTTATTCTTATCTTCAACCACTACCTTCCCTTTTATTCTTTCCTTTCTCTGATATTTTAAATACTTTGTGCTTTCATTTTAGAGATCATACATAGTTCAGAATTTTATTTTGGGGATCACAAGGACAAGAAACAAAGATATGTGACTTAAGCCAGATACAAGGCAAGAGGGGGGCAGAGGGCACAGGTACCTGGATATTGCACATCCTGCCTAGAAGATCCAAATGAAGACAAACAACATTAAGGCAGCTATCTAAGATAAAAAAAAAAAAACCAGGAGTTAATTAATGGTGCTAATATTTGAGTGAGATTATAGTTTGTTTGTTTTTTCTTTTTGTTTATCTCTATTTCAAAATCTTACAAATGTTGATTACAATGCTTTTGTAATAATGGGAGGAGAGTAAAAACAAAAGCAAAAGACAAAATAACAAAAACACTGTTCCAGCCAAACATATCTGTTAGCTGTATATGGCCTGCAGGCTCCAGCCTGTGACCTTGATTTATTTTCATAATGGAGGAAAGAAGCTTACCTTGCAAAGAGGGGAAACCGGAGGCCCTGCTTCTCCCTGTAGCCACCCTTCTGTCCTCCTACTCAGGCTCCGGCCTCTCAAGGAGAGTTCTTCCCAAATCCTTACTTGTAGGATCTTGATGTTCCATCAGCAAAATTTCTTACCAGTGAAACTCAAGGAGTACTTGGTACATTCCAAGGGCTCCTGTTTCTTCTGGGCCACTGAATTCTTTTTATTTAACAGCTATTGGGAGTCATGGTTCATTCTTTGGGTTAAATAGAATGGAATAGTTGCTATTCATGATTTTAGCATTCTTGTGAAAATGTCCAACCCACATATGTTTGTGCTTTGATTTCCTCACTACTTTTTGATCCTGTTTCGTTGAATATGTGCTGTGAAATACCTTAAGTCAACTTTGTAATAACATAGGGTACACATAAAGTAATTGACTAAATGTAACTGCCTTAGTTTACCTCCTTAGTCTCATTTCTATAAAACACTTTCCACATTGCTCTTCTACACACACACACACACACACACACACACACACACACACACACACCCCATATGCATCAGTTTCCCAGAGCTATCCGAAATTAACAGAGATACTTAGCTGAATACACCAGGCATCCTTCTTGCTTCGTACTTGGTCTCACCTCTGCCTGGAGCTGGCCCTTCATCTATCTTACTGATTCCTCCTCATTCTTTCAGAGTTTGAATCTCCTGTTCACATAGCCTTCTTCAGTTTCCCTTTTCTGCCTTTCCACTTTAGATGCTTCTCCCAGCACTCATAGAACCCTCTAGAATAGTGTGTATGCTAACTGTAATGGTCTATTTGTTTCTCTTGATCTTTTCCCCTAAGTTGGGAATTCTTTGATGGCTAGGACCTAATAATTTTTTTGAACATTTCCATTAAGTGCAAGTAAAATATTCTTTGGACAAGTGTCTACACTGAAATGAGTGATAAAACATAAAATTGCAACCTGAACCCTTTCAGAAGCATGGGCCTTTGTTTGGGAGGATTAATACATCCTATATAGATTTGATCTAGTCATTTAACCATGCATCAATGTCAATGAATGACATTACCTTAAGTCGCTTGGATTCCACTGGAGAGCAAGGTTTCACTCTATTAATATCTGTCATGACAGATCATTTGGTTTGCTACACACTGACCTTGCATTCAGTTGTGTAGAGAGATAGTTCAAGTTTTCAGATTCTACGTGAGTAAGCCTCCACACAAATAGTGTTTAGGCATTTCTATCTTTTCATGTATACAGCACCCAATACATTTCCTTGGTATTCACCACACAACTCCAGATGTTTTCCTCCAAACCTGTTCTTTCTCTGGTCTACCCTGTCTGTAAACCCCTCCTCCTGCTCCTCCTGCAGAAGCTTGAAACCTTGAAATAGTGTCTGCGATTTTAATCCTCTCCTCTTCCAGCCATGGCCACACCCCATGGACCGTACTCTAAGACACGTCCCACATCCGCTCTTTCCCTTCTGTTCTCTTTGCTCCTTTCTCAGTTTGGGCCTTCGCTGCTTGTCACTTAATGTGAGGACTTCATAACTCAAGTCTCCTCTGGATGAGAGGAATCTTCACAAGGCTGGCCCGCTCTCCTCTTGCATCCTTGTCCATGGCACTGGGCCCAACCTCTGGGCTTACACATGTTGAATGGACCAACTCTTCAGAGGTTCCTCACAGTCTATGTCTGAATTTCTTACAAGACACAGTGACTGTACATGGTTACTTTCTAATCCTTTCTTCTAGGTTCTCTGCAACTTGGTCCAGAATTTTCCAGTTCTCTAGCCTCTCCTAGGTCATTTCACACCCCAGGGTGTCCTGGTCCACCTATCTCTGCTTGTGATCATCTCCTATGCTCAGATGCTTGGTCTCAGGCCTCAGTGTTTTGCAGAAATCAGTGAGTTTTCAGAACATTGGAAGGGGTCCACAACTGGCACTAGTGTATTTTGTCATTTCAAAGCACCTATGGACAGTCCTTTGCTTTTCCATACAAGAGTGAGCTTAGGAACACTTGCTTCCTTCTAGGTCAGGCTGCCTGCAGAGAGAGACCCTTTCCTCTGTGGCCTTATCACCAGTTACGTGAAATATGGTACAAGAATTTAATACTGTACTGTAATCAACACCTGGGCGAGCGTGTACAATGGCCCCCATGCAAGAAAAGATTCCAATGCGCCAACAGACAGCAGTGAATCCATTAGTGATGGTGAAAGTCGTCCTACACACTAACCCACCTCCCTTGTCTCCCTCACACCAGCCACGAAGGTTGTCAACGGCAAGTGAAGATTAATCTATTTTTGTTTAAATTTTGAATTTTCTTTATTATTTTGTATTATGTTACAGTAGTGTAATCATTTTTATATGAATATTTTGGGACTGAGTTTCCATTATTTCTTATGGGGAAATTCATTTTGATATACAAGTGCTTTGGATCACAAACATATTTCTGGAACGAATTATCCTGGCAAACCAAGGTTTAACTGTATTTGGCTTGGCATCCTCTAGGGCACCTTGCAACCTGTGTCCCCTTTCAGAAATGCTTACTATTCAACAATTAATCCTTTGTATGCGGTAACTGAGAAAACCTGATGATCTCATATGGGTAGTGAAGGCTAGAGGATGGGACCTGGGGATCACAAAGAAGAATAAAACACAGCCCTTCCTCCCCAACAATGACTCAGACTGGGAATAAAGACAATCAGGAGGTCTTCTGGGATTTGCTAAAAGAAAAATCCTCTGGGACCCCAGGCAAGTCATTTAACTTTTATGTGTCTTAGATGATTCATCTGTTAAATATCCCATCTTCCAGGGCTTTTCCAAGGAAAGATAAACTTAAAAAAACACCCAAATCTTTCATGAATTCAAGCCCTGCTCTGGCTCTGTGCTGACAGCTCAGAGCCTGGAGCCTGCTTCGGATTCTGTGTCTCCCTCTCTCTATCCCTCCCCTGCTCATGCTCTGTCTCTGTCTCTCAAAAATAAATAAACACTTAAAAAATTCAAAAAAATTTAAAAAACACCCAAAATTGTTAAGATCTTTAAATTTTATAAGAAAAGGCCAATGCCCACATATAAACAGGTTTGGAATGGTTAACTAGCAAAACTCCCAGGCCCCGATGGTCAAGAGAAATGACTGATAATGAAGGCAAGTTCTTCAGGTAGCATCAATCTGGGAGTTATTTCCTTCCTGTCAAAGCCGGGGGAGGGGGTTATATAACTCTACCCTCCCACAGCACAGAGATAAAAGGCGTCCTGGGCACCCGAGGCAGGTAATTTTGCAGACTATGCAGACTATGCATTGCAAGAGAGTGTTGTACGTTTGTTTCAGTAGGAAATTAGGAACAGTAATAACCAAAGCAATAAAATGAAGCCTCTGTATTTTTAATAACTGAATTTGGAGCAATTGCTCTTCAATTTTTCTAATAGTAGAAAGGCAAGGTATATAAGAGTTCCCAGATGGGGGCACCCCAGCACACTGTAGGGGGGGTCCCTATGGGACCAGGAGGGTTGTTGCCCTCCGCAGCAGGCTACAAGGTTTGTTTAAGAAAAAAATTCTTATTGCAGGAAATAGGTGCATCCTATACCCTCTTAACTGTTGGTGTAAATGGATAGCGTGAACTTTAGTTTGCTTCCTAGGCTTTGGTCTAGTCATTCCCAGGCAACCCTTCTGCATTGTTTGTAAAATATTGACTTCGCGGGCACCTGGGTGGCTCAGTCGGTTAAGCATTGACTTCAGCTCAGGTCATGATCTCATGGTTTGAGAGTTCGAGCCCCGCATTGGGCTCTGTGCTGACAGCTCAGAGCTTGTAGTATGCTTCAGATTCTGTGTCTCCCTCTCTCTCTGGCCACATCCCCCAACTCATGCTCTCTCACCGGCACTCACTCTCTCTCAAGGATAAACATTAAAAAATAAAAAAAATACTGATTTCAAACAAATTTCCTTTAGCTAGTGAAGCTCCGAGACAGTAGGTTACCTTCCAAAGTACACAGTGGATGTGGAGTGGAAATTCTCGGTGGTTTCACTCAAGAGCTCATGCTCTTTACATCCTATTCCTCTGCCTCCTGAAGCTTAGGGTCCAGGATAAGCAGACAATGAATGGTGTCTACTTATGGCTTGTGCTTATGTTCCTGTAACCCACTCTGCAGCCAGATTACTTCAGGTCCGGGCGTGCTTCTTCTCCTCTCCCCCCAGCAAGATCCGGACTGTATGTCTATTGGATGAGGGTCAAGAGAAGCTGACAGGTGCCTCGTGGGCCCGGGGCAGTGTGGTAATAGGCAGCATATATGGGCCATCATGCTTGCCAGGCCAACAGTCACGGGGACACCTTTGTTCTTCCTGATGCTGTTGTCATCGGCTTCATGACCTTTGTGGGGGATGGAAGCCTGGAAAAATTTCTGAGCCTGATGCCTCGGAGCCCTCTGTCTTTTAGTGCTATTTGAATTACTTGCATATTAGTTTTTCCTATGATATCATGAAAATCCATTCAACAAATATTAGCTATATGCCTAGCATGTGTTTGGGTCTGGGGATTTCAAGATGAAAAAGGGTTTCTGTCCTCTAGGAATTCCCTGCTTGGTGTGGGACCGTGAGGGATGGCAGGACAGGCACGTGAAGTACAGGGGAGTAGGGGGCGGATGTGAATACCTGCATGAAGGCTCCAGAGAGGGGGTGCATGTGAACTGCGGTGTGAAAAGTGAGCTCCCAGGTGAAGAAAGGCGGGAAAGGTATTCAGACAGAAAATAACCAGGCACACAGGAAGACTATTAGGGAGCAGGATGCTTTGGGAGAACTGGAGCTGGAAATTATTGAGGGTTTTATTTGGCTTACTCTGTAGATGGTAGAAGCCTCTGAAAGGTTCTGAGCAGAGGAGAGATACAATTTGATCTGTTTTTTAAAAAAGCACATGAGGGGCGCCTGGGTGGCTCAGTCAGTTAAGCATCTGGCTTCGGCTCAGGTCATGATCTCATGGTTCGCGGGTTTAAGCCCTGCATCAGGCTCTGTGCTGACAGCTCAGAGCCTGGAGCCTGCTTCAGATTCTGTGTCTTCCTCTCTCTCTGACCTTCCCCTACTTGCGCTGTCTTTGTCTCTCAAAAGTAAATAAAAAACATTAAAAAAATGTTTTAAAAAATCACATGAAATCTAAAAAATCACATGAAATCTAAAAAATCACATGAAAAATCTGCAAAGACAGACCAGAGGGAAATGAAGCCATGGGAAACATGTTAGAAATACTATTCCAGCATAGAAGGTGACTGCAGTGACCTTAACTTGAGTGGTGGTAATGGGGAAAGAGGAGGAGGACAGACTTGAGAGAATTCCCTGCTGTAGTATCAGAATGGTGTGTACACAGTATTCCGCTGTCTCCCTTAGTGACGTTCAGGGCTTTCCTCGTCCACTGGAAAAGCAGTTTCCCATGAAAATATCACTTCAGTTAACTCTGGTAAGTAACATACTTTCTTGGAGTGCCTGGGTGGCTTAGTCACTTGAGGGTCCAACTCCGGCTCAGGTCATGATTTTGTGGTTTGCAAGTTCGTGCCCTGTATTGGGTTCTCTGCTGTCAGTGCAGAGCCTGCTTTGGAGCCTCTGTCCCCCTCTCTCTGTTCCTCCTCCACTTGCTCTTGCTCTCTCTTTCTCAAAAATAAATAAACATAAAAAAAATCCATACTTCTTCTGTGCCTTGTCTGTAAAGTGGGCATCACACCATATATCCAACAGATACTACGAATGTTAACTATAACAAGTTCACCATATGGCAAGTAGTGAATTCACAATTCATGTTAGTTCTACTCACCTTCACAATTTCTCCTCCCTTAAAAATAAGGTCAATATCAATAGACTGCCCTGCTCTCATAAGATAATCGGCTTGATATCCCAAGTTAAGATAAGGTTCTTCATTTTTGGGGGGAAGATTTTATTCTTTTGAGATGTGGGTATGTAGACACATGTATTTATTTCACTCTTGTATCAAGATAAATATAGATACTCTCCTCCAAAAGAAACCTAGACAAAGCACAGCATGTTTATAAAGATTTACTGATGGAGTTAAATTAATTCTTGGTATTTGTAGTCATCATTTCACCTCATTCTGAGAACAAGTACAAAGGAGCATGTCAAAAATGATGACAATTATTATGCCTTTATAATTCAATTTCTCACATATTCTAATTATATTCTTTTAATTAGTAACCACTCTTGTTTTTGAGCTTCCCTAAAGTGAGATTGAACTCAGTTCCTAACTCAAAACAGTTTGTAATTTTTATGTAATGTGACACGGTATTAAGTAAAAAGAATGACAATTGTGTTTTTTCACTAAAGACCTACTAATGATGAGAGAGAACTTAGGCTAATCACCGAGCACATATCTAATCTATAAAGCATCTAATTTGTAAAAGTCACCGTGGCATCACTATCTGAGTCATCTGCTTACAGTAAAGATAACACTAAACCTACATGTGAAGTTTGGGAATTTACCCAAGAGCCTGGCCAGGCAAGGGTAAAGAGGAAAAAGGTGACATGTTTCAAGAGGTTTAAAAATTATCGTCGGGAAGATCTTACTAGGAATATGCTCGAGAACTTGTTCAGTTGTCATCACACTAGAAAGCCGGCATTCAGCTCACTGGCGGGCCCAGAACTGGTGGCTCCTCGCTTTTTGAACGTCATTTCACAAAACAGGAATGATGACTTGCTAGCCTTGCCTCACCAGAACTCTCCTTCGGCCACCAACCCCCCTGGCTCCCAAATTCGATTTTACTAGTTTAGCATGACACCAGTGGCTGGGGACAAGGACATTCTATATCAGACTGGCCAGTCATTTACAGAAAACAAAAGGGAAACAAGGCATTTTGAGGAGTTAGACATACCTTGTCTTGTCTCCACGATCCCATTTTATAGGCTCTGCTTGACTCTTCTTATGCACTAGAACAATCCAGACATTTTTGCTCCTGGAGATACATGCTGAGGTATTTAAAAAGTGTCTTAGTGTCTGCAATTTGCTTCCAGGTGTTGACTGAAAAAAAAAGTCATGTGCACAGACAGAGAGAGAGAGAGAAAATATGGTGGTGTATAGATGTTTGGTGAATCTGGGTAAAAGTATATAGGAATTCATTGTACCATTTTTTCAGTGTTTCTTCACATTTGAAAAATTTTCAGTATAAACATTGGAGGAATCCCCCAAATAAAAAAAAATACAGAATTTGTCTGTGAATACATTGAAGGCCCATAAACAAAGGTGGTGCTTCCAAAAATTTTAATTTCCTCTTTCTTGTGTTAACTTCACTATGTTAGCATCATTAGCCATTAACTATGGTTCCCTTTTTTAGTGATTACCAGACTTTATTTTTTAGTATAGCTTTAGATTTACAGCATAATTGAGCAGATAGTACATAGTCCATATACTCACCCCATCCCCACCCTTCTACCCCTTACATGGTTTCTCCTACTATGAACAACACCTCACATAGTTTCTCATGTTATTAACACCTTGTGTGGTTATAATTAATGAACTGGTATTAACACATTTTTATTAACTAAAGTCCATAGTTTACCTTAAGGTTCACTTTCGGGTTTTGCGTTCTGTGGATTTTGACAAGTATATAATGTATTGTACAGAATATATATTTTCCTTGCCCTAAAAATGCTCTGTCTATTCACCCCTCCCTTCCCTCAACCCCTGGCAACCACTGATCTTTTTAGTTTTCATAGTTTTGCCTTTTCCAGAATCTTCTAGTTGGAATCGTATAGAACACAGCCTTTTTAGACAGGCTTCTTTTCTCTTAGTAATATGCATTTAAGATACCGCCATGTCTTTTCATAGCCTGATTGCTCATTCTTTTTATCACCGGGTCACATCCTACTGTCTGGCTGAATCCAGTTTGTTCATCCACTCACTTACTGAAGGCCTTGGTCGCTTCCAGTGTTTGGTGATAACGAATACACATTTGCATGCAAGTTTTTGTGTGGGACTTAAGTTTCCAACTCATCTGGATAAATCAAGGGGTGCACTGCTAGATCGTATGGTAAGATGATGTTTTGCTTTGTGAAAAACTGCCACACCATTTTCCAAAGCAGCGGTACCATTTTGCATTCCCATCAACAGTGAGCGTTCCTGTTGCTCCACACCTTTGGTGGAATTTGATGCTATTAGTTCTGTTTTGAATGTTAGCTTTCCCAGAAAGTATGTTGTGCTATTTTGTTGTGGCTTCAATGCAATTCTCTGACACGTGCTGTTGATCATGTCTTTATTTGCCGTTTGTATGTCTCCATCTCTTCAGTGAGATGTCTGCTCAGATCAAGTTTTTAAGTTTATTTGTTTAATTTGAGAGAGAGAGTGAGCAGTGGAGGTGTAGAGAAAGAAGGAGAGAGAGAATCCAAAGCAGATTCTGTGCTGTTAGCTCAGACTCAAGAACAGTGAGATCATGACCTGAGCTGGAATCAAGAGTCCGAAGCTTAACTGAATGAGCCACCCAGGCGCCCCTTGCTCATTTTTAAACTGTTTGTTTTCTTATTGATATTTGAATGACTTTTTTTCAAGTGTGTCATCTTATGAACAGGGGGAGGGTCCAATTCATTTATTCCACAACTATGGCAGAAACCACATTTCCCTTCTCCTTTACTAACAGAATCCTGGCATCGTTGCAGACAAGGTCCCTGGACTAAATTACTATTTCAGACTTCTTTGAGGGGTGGTCAGTGGCACACAGGTCTGGTCCATAAGAAACAAAAACAAACAGAAAGTGCTGGTTGGGGCTTCCCAGAAGGACTGTTAGAAAGGGAGACTCAGTCAGCATTCGCCACTTTGATCGTTTGCCCTTTACCAGCACCCCTACCATTTCCGGAACGTGAAGAGGAAGTGTTTGTCTTGTGAGGATGAAGACAAGGTCACCTGACAAAGACAGTAGAGCCAATGGAAAGAAGGAGTCTGAGGTATAACAACGCGATGGTGATGTTGTAGAAGCCCAGGATTCTCTAGACTTCTTGCTACGTGGTAAGAAGCACCCTCTATTTGGTAAGGATTTTAGTCAAGTTTCTGTTACAGGCAACAATTCATTCCCTGATACGGTAACATATTTCAAGCACTGTTTGGTGTGAGACGCTGTCTCCCTGACAAGACTATTCTAAGCAATTTTTATTTAAAGGACTGGTTCACAGAAGTACTACATTTGAAAAAAATTCTGTATGTTACGGGCACAAAGCTAAGGATGGAGTTATATTTACAACATGTTCAGCACTGAGCTGGGCATCTGGGGAGAGGAAACAAGAGAATGAAATAAGGACGTTACCCTCATGGAACTTACCATCTGGCTAGTGATAAGAGTGACCTCTATGAAATAATCCTGAACGATTCAGGACAGTAAGATTAAGGGCTAATAGTGGGTATAAACTAAGCGTAGCAGCAGTTCACATAAGGTGAGATCACTGAAGAAGAGAGGAGCAAGGGAAATGTGATTGTCAACTCTGAAAACACACTTTGGGTATCCTACAGTTTCATATTTTTGAGTATTAAATCAATGACCTGAATATAGACATGAAAGCCAGTGCCCCTATAAGTAAAGACAAAATGGAGAAAAGTCATTTTAATTTGTATACCAATTCAGCTTTGAATTCAGAGGAAATTTATCACGCTAGTATCAATATTTCAAATACAGAGCACTGTAAATAATTCACTAGAATTCTATTTACCCTATTAGTTGCCAGTATATTTCATGTTGGCATGAAACGGAAACTAAGTATATGTTATCTTAAAATAGAGTTTTTGCAACCTTTCCTTTGGTAGGTTAATGGATTTCACCTGAAGAGGGGGCCGTGCTTTTTCTTAGCATTTCTGGTGTTGCTAATTTTGCCAATGTTGTTGCAACTTTTTTCTTAAGGTTTTCAATTTTAGTGATAAAAGAATAAAGGTATGCAACTAAAATACAGATGGCATCTCTAAAGTTTTTAAATCCCTTTTCTTCGGGGCTTGGGGGCATGAGAACATATTTGGCATTTCTTTCTTCTCTTCCTTTTCCATTCTGGAGTTTATGCCTGAGTCATCAACTACACCTTGGCTGTGTTTCATAGCCACGGGGCTTAGTTTCAGGGTGATTAGATCTTTAATAGGCGCCGTGGATTTTCTCACATCTGGGGTGGAAGGAGACTGGAGATAGGGTGAATAAAAAGAATCTGTAGAAGGAGAGGGGAATAGGCAGAATGTTAACGGATTTGAGAAGGGCATCAAACCAACAGATGACAATGACTATAACGCTCTCAAGGTTGCCTGAACTTAACCCTGTAGGACGTCTGCATACCTACAGGTAGATGGACGTGTTCCCAGGGGCCCTCAAAACCCAGGTAAGGTTAGGGCACGGGTGGAAACTCAAAGGGACGGCAGTGGCTACATCGGTGGCAGGGGTGACGGAAGGGCCCCTTAGGCTAAACTCAGCCCAAAGTGACCCCACCATTCCACTCGAACCGACTCTGGCCAAAGCGTCCTTCGGAGCCGGGGGCGCAGGACTGGTCGTGAGAGCCACCTCCTCCGCAATCCCCCGCCCCTCGGCGCCGACGCTCCGCGCTCCTTCCTCTTCCCCATTGGCCGAGGCGCTCGCCAATCCTGGTGAAGCGGCTCGGTGAGAGGCCTCTGGTTGGTGGAGCGGGCGCTGAGCCCCCCTCTCGCTCCGGCCGGGCCCCCAGCCGAGAGGGGGCGTGGCCGCGGCCGTGGCCGGGCCGGAGGCGGCGTCGCTGGCG
>NC_043703.1:72589039-72624072 GCF_006229205.1 Suricata suricatta | reverse complement strand
CCCGCGTGCCTGCCGCCCCGGGTCGGGCCCTCCACCCTCGGCTTCGCCCTCCCCGCGCCTTTGCGCCGGGTGCCCCCGCCCCCGGGTCTGCAGGCCCGCTGGGCTCCCTGTCTCAATAGCCAGGCTCGGCTCCCCGAGCGCAGGGCTGGGGGTCGGGCAGCCGGCGAGGGGGCGCGCTGCAGGGCGAGGGGACAGGACTGCGCGCCCGGGAGCCGCTTCGCGGGCACGGATCATCCCCGGGAGACTTTCCCTGCGCGGCGGGCGGGGGCCGCGGCGCCTGGCTCTCTCCCTCCTCCGCGCCGGAGCTCCAGCGAGTGGAAATCCTTCCCCTCTCCGTCCGTGGTACTTGCAGGCAATGGCGATTTCTTCTTGGCTTACCCTCCCTGCAAGGGAGATAGTTCCGTGGCGGAGAGTAGAGTTCTTAATTATTAAGAAGCTAAAGCGACGGGCTCAGGGATGAATGGGAGCATCTCATTTTTCTTAGGCGCTGTTGGGCATCTTAGGAATTCTTTCTCATTTGGGGGTCAGTTTAAATCATACTTAACTACCAGCAATGATTTTTGAGTTGCTTTTTTTTTTTTTTTTAAACCGAACATTAGAAAGATCCGCTTTTGCTTTGTGGCTCTCCAAATCCAATGCATACTGGCGCGTGAAATTTTAAGGTTCAGAATCCACATTTTTTTTTGAGGGGAGGGGCTAGGCTCAGTTAAAAATTTAGGTTTGTCTAAAACTTAAACTGTCTGCGTCTCTATCAAAACTGTTCAAAGTGTTATAATTGACTTATTTTTCTGTTGCTTCTAGGGCAAATTCCGTTGAACCTTGGTTGCTTCTTTTTTGTATCTGGTTTACTCAACTTTCCTTTTCCAGCAGTGAAACAATGCAGTGATTCTTTAAAGCTAGTTCTTTTATCTACTTTGAGAGGTTAAACAAAGGAAAGCGGGGTTTGACCTTTCCCATAGTCAGTTCTTATTGTGTATGTGGTCTCCTTTCTAATAGTGTCCACACAGTGCTCATTTTTCTTCATTTTTAAAGATCTTGATTTGTATTCACAAAAGTTGTGTCCTTTTGGATGGTTAATGCTCTCTAGGTTGGGAAGTTTGCGTGGCTTTATGTATTTACAGTTTGACCTGTATTCACTGTTGGCTTGAAACAGTGAAAAGAAGCTCGTTCTGGAACTATCGACAGAAAAATTGTTCCTGTATTCCCAGTTGCGGACATGCAGTTGTTCTACAGCACGGTTTTATCTGTTTCCTTAAAATTTATGACCCAGTAGTCAATGATGTGCTACACTGATTTTAAAACATTCTGAAAATAAAGGTGGAACTGTACTTTGCTAAGGGGTGGTGCCAACATTGTAGCCTATCTTAGACACACTTTACCCCTTCTCATAGTAACCTGCATGTGGCGTCACCTTCTGGTTATTGGGATGCTTTTGTTAAAAACAGTTGCCTATTTACAAGTATTAAAAGAATTGTCTGTACTAGTAGGCCAGGACTAGTGGTTTCTTTTAGAGTTCCCAGAACTTTCTTTGAAAAAGAATCATAGATTGTATTTCCCATTTCTACGCGGCTCTCGTTCTTTTATCTTCTGGGGCCTGCCCCCCACATCGTTGTACGGATTGTAGATGCTCACCTTCTCAGTCCTTTTTTTGCTTAGAAGCCTGTTTTCCTCTTCAAGGTCAAGTTTCTTGGGACCTGCTCTTGGGCACTGGGAGCCAAATGCTGCTTGTAGTCCACATGTGCTGGTCCTTCACACATCATTTGTTTTATGCTGGGGATACAGGAATATTGTATGCCATTCATACGTAAATAAGGCGCATTGTAAAATAAATGGAGTATCACTATGGAGATACGTGGAGTAAGCAGTCTCCATTCCCTTTTGCTCTTCTGATTCGGTGCCCTTGTCCTGTTTCTTTCTCCAGAGGTAACCAAACCTGATACAGTGGGATGTGGTCTTCCAGAATTTTTTCAATAACTTTTTTTCTTCAGAAGCCATTTAGTGGATGCCTGCTAAGTACCTAGTGCTATTTTAATACTGGGGTCGCAGAAATAAGAGAGAAAAGCACTCGAGCCGTTGAGAGTCTGTGCAGTGCCATCAGTGCTGCCATGGAGTTAGCAAGCGGAGAAGGATGTGAAGTGTCACAGGAGTGACCTGGTCCATTCATTTGCTTGCTTTATTCATTCGTTCTACGTCAGAGTTTGTCATATGTGCTGGGAATACAAAGATAAACAAGGTGGATGCCTCTTTTATCATCTGGTCATCTGGGTTCTTGGACAGTTTTAACCATAGACACATCTAGCTAACCAGTGTAGTGTAATGGTAAGTGCTCTGGAAGGGGGCAGCTACCAGAGCTTATACGGTGACTGCAAACCTGAGCTTAGGGCCTATTCGGAGATGAGAAGAGCCTCCGAGAGAAATACGAGAGGAGGGATCAGTCAGAGTCAGGGCTGAGGAGAGGCTTGGTGAAGGCTCTCAGAGAGATGGCCTTCAGGAGCCCCTGAAGAAGTTTAGTGTGGTGGTGTGACAAAGTGTGGGGAGGCGGGGAAGTGGCAAGAAATGGGCCAGGAGAAATAACCCGGGGCCGTGCGGCATAGGGTCTCGTGATCCCTATTGTAAGGGGTTTGGCTTCTTCTATAGGCAGAAGGAAACAGTTGCAGGATTCTGAAGCAAGCGGGCATGATCAGATTTGCCCTTTGTAGAATGGATGGAAGGGAGCAAGAATGGAAGGAGGTAGAATTACTGGGACTTGGTTGTTGGCTGGTTGTAGGGGAGTGTCTCTGAGTGTGGAGCGGGTAATGAGAGGGAGGATTTCCGGGCTATGCTGAGTCCTGGCTGGCCAGTCGGGTGGATGATGGTGCCTTTCTTTCTTTTTTTTGTAATTTTTTTAAACATTTTTTTTTTGAGAGACAGAGACCGATCATGAGCAGGGGAGGGACAGAGAGGGAAGGACACACACAGTTAGAAGCAGGCTTCAGGCTCTGAACTGTTAGTACAGCCCGATGCAGGGCTCGAACCCACAAATTGTGAGATCATGACCTGAGCCGAAGTCGGATGCTCAACCATCTGAGCCACCCAGGGGCCCCGATGGTGACTTTCTTAATGGAGCTGCAGCCATTTGGGGGAAAAGTGACTGGTGCCCTTGACTTTGTTAGGTTTCATGGGGGTCAGGGGGACACAGTGTTTAGTTGACTACATGAGGGATCTGGCTGTTGGAGGATGTCTGGACTTGAGACAGACATCTGAGAGTCCTTCGGCCACCATTCCCAAACTGTGCTGACATGGTGCAGTGAACTCCCAGGGAGACTGCCGGATATTGAGTCTTGAATCATGGAAGGAAACTCAGTACATAACATCTGTCCAACCCTGTGGACGATACGAGCTCAAAGTCAACTTTTTCCACCATCAGTTGCACTTTCTTTTCGTTGATATGTTTATAAGGCTGGGCGTTGAGTAGCTTGCGTTCCACGGGAGATTCAGTGTGTAACAGGAAATGAACCATGTGATATCCAGGCCAACTCCAAGGTTTGAGAAATTGTGAGGTGCTCAACAGGTGCACGTGTACTGTACGTGAATACTGGAGGTTTATTTAGCAACGACATAAAAATAGTGATTTTCCCCCCCTCAATTGAAATGTGCTTTTTAAAAAGGGATAGTAAGTTGTTAGGGCATAAATTCGTAAGTTATTTGAACGTATCCAACAATTCAGTCCTCAGGCATTTCTTTTGGCCTGAGACACTAAGGGTACAGTGAACAGAGAAAGTTCCAGAACCTCTGCCTTTGCTCGTATTTGTTAATGGAGGCTGTTGGAGTGGATGGAGTTATTCAAGAAGCACGTACGGAGAAAAGGAGTGGTGTCAAATGTGATCTGAGGAGCTCTCGTGTTCAAGAGATACGCAGGGGAGAATAAGCTCTCTCAGCGAGACTGAGAAGGACAGTTGTGGAGGGGAGGGGGCGCATGGATGGTGTCTTGCAAGCCACGGTCCAGAAGAACATCAGCCAAGAGGGGTGCTAGCAGCCAGAAAGGTATTAGTATTAGAGGAGGTGTCAGTGGTGACCCAGTAATGGGATGTGAGTGGGATGGCCAGATTATGGGAGGGTTTAATAGCGGGACCAGGAAGTAGTACCAGTGTGTGTGGACAGCTCTTAAGTATGGTGGTGGTAGGGGGTGCTCCAGGAAGCCAGGGAAGGGGGGGCTTTTTTTTTTTTTTTTTAATGGAGGAGTTTGAGCATGTTGAACCAAGAGGCAGCTGGCGCTAGCTCGTGAGAGATCCAGACAGATAGTGGTTCCAAAATTTCCATTGGATTTAGCCCTGGGATATCATGACCAGTTTTCACAAGAGGGGTCTCGGGGAGCCTTCCTGCCCATGGACTAAGGACTGAACGGTACTCGGGTGGGGAGGCTGGTCAGATCACGCAGTGCTTCTAAACTTGGTTATGGACTGGAGAGAAGGGCATTCACTAGGGAGGTATGGGGTGAGTATTTTTTTTTAAACGTTGACTTTGTTTTCTTTTACTAACTTTCTTTTTTTAATGATGCCTTTTTTTCCCTCTTCCATTTAAGACATGCTTGTCTTAGGACTGGTTGGTCCTTCTCAGGTTGGGGTGCTCTGGGCATGGCCGTGCCTTTTTCTAGGTCCTGGTGTCCCGTGAAGGTCGCATTGTCTGTGACAGTGCTGTCCTGTTTTCCTTTGAGTGGACGCTTTCTGCTGTCAGTGGTGTGCTGCTTGCCTCAAGGTCAGTGTTGTTTGTTTCATGTCTTCGCAGATGTCCTTAGATAAGTTTTCCATACTCAGGTTTCGGTCTCTGTCTTCGGAGCCACGCCGTTCTGTTTCTTTCTCCCTGCATCTGGGCCTCTTCTCTTTGAGGTTAGCCCCTCTCTTCTTTCTTTTGTTGACTCTGTTTGTTTGTTTTAACGGGGTAAAACATCCCAGGGTGATTTCTCCTCTTTCAGGTCTACTAGGAGTTTCTAAGCCTCAGCTCTGGGCTCAGCATCTGGGATGGAATTTTCCTTTGGGCCCGTTCTTAAGGTGCACTCTGACCCCTGGCAGCAGTGGTCTTATATTGATCTAAAGATGTCTTCTGCTGTATTGTTTATTTTTGGCCTTTTTCACTGTTTTATTTTAATGTTTTTCTTTAGTTTCTGCTCTGTGGTTCTTTTCACATGTTGAACGCCTACCATGGATCATTCTAGTTACTGGTGATAACAGCACCAGTAGGACAAAGCGTCTGTCCTCAATACGGGGAGAGGGAAAACAGAGCTAAATTGTCTTGCTAACTAACTGTAAGCTCCTTATGGGCAGGCACCAGCCAGCACGGTGCCTTGTCCACAGCCAGCACTTAGTAGGTGTGCTCCTGCTATGTTAAGTATCCTCTTAACATTGTGGTCACTTGCAGACTGTTGTTTGTGGCCTTACTGGCCAGTGATAACACTCAGTGCCTCTTTCTCTCCAACTGGCCATTTTCTCCACAGCCTTTGTACAATCTTGGGTCCTTGAGTACTTCCTTTTATTGGCGATCAAAAGCCATCTGGATTTTTAAAGTTGTGCCCCAGAGCATCCTGAAGATGTTATTGCCGTGCCGCTGTGGTTCCTCTTGCTGAGGGCTTGTGCACGTGAGCAGCTCAGTGAAATTACGTTGAGGTATAAAAGCACAGATGTGATTGACTGAACTAAGACTCCATGTGGCCATATTTTATCAGCTAAATGGAAGAAGCGGCATATTCTTTGCACATAGTAGATATTCAACAAATATTTTCTCATTGACTGAATGTGTCATGCGTTTTGATTGAGGACCAGAGAAAAAGCAGAACATTATCACTACCACTGTGTAATTTCGAAAGCCTGGACTGAGTCATTTTGCCCTACTAATGACACACTTTTGTTTTCAGTCTCCCAAAAGGTGTAAATGACCCCCCCCCCCGCCTTGTTTTGTTATATAGTCCTGTGTTAGAGTTATTGCCTAGGCACAGCCCAGCTCTGAATTGACCTTGTAACTCTTTTTGGGGCTGTATGCTGTTAATTCTGTTAATTAATTCTATTAATTGAGAATTAATACTTAGGGAGAGGTTCATGGATTTAAATTGCTTCCTGGGGTACATGGAAGGAATAGTGTCTAAATCTTTAGGGAGTGAAGTATCTAGTCCAGCAGAGGGATGACATTGACCAGAGGAGTGACAAGGGAGGGAGCAGTGCATGTTGCTGTTCGTTTCATTCTGAGAGGCTGTTCACAGCTTACAATGAAGAGGAGCTGACTTGCCTTCCATCTCGTCAAAAGTAAGATCTTAATTTTGGCGGGAAGATTGTTGTTTTCCAATGTAGGATACACGCCCATTTTTCATAGATACAGAAAAACACATTTTGTTGATAACCAAACCTATAGAATTTGAAACATATCTTGGTTCTTGGATTTCCATAGTATTTATCTCCCATTTGTGTACATCTTCTGGAATTAATTATCCCGGTTTTTGATTTAAAAACAAATGCACAGAGACCCCTTAATTCCCTAGTTACCTGTCTTCAGATTTTAATTACACATGGCAAACAACATTGTTTCCAAAGGCTTTACTAAAATGCGGATTGTCCTTTGAGATATCCCAGGGAGGAAGATGATTAAAATGTTACTCCTTTTTTAAAGCTAGCATTGTGATTTTGAATGATTGTAAGGCCTAGCAGTGATAATGAAGTTCATACCTGAGTTTGCCTGTTGCATTACATAGACTAATTAAAACTTTATTCCATTTCTGACATGTCCAGCTTTTTCCATACTACCTGTCAAATGTGGAAACAACAAAACCTCATGGCATCATTCAGTAGAATTAGAGAGGCATTAGGTATTACAAGATCTAGAACAATTTTTTTAAGGTACATTTATGGTTATTTATTCTTGCCAGCTGAGTTTAGAACTTGTGGTTCCATTTCTTAGGCTGTTTGTTTTCTAAAGATGGTCAAATTCCATTTATTATTCAAGGGACATGCCTTCTGGTTCTGGACCCCGATACAACTTAGATCAACTGTATATAAGTAAAAGTTACAAATAGGGTTTTGTTGCAGTGTTTATGTTTTATCCAGATATATTCAGATTTTGTTGTTTGAGGTGATTATGATTTGACTGAATGCAGTGGAGGCTTGCCCCTTGTCCCCCATTACATAAAGATTTAAATTAGCGTATACAAAATACTCACAGTAATGAAGCTGGATATAAATAATGGGAATCAAAACTGTATGAAGGTCATGAATGAAGACAATAAAACTGATTCTTTGAACGCAGTCCCAGCCTCCCAGGTGGATGTTTTAGTTGTGGAGGGCTACATGCTTTGTCATGCAAGATTTTAGTGACTGAGCACCGAAAGCATTTGTTGCTCATTCCCGTGAAGCTTAGTGTTGGGGTCCTCATGGGGTAGTCTTCCCCGGGGCCATTGTGGTTGTCCAGCTTTTTCCACCCGTGACTTCGCCTCTAGTAGGAAGTAAGGGACTTCCTCCTGCTCAGTTCAGCTGGTGGGTAGGGAGGGAGCCCAGTCCTGGGGAGGGTTGATGGTCCGGCGCACACCACTTCTCATCCCACTGGCTGTATGCTGACGCGGCCTCATTTAACGTGCTGAAGCCTGAAAAGTGTAGGCTGGCATTGAATCCCCGAGTAGGGTGGACTTAGACTGCAGACTGGGAACTTGCCTGAGCGTCCTGATGGTAAAAAGCGGGGGGAAACATCCTTAGCTCTACACTGTGGTTTTCACCATCTGTAGAAAACATACCAGTTTCCTTTCCTTAATATGTTCCCCTACCCCACCACTGGGGGTTTGTACTGGTTACACTGAAAGCTGCAGTGAGGGATGTGCAGCTCCCAGAACGTGGTTTTTCCAAGGCTGGTTATTTTCCGTTTTTACATGACATGAAAACACGACTTAATAAAGACGTTTCTGCAGAGGGTTAAACTCACGCAGTCTGTGTACTTGCTGGTGGTAATAGTGAATGCATTGCATCTCTGTCAAAAGAGCCATTCAGGATACAGTGAGCCTCAAATGGATTTTTTGCTAAAAGATGTATAGAAGTGGGTTTGAACTTCTTTTTCCTGATCAGGTTGGAGTGCTGGTATTTTATGTGGTCAGTGAAAGGTAGCTGTTTTAGAGACCAAAAATGGAGAGCTGATTGATTAATTCAAAGTCCGTGTACTGCATGCGGAGCTTGTTCTAGAACAGTGGTTGGTAAACAGTAGCCTCTGGACCAAATCTGAACTTTGGCCTGGTTTTGTAAAGAAAATTTTATTGGAGCAGGGGCTTGCCCATTCGTTTACATATTGTCCGTGGCTGCTTTCATGTGAAAGGCAGATTGTGTAGTCGTGAGGAACTCTCTAACCTGCAGAGTACAAAATATTTACTATCCGATTCTTGAGAGCAAAACATCCTGACCCCTGTTCTAGAGGATAAGAAGGGATCATGTTCTATTGGGAGCGGGGAGAGATAATAGATAAACACATAAATACATGTAGTGATAATGGCTGTAGAAAAAATAAAGGGGAGAGAGTATCACAGACTGCCATTCTTGATAGTGTGGTCAAGGAAGTGGTCAGGGATGGTGTCTCTGGGGTGACTGTTGACAGAGGTGTAATGAAGGTGAAGAAGTGCACCAGGCAGGCAAGTATTTTGGCCTAGAGCCTTAAGGGAGGAGGAACAGCAAGTGCAAGGGTCCTAGAAGTAGTAGGAGAGTAGTAAGTAAATGGTGGTGTGGTCATAAAGGACCAACGTCTAGTAGACCGTGGTGGCACGTTGGATTTTATTCTGACTCAAATGGAAAACCATTGCAAGTTTGTGAGCAGGGAAAGGTTGCCATTTGGCTTAGATTTTAGAAGGATCACTAGCAGTGCTGTGTAGAGAATAGATTGGAGGGGACCAGGTTAGGAAGTGTGTCTACGTGCTATGCATTGCTAGATGCTGAGGGTATCAAGATGAATCAGATGGTCCTTTCTTCCAGGGCCTGATGGTATAACCACTGAGAAAAACAAGTGAAAAGACCAGTGTGGTGTATAACTATTGACGGGAGAGTGAAAGGTGCCCTTGGGATTGCAGGGGTGCTTGATCCGGACTGGGAGATGACACCCGGCTTGAGAGAATGGGAGGACGCTAATGAAGACTGATCAGAATAGGTGCCCATCCTGTACCTGAGCTCTGAGAGTTTTGCAAGAACTACATGAACAGATTGTCAGAGATTCTATCATCGAGCAGAGGTGGTGGTGGGTTTGAGAGCCTAACGATTATTCTCTGAAGCACTGTGGGAGAGTAGTTCTGAGATTGCGTCGGGCTCCAACGGGAGAGAGTGCAGTAGGTGCTGAAGGGGCAGGGCTGGTCTTTGCCGTCTTGGCCAGAGAGCAGGACCAGCGTAATTTTGGTCCAGAAAAATTGTAGAAAAGTCTCAGTAATTCATCTATGGAATGTATTGTAGAGCAGTGAAAACCTTTCCCATGAGCCTAGCAGCATGAATTAGGTTGCAACATATACCTCTAAGTAGTTAAACAAATTGATCTGCTGTCTGGAGTTATTGGAAATGACCCAGTGAAACTTTGGAGGATGTCTATAACGGTGATTTTTATTTTTGAGAGAGGTGATATTAACCCATTTTGGGTAATCACTAGCGGAAACAGTTGCTGCCATTTTTACGGGTGTAGAGAAGGTTATTAACCTTTTCATTTTCTTTAATAGAGTGTCTCGATCATCTGAAAATAATGTTAGTGATTATAAAAGAAATAGGGAGATGAAATGGATACATTCACAATCATAGAGGAAGTTTCTTTTTTCCCCACTACCCTTGTATTATAGTGAACAAAATTTAGTAAGGATATAGAAGATTTGAACAACACAATAAACTTGCCTTGCATGTCTAGACATTGCCCCTAACAACTGCAGAATACACATTATTTAGCATTCATGTGGATAAGCTGTTAGCTTGTGAGACAAGAGCAAGTCTTGGGATATTTCAGAAGATTGAGTTCAAATAGTACAGTATTCTCTAAGTTAAACTAAAATCAAGAGTAGAAAGTAATCATTTCTAAATAAGCCACAAATCATAGAAGATATTTAATTACAATGAGAATTTTAAAATAATTGACAAAATACCTTGATTGGAATTAATATAAAAATACTGCATATTGAAATTTGTGGTGTGCAGCTAAAGCTATACTTAGAGGAAAGTTTATAGCCATAAATAAATGTTCAGAAAGAAGAAAAGACTGAAAAACAGTGTTCTGTACATCCATCTCAAGGAGTTAGATGAAGAACAGCAGACTAAACGCAGAGGAAGTACAGTTGACCTTTACCATGGGGGTTAGGGATGCCGACCCCTGGGCAGTCAAAAATTCACATGTAACTTTTGGGCATGGATTTTAAGTTAAGGTCTGAAAACTTTTCCCTGCACCCATGTTATAGAAGCCTTCACCAGTGATTTCCGAAAGAACTTGGGTAGCTTTCATTTTTTTACATTTAGATTTCTGCTGCCTTTGGAGTTTATTCTGGTGTGTGCTACTAGGAATAGGTTTCATTTTATCTTCTTCCACATGGCTAATTCACTTGTCCAGACGTTTATGAAGCCCATTTTTGCCCAAGACATCTGACGTGCCACCATCGTTATATATTATTAGATTTCCTTGTACAGGTTGGATCTATTTTTGGATTTTCTGTTACCTTTCCTTGGTCTGTCTGCCACTTTGGGTGCTACAAACCACAGGTTTAGTCATGGAGCTTTGTTCTAATATTTGGTAAGGCTGCTTCTCCCTTGTTCCCCCTTGTTTCAGTTCATTGTTAACCGAGTGTCAACTTGTCTAGCTCCATAAAGAAGCTTCTGAGTAATTTTTGTCGTGATTGTGTTGTAATTATAAATTAAATTAGGGAGAACAAACTGCCGACCTGATGAAAGTGTGACATTCTCATTCAAGAATGGTGGAATGTGAAGTCTCACTCTGTGTACCTTTCAGGACTGTTAATCTATAGATTTCTTCATAGACGTTTTGAATGTTTCTTGTTAAGTGTGTGTTCTTCTCTGTTGCTGTTCCAATTGGAGTTTTCTCTTCCGTTACATATTCTAGCCGGTTATTGTACATGAAGGCTATTGGGCTTGAACTCTCAAGCAGTGAGATTATGACCCGAGCTGAAGTCACTTATCTGACTGAGCCCCCCCAGGTGTCCCCGGAACTGTCTGCTTTTTACAGGTTTGGTAGATTCCTTTGGGATATCTGGCTTGGTTCTCTTTTGGTAAGGTAGCTCTTTGATAACTTTTTCTCATTCTTCTAGGGAAGTTAGTTGGTTTAAGCATTATCTCTGCTGGGGTCCATTTTGATATACTGTTTTTCTTAAAAAATTATCAATTTCATCTAGGTTTTTACATGTATTTGCATGCAAGTGTGCAGGGTACTCTTTTATGATTTATATATTTTATCTTTTTTATTATATTTGTGTATTCGCTTTCTCTCCTTTGGTGAAATTAGTGTTAGGTTTTATTTAAGTGTTTTGTGACTTCAGCTGTTTTTCAAGTGTGCACGTCTGTGGATTAAGTCCATTTCACACTGTAATGCAACCATCAGCACCATCCAGCTATTTGATATTCCCATACCAAAATTCTGTGCTGATTGAATATTCCCCATTCTTCCCTTCCCCCAACTCCTGGCAACCGCCACTCTCCTTTCTATGAATCTGACCGCGATAAGTCCCTCATATACGTGAACCTAGGTACTTTTTTTTTTTTTTTTAAGAACCAGGATTTTTATTTAGTTCTCCACCACATTTATTTCTGCTCTTCTATCTTTACTGTTACCATCTTTCAAAAACATTATTTATTTTAAAGTACTCTCTAGACCTAATGTGGGGCTCGAATCATGACCCTGATATTAAGAGTTGCATGCTCCGCTAACTGAGCGAAGGGCCATCTTTGTGCTCCTTTTGGTTTACCTTGTTCTCCTTTTAGCTTTTTTAGTTAGGAGTGGAATTCGTTCATTTTCTTCTTTTAAGAAATTAATATAGGCGGTTAGGTCTTTGGATTTTTTTTTTTCTGATCAATACTTTAAATTCTTCCTTGGAGTCTGATATATAATGTTTTCATTATCATCATTTTTTAGGAATTCTGTGATTGTTTTTATGTTCTTTTTCTTCTAAGAATTGTTTAAATTTTTAGGTGGAAGGGCTTTTAAAAATTAATTTCTAGCTTTTCCTTGTTTTAAAAATATTAATTGTATTGATACTGACCAAAATCTGCACATCAGAAGTGTGGAGCTTGGTGAATTTTCACAAAATGTATTCAATCACCCATGAAATTAGCACCTAGAACATTTCAGTGTCGTCTTCAATCATGACCACCCCACTCTCAAAGGGTATCCCCGATGCTGACTTCTAAACTGATGAGTTTTGCCTGGTTTTGAGTTTACATCATTATAAGTGGTTTTGTGTTTAGATCTTTGATTCAGCAGTTTTTAAAAATTTGTCCATGTTGTTGCAAGTACTCTTGGGTCATTTATTCTTTTTGCTGTGTGTTATGCCATTGTGTGATTGTACCATAACTCATTTATCATCTTCTTCTTCTACCACTTTACATTGTTTCCAGTCTTATTTTTAGTTTTCTTTGCATTTGATTGCTGGTTATTGTTTGTTATATTTCTGTTTTGTGTTTATGTTCATGATTTATTTGTGCCTTATATAGAATAAATGTTTTGTGTTTGTTTAAAGAAAGTATATTCTCATTCTTAGAGCATAGTGTTCATATATGGCCAAAAATCCCTACTTTATTGGCTCTATTGTTTAGATCATTTACTTTTCGTCTTTATTTTCCTTCCTGATCTGTTTTGTGTACTGAGTGGTATTTGTCTCTTATCTATAGAGTTTCTGTTTCTTCTTGGATCGGTTATAGTTTCTGTTATTTGATTCATAGATATTAATACAATTTTTTTCATTGTGAAATAATAGCTCTTAGCATTTATCTACTTGAATACTTTTTGTCTTACGTTTTATTTTGTCCGGTTTGACTGCAACCTAATAGTTTCCATTTGCCTGATATGTTTTTGTGCGTCCCTTAATTTTAGCCTTTTTGTATCTGTGCATTTTAAATCTGTCTTTTATCTACAGTAGAGTTGGCCTTTGTTCTCTAAGGAAGTTTGAAAATCTTTTAAGTAGGCAAGTTCATTCACACTAATTGTTATAACTGATATATTTGTTTTCAATTCTGTTATGTTTATTTTTAAGAGCTATTTATTCATTTAGGTAATCTCTACACTCAATGTGGGGCTTGAACTCATGACCCTGAGATCAAGAGTTGCATGTGCTACTGACTGAGCCAGCGAGGCACCCCAGTTCTGTTATTATCTATGATGTAATTACTATGTGTATCATACTTCCTGCATTCACTCATTATTAGGTGTATTTTCCTTGAGTTTAATTTAAAAAACTTCATATCTAGAAAGGAGTAAATAACTAGTGGTTACTTCTCAGTTATGTACCTGTAGAGGACCTTTAACCCCCTTCCCATTTTTAACCATCTTAACTCATTTTACTATCTTACTACTTACCTTTACATGGCGTCTTTTGATTCTCAGCTGTTACCCCTACAGTTATGATTTTACTGTTTTTTACTTTCTCTTTTATCTTCCCTATTTATTTATAGCATATGCACCTGCATGCAAGCAAGGGAGGGACAGAGGGAGAGGGAGAGAGAGAATCTTAAGAAGCCCCATGCTCAGTGTGGAGCCCTACTTGGGGCTTGATAGCATGACTGAGATTGTGACCTGAGCCAACACCAGAGTCAGACACTTAACCAACTGAACACCCCCCAGGCTCCCCTTCCCATTATTTTTGTTGCAGTTGTCTGCTTTGTCACAACATAACCTTACATACCATTCTTCTATCCATGACCCTGGTCTTGCTTTTTAGTTTTAGTTCTGTAATTGAAAACACAGACTGTTCACTCTTCATCAGTCAGTCTTCTTGTGTAAATTTCTTCAGTCACCCTGTTACCAGTAGGGGACTCTGCATTGTGTGAATGGAGGTCTCTGTTTAGGGATTCCCCGGGAGAATATGTATGTGTGGACCCACACTTGCTCTGGAATAAAGACAACCAGACGGAAAGTAGCAAGTACAAAGCAGTTTATTAAGGACAGTACACTGTCAAGGTGGGAGTATGGGTGGGCCCAGAAGTGACAGCCGCACCTGGGTTAGAGGTGACTTTTTTTTTTAAGTTTGCATAGGTCATGGCTCAGATCTAGGGCCATCTCCCACTTAGGTGGTGTCCAGTCATCTAAGGGACTCCTCCCACTGGTTAAGAGGGGGAGTTTTTGACTCCACTCACAGTTCTTGCCAGAACTGTCATGGCCGCCTTCCCCCCGGGGGTGGGGGTTGAAATCACAATGTGAATCTATTACAATGAAGCTGTAGGTTACCCTGGGACAGAGGTTGAAGAGGAGAGCGTGTGTTCTGCACCTGTGCCTCTTGGTCTGCCATCCCCAGGTGTTGGAAGCCACGAAGTACGGGGGCAGCTAGGTGGTGTGGTTGGTTGAGCGTCTGACTCTGGCTCAGGTCATAATCTCAGGGTTCATGAGTTCGAGTCCTGCATGAGGCTCACTGCTGTCAGCTCAGAGCCAGCTTCAGGCTTCAGATCCTGTTTCCCTCTCTCTGCCCCTTCCCCACTCATATTCCCCCTCCCCTCTCAAAAATGAATAAACATTAAAAAACAAAGCCACAAGGTCAGGATGGTGTGCCCTCAGGGTTGTAATGTGTTCCCTGTTTTCATTGCCTTTGCTTTTACTCATGTCTGGCTAACTGCCTGTTCTAGCCCTTGGTTAGATGGAGTTCAAGGTCTAATGCATCCATTGAATATAATGGATTACCTTCTCTCCTGTGCATCTAGAAGAGTATTAGTGTATGAGTCTTTGGGAGAACTGAGAAGGTAGTCACTCAGATCATTCTGTGTCTGATTTAGATGATGAGCTTGAGTTGAGAAGAATCCTGAGGATGGTGCCATGGGTAAGCATTTTGTGAGTTCTTGCTTGTTCAGTTATTTTTCATGGCCCTGATAGTTGAAGGACAGCTCAGCTGGGTATAAAAACCTTGTGTTTTGCTCTTCACCCATAAGTCTCTTAAAAATGATTTTCTCCTTTCCTAGAAGTCTGATTTTCTGTTCTTATAAATTATATCATCTTCTGTATCTTAAAGTCTTATAGTTTATTAGGATACATTTTAGAGTTATTTGTTCTTGGTCAGTTTTCCCTAGTTACCTTTTTTAATGTGTAGATTCAAGTCTTTTTTTTTTAATTTCCAGAAAATTATCTTGGATTATTGTCTTAAGTATTCTCTGTCAGCATTTTATTTTATTTTATTTAAATGTTCATTTATTTATTTTAGAGACAGGAAGAGCATGCACACATAGGAGAATAGCAAAGATAGAGGGACAGAAAATCCCAAGCTGACACGGGACTTGATCTTGCAACCATGGTGAGCCAAGATCGAGAGTTAACTGACTGAGCCACGCAGGTGCTGCCTCCTTTCAGTATTTTAAATATCTTTTCCCAGAGTCTTGACTCTATGTACCTGGATGTTCAATTACATGATGTTTGACCTTTTTCTGTTTTCTGTTTCATTCACTTTATGCATACTCATTTCTTTATCTTTTTCTTTTGGTTGTTTTCTCACTTTTTCTTAATACCTTTTATTAAATTTTCGTTTGAAGTTAATATCCTTTGGGGACCTTTTTATTTAATCTTCTGTAATAAGATTTTTTCTTTTCTAATTAAGTTCAGTTTGCTTTTGTTTCAGTTTCATTTTCACTCCATTTTCATTCTCAGTTTCTGTATTAGATTCATGTGCCCGTTTGAGGATACTCATTTCCATTTTGAGTATCACATTATAGCATTGTTTGGTTTCACTGCTGCTTTGAGGGAGAAGTTCTTTTAGTGAAATGCTTTGATTTACATATTCTGTTTTCTTCTAGCAGTTTTGTGTGGGTATGGACTTTACTTACTTTTTTGAATCCCTGTTTATTTTGTGAGTAGGTTTCTTGCATGGCGAGTGTTCTTTCCAGTTGTTTCTTCCCCAAAGTTCCTTTGGAATGTTGTTGGTTTCTTTTTTAAATTTTAATATTTATTTATTTTTGAGAGAGACAGAGACAGCATGAGTGGGGCAGGGGCAAGAGAGAAAAAGACACAGAATCCAAAGCAGGCTCCAGGCTCTGAGCTGTCAGCACAGAGCCTGACGTGGGGCTTGAACTCAGGAACCGTGAGATCATGACCTGAGCTGAAGTTAGATGCTTAACCAACTGAGCCACCCAGGCACCCCCTGAATGTTGCTGGTTTTGATGGGTGGATGGCTTGTCTTAATTTTGCTTTCATTTCTGCAGTTCCTTAATTATCCTCTTATTTCTTTCGTTGCCCTTTCTGCCATGTCTCCAAGAGGTGCCAGTCTCTCTAAATGTCTGACCCTTCCTCACATGCGTTGCTTCTCTAAGCCTTCAGCTTCTAGTCCCCACTTACTTTCCAGTCACTCTTTTGCAGCCAGTTGTGTGAACTGCCAAGTCTTGATCTGTGTTCAGTGACTTAGCATTTTTTTTTTTTCAGAGGGCCCCGGGTCACTGAAGTCTTCCACATGTCTCTCCTCTAATCTCTCCTGCCTCATTCACTCCAGCCACAGGCTTGCAGTGGTGTGTGATGGAGACTCTGATGGAATTATTTCTGTTTGCAGGTTATTTGAAGGCTATTGCATTCTGCTTCCTATTCATGCATGAAGACATGGGGATTTTTGGAATGGGGATTTTTTGCTCTCATAGATGTTTCAGAGGGAGGATGTATGGGAAGATTTGGAGTCATGTGGCCCAATTCTTCTAAGCCTGGAAGTCTTGCAAAGCAAGCCTAATTGTAATATCAAATATTGTCAAGGATGTTACAGGAAAAAATTAAGGGCAGCCTCATACCTGCAAAAATTCTTAAACATTGCAATGCGATCTATCAGTGTAAAAGGGTAATATGAGCATTTTGTATTTATTCTAGAAGGCAAGGTTGGTTTAATACTCAAAATCAAATGTATCTCATCATATTAATGAAGGAGAAAAACTACACGATCATTATTAGATGCAGAGAACACTAAATTTAACATCTGTTCATGTTGAAAAACTCAAACAAACTAGGAAAGAATAATCTTAGGAAGAGTATCTGCAAGGAAACTTAGAACAAATGTCATGTTAATGGTGTTCAGTGATGAAAATCTTTTCTTCTGAAATTGGGAATGAAATAAGAATGCTTGTCATTACCACATTTATTCACCATCATGCTGTAGGTTCTAGCCAGTGCAGTGATATAAGAAAAATAAAAGGTATAAGAATTAGAAGAAGAAAAAAAGCCAATTCAATATATAGGTAGGCAGTACTATTGTTCTATATAGAAATATATATAGAAGCATCCAGAAAAATCTATACATAAGTTATTAGACTTTAGAAGTGTGTTCACCATGGTTGCTGAATTCTCTATAGCAATTGGAAAATGGAATGAACAAAGGCACTATTATGGCATTAAAGATCCCAGTACATAGGAATAGAACTAGCAAGAAATTTATAATACGTTTGTGCAGGAAACTATGAAATATTCACAGAATTTAAGGGAAAAGGGGACTATGTCATGTTCATGAAATGAAAGACTTAATATTACAGAGATGTCAGTTCTCTCTAAATCAATACATAGATCCTGTCCAACCCTAGACCATAGCCTGAAAATTTTGGGGAGGGGTGGAAATTGACTATTGTGTCTAAAATTTATGTGGAAAAATAGAGGACCACGAGTATCAAGACGCTCCCGAAGAACAAATCCCTGGCCTTACCAGATACGAAGAGTTACTCTAAAGCTCTAGTAGTCAGTGTGGTATTAATACACATGCGTGTGGGCAAACATGATCAATGAAGCCTAGTAGAAAGCCCGAAAGCAGGCCCAGACATGTATAGAACCTTGATTATGTTAAGTGCAAAACAGTCTGGAAAGGATGGTCTTTTTGACAGTTGTGTGATTGTTAAGATGGATGTCCGTAAATAACATTTGACCCCTACTCATACTCAGAGATCAATTCTAGATAAACCACAGGTCTAAAGGTGAAAGGTAAAAAATAATATAGAAAAGCCTCATGGTCTATGAGTAGGAGAACCTTTCTTAAACAGAACACAGAAAGCCCTGACTATAAATGAATCGATGCTCAGTTGAACTAAGATAGTGTTACAGAACTTCTCTTTATTAAAGTATGCCATTAAGATGCAAAAAGTAGTCCATCGGCTGAAAAAGAATGTTTGTATCACATGTAAACTGACAGGTCTCCTACCTAGAAAAGTTAAAGAACTGGCAGAGATTAGTAAGAAGGCCAGACAACCTAACATAATGGGCAAGAGACTTGAACTTGTATTTTTCAAGAAGATGTACAGATAGCCAATGAAGATATGAGAAGTTTAAACTCAGTAATCAGGAAGTGCAGAATAAATATTATGAGAGACCGCCATAGTCTTCAGATGGGCTAAAATTGAGAAAACTGGCAGTCTGTAGCGTGGAGCAACCGGAATGCATATCCTAAGTGATGAGAGTGTAACTTGGTACAGAAGCGTTGAAGAACTGTTGGGGGTTGTACCGAAGTTGAAGATACACATCTCTTGTGAACCAGTATCTGTCTTCTGCATATACAGTCCATAGCTGTGTGTGGATGACATGTATGGTGCTGTGCATAAAAATGTTATTTCTAATACCCCCATTTGAAGCTGTGTGTGACAGCAGTAATAATTCCACAAATTTAATGTGGAATAAAAGATGCTAGACATTGCAGCATCCAAACTGCACGATTTTGCTAAATACAATTTTAAAGGGGTGTCAGGAGCAAGGACAGTGATTGTCTTTGGGGAAGAAGATGGGATTCCCAACAGAGAGGCATGATGGGCATTTCTGAGGATGCTGGCCTTGTCTTATTTCATGATGTCCATGGTGGGTCTTTGGATTTGTCCACACTGTGATAATCCTTAAAGCTGCAATTTCTTTAATAGTTGGATTTATTTTATATATCACATTTATACTAGTATTTGGATATAGTTTTCCTTTACAGCTAGTGTCCAATTTTTTAAAATTCAGTTCACTTATAAGTGTTAATCTTTTCATTGAAAGTCAATGTGGTTTGTGAGCCAGCTCTTTCCCCCTCCCCCCGTCTAGTTTTTCTAGCGGAAGTCCTATCTTTCTGACAGCTGCAGACTTCATTAGGCCTCCTTTCTTATATACTCCCTAAGTTCTCCAAGTGTAGAATGGGACCTCTGGGGGTCTCCTGCACCTTCTTAGGGGTCATTGAGGTCACATTTATTTTCATAATTATACTGAAACATAATTTGCCCTATTTACTCTTGTTATTTCACAGTATACAATAGGGTTTTTCAGAGGCTTCATGACAGAGCTCCAGTTACTTGAAAAGACTATTAAAAACTCCTCTTTCCAACTAGATATCTGTGTAAGACTGAATTGTCTCTGTATACCGCAGCCAAAACAATGTATCACAATGGAATGAATTCAGAAAGCAAATATGAAAATCCAGCTGCCTTCTTTTAAACCAGATGTTAAAGAAACTCACAAAAATAGGATGGTGCCAGTCGTTTTTTGTTTTGAGAAATGTAGTTATTTTTTAAGATACATTTGTTAACACATAATGAATTTATTTTGTCCTTTGCAGTGATTTTTTTTTGAGAGAGAGAATGTGCATGTGTGTGAGCTGGGGAAGGGCAGAGGGGGGGAGGGGGGAGAGCGAGAATGAGAGCGAGGGAGGGAGGGAGAGAGAATCTTAAGCAGGCTTCGTGTACAGCATAGAGCCCTGTGTGGGGCCTCATCCCACAAATGTGAGATCCTGACCTGAGCTGAAATCAAGAGTCGGATGCTTAACTGACTGAGCCACCCAGGGGCCCCATCCTTTCATATAAAACATTTTTCTCGTAATTTCCAATATAGTAAATTACACTTTGGGTTTTAGATGGTAAGAGGTCCTGAACAAAAATTTTAGAGGATTATTGCTTCATGCAGCAGTGGTTCACCCAGGGGGTTTAAAAAAGATACTGATGTCTGTTTCCTCCTCCCATAAATTGTAATTAAATCGGGTCTGGGGTGTTGCATAGGTTTGAAATTTCCAAATGATCTCTAAATGATTCTGATGTGTACACAAGTAGAAAAACAATGGAGTTTTCTGAAAGTAAGTTTTTATTTTGAAGCAGTTGTAGATTCAGGAAGTTGGAGAAGTAGCACAGAAAGGTCATGTGTACTCTTTACCTAGATTTACCCCCACGGTAACGTTTTGCGCGACTGTAGTGTGCTGTCCAAACCAGAAAACTGACGACCGTGCCACCTGTAGACCTCACTCAGGTTGTGCCGTCTTCTACATGAACTCATTTGCATGTCTGTAAAACTTGGTCATGTGTATAGTTTGGGGTCACCACCGCATCAAGACACACGATTGTTTCATCATTATAAAGGAGATCTTCAGGCTTCCTCTTTGTGGTCACTATGATTAATTTTTGTGTTGATTTGTATCACGTGGCCTTGTTGGACTTGTGTTTTAGTTCTCGTAGTTTCATTGTGGATTCCCTAGGACTTTCTGCATATAGAGTCGTGACCTATTCTAGTGATGAAATTCACTAGCCAGACAGTTTTACTTCGTGTCTGACTTGGATGGTCTCCCTTCCTCTCTTTCTTTTTTGCCTTATTGCACTGGGTGGAACCTCCTTTAATATTGAATAGAACTGTAAGAGCGGGCATTCTTGCCTTGCTCCTGATGTTAGGGGGAAAGCATTCAGCCCTTGACCATTAAGTATGATGTTAGTTGTAGTTTTTTTTATAGATACCCTTTATTAGATTGAGGAAGTTTCCTTCAATCCTTACTGCATTGTGAGTGTTCAATCACAAATGGATGTTGGATTTTGTGAACTATGTTTTCTGCATCTATTGAGATGGTCATGTAGTTTTGTCCTTTTGTAATATTATACTAATGGATTTTGGGGGATTAAACCAACTTTGCATTCCTGGGGTAAGTCCCATGTGTTCATGGTATATAATCCTTTTTATATGTTCCTGGATTTGGTGTGTTAATATTTTATTGAGGATTTTTGCATCTTTATTCATGAGTGATATTGATCTGTAGTTTTTTGGTAATGTTTTTGTCTCTTTTTGGTGTCCGTAAAACTGACTTCATAGAATGAATTGGAAAGTGTTTCCTCTTATTTTCTAGAATTTGTGAAGGATTGGTATTGCTTTAATACCTTAAATAGACACGTGGGAAGCCATTTGGGCCTGAACTTTTCTTTGTGGGAAGAGTTTTAATTATTAATCCAATCTGTTAACTTGCTACAACCTAATTCAGCTTTTCTCTTTCTTTTTTTACTTAGTTTTGTTAATTTATATGTTTCCAGGAATTTTCCTTTTCACCTGAGTTGTCCAGTTTGGTGTCATACATTTGTTGATTATTCCTTTATGATTGATTGGTGATAATTGATGTATTCTATTTCATTCCTAATTTTGCCAACTTGTACTCTCTTTTAATCTTGGTCAGTTTCAAGGTTTGTCAGTTTTATTGATCCACCTCCATCTAGGTGGGATTTAACCTCAAAATTGTTTGAAAGAATGATAATTATCTCATGTCTGTGATTAGATTATGGAATTTTAGGATGATGATTGTCAGGGATTGTCTTTTGAACATGAAATGGATACTTAGTCCCTGTAAAAACAACAAGAGAGAAACTAGATTAAAATCCAAAAGTAGAGATGCCTGGGTGGCTCAGTTGGTTGAGCATCTGGCCGTTGATTTTGGTTCAGGTCATGATCCCAGGGTCTTTGGATTGGTCTCTGTGTGGGGTTCCGTGATTAGTGTGGAGCCTGCTTGGGATTCTCTCACTCTCTCCTGATGATTGATTGTAAGTAAATTACTTAATTATAATTCTTTTGCATACCTTTTATTGGGTCGTTTCGGATGGTAGACAAACGAAATGCAAACATTTCAGTGTTCTGTGGATTAAATAAGTGAGTAATCTGGGTTTAGACAGGTGCCAATGATAGAAAATAAAGTTGGAAATAATATTTCTCCTTTATTGAGGAGACACTTCCATTTTAGGCTCTTTTGCACATATAACATAACCTCACAAATATTGTCTTGTTGCTTATTTACCATTTTTTTTTGTCTCTGGAATTCCTGATAAAAACAAAGGAAGAAAAGAAAAAGGTGGATTATCTTGCAGTCCCCCCTCTGACCTCCCGTGCAATGATTTATAGGCATGATATATACCCGTGCAATGACCCTTTTCTACCAGGAGATGACATTCCTCATGGTGAGCGTGAACCCTGATTATGCATGGTCATCAGAACTGAATGAACTGGCAACGCAGTGGAATGAATGAGTCCTGAAAAAATGAAACCACACCATCTGAAAAGCAGATGACTTCCAGATTGACTGCATTTCTGAAACCTCAGATGTTGAACATTGGAGATGTATGCATTTCCAGTAATTTCTTACTGTGTATTTTTGGCTTTCTACCATATAAGATTTCATTAAAAAATAGCCTCTTAAACCTTTCCTTTTAGAAGAGTATTGGGATAGATTCATTAATATGAATGTGTTTAGAAGTGGGTGTTTTCAGAGGTGCTGTAGCATAACACGATTTAAAAATCTGTGCAGTTTCCATTTCTGTCAGGAACATTGGAAAGAATCTCTGTGAATGGAGATTCACACTCTCAATGGGCTTTGTATAAAACTGGCCAAGCATTAGATTCATATTCTTTCATAGGTCCAATTAACATTCAAATATTATTTCTGAAGTGTTGGATTGAATATATTCTAGTGCTTCTTGACATTCTCCACCAACTTTCTCCCTCCCTCCACCCCAGCCCCCCAATTTTCTAGTTATAGCCTCAAATTATTTCTAGTAATTTTGGAATTTCTTTTCTTAAAGATTGCGTTTGTTTTTACAGGCATTGATGGTTAATGAAACCCTTCCTTCTCTGGAGAGATGGAATGTGATTTCTCTTCCTAAATTGAGTAGAATTTGATTTATCCTAGCCTTCTGATTGAAGTGCTAAAATAAATCAGAAGGTTCAGCAGATTTAAAGTTCCCAGAATTTTTGAAGTGGTACGGATATGAACAATTAACTAGATAAAGCAAATTTTTGGAAAGTTGAATGAATAGAAGCCCAGAGCGCTTTGATCTCTTTCCCTTCCCTTTCCCCCAGATGCAGAAATGATAAATGCTGCATCTTAAGGTTATATTTTACTGCTTTCTTCCTGGTTCTACAGTACTGAAGTGAATCCAGCATAGTTCTGAAACTTTTTTTAGTCACTGTTATTTTCTTGCTGCTGTATGTAAGTTGCTTCGGTTAGCTTCATTTTTCTTAATTTGCGGATTTTCCTTTTCAGTGAGGTTTTCTGTATGTATGTCTTTAATAGCTTTGTTATCCACAGTTTTACTTTGGCTGATAATGGTTGGTTTGGGAAGGAAAGTTAGGGGCAAGCTTCATAAATTCCTACTTTGGTAGAAGGAAGCAGTAGGAGATGAGTTCGCTGTGAATGTCAGAGGAGGACAGGGAGTAGTCCTGAGTGACAAGTCAGGGTAGAGAAATCCGTTGGAACCCTTCTACTCTTGTTCCAAACAGGCTCATTCCCTTTGTAGCTGCTTGGTGTTCTAGTGCAAAGTTACTGTTAATCTAAAAGCATTAAAACAGCCAAATATTTTACCGGCAAAATGAGTTTATTCGGGGATAGCAGAGAATTTCGGTCTGAGACGCGCAGTCTGTTGCAGGCAAGTTCCACAAAGGAAGGAGAGGAGTGTTAGCTTATTGAGAACAAGGAGGACGTTGGGAGGGGTTATTTGGAACAGAAAGGCCCTCAGAGAGAAGCAAGAGTTCAGGACGGTGACGACTCCTCTTTGGCTGACTTGCTGGGGTAGCTGATTTCTTGTAGGAGATGCAGGGTCCCTCTTTTCCTGTTGGGATCTGTAATCGACACTTCTTCCTGTAATTGATGTGGATGTGGAGTGGGCCAGACTCCCCTTTCTGGCCTCTCTGTCCCATTTTAGTGAGGTTTTCCTTTACTCATTTTCATATTACAGAACCACTGCTTTTTGTATGCAAGGGTTCCCAAGTTATTACGTTATCGATTGAGGGTAATCGGAGCATCTTGGCTTTTTGTTTGTAATTACCTTTTACTAGAGATTCAATCATCTGCTACAAACTGGGCTTTGGTATCAGAAGAACAGAGGGGGCTGTTTGGGACATTGGGGAGGAAGGGATATATGTAGAGGTGCTTCGGGATAGGATGTTAGCAGCCATGGATTGAAATACGTTTGCTTTTGGGACTTAGAATCAGGAGTAAAGGCAGTTTCATTGAGGATTTGGCAGGTTGTGACTGTAGGCACTAAATTCTGTAGTGCCTCAGATTTTTCTTTGTGAGTCCTTCAACCAAATCTGTTTTCACCTGTAGCAGATGTACGGGGTTTAAGGGTGCCTTCTGTGCTTGCTCATTTCTAGCTCACTTAATGCTTCTAGTTTCTTTTTTTTTTTTTTAACTGATTTCCAACATACGCTGCCTTTTTTGGAACAGTGAGATGTGCGCAAATGCAATCGTATATAGACGGTTCCTGATGAGACCTACCCATTTGTAGGTTTCAGGCTCAGGACTAGATGAATGATTTGCCCCTAGACTGGCTGAGACAGAATTGCAGCCCAACAAGGGCAGGGACCAGACTCACCGGGTTCAAGTCTTGGCTTTGCCATTAGTTAGCAGGGTGGTTTGCGGGGCATTTGCCAACTTCGGTGAGCCTTGCTTGTCTCCTCTATAAAACAGTAACTACCCCATAGAGTTGTAAGGAATAAAGGAGAGCACGTAAATAATAAATAAAGGGTTGAGAGTGATGTACCAAGAATAGAAACCTGCCCAGCAGCCGGCAGAAAAGAAGACAGCAAGAACAAGAACATTCTGGACAAAGTTTCAGATCTGCATGTGCCATGTTGACCACACTTCTGAAGAGAGGGACACAACCACCTAGGTGTCCTTTTTAGGTATCACAAATAATAGGGGAGAATTATGAGGGGGTGATTTGTCAACCAGAAAGATGATGACAGGCTTCTTTATGGATGTCTAGCGCAGGGCAGGAAGAAATTAGTGCCGAGTTAGTGATCTGGGGTCTTAGTGCAAAAGAGAGCGACAGCTATGGCGCTGGGGTTTGGGCAGTTAGTGTGGATAACTTGTATCTGTTCTCGGAAGACTGCATGCTTGTCTTTATGATTTATGGTGTTAAGTGTCTTTATGATACTGTGGGATTTGATGTTTACACTCAGAAGGTAGCTTACTGTTCAGATGATTCCAGTTTGCATGGGGAGGCAAGTTCCAGAGGCAATGGGGAGCCTGCAAGGATGAGAAAAAGTACAGTTATTTTCCTTAGGTGGGTAAGAGAAAGATTCACATGGTCCTGCAGTGAGTAAATGCACCAGGCCTGCAGAGAGTTCCTGACGGGAGTGCAGGGCTCTTTCTCCTGGAGATTGTGCTGGTGGTCCATCTGTGCCCACAGTGAGAGCGCTGAAAGATGCAGAATGGTTCACCGAGGAGGGGAGGTGGAATCTGGACCCCAGGGATCCTCAAACCCAAGCGGGAACGGTTTTCTGCTGGGTAGTATTTTTGTAGAACATTCCAGATTCTATTAAAGCAATGTTTATTTTTTAAATTATTAATTTGATCATATTCTTTGTTTTTGTTGTTTCTTTGGACAGTTTTTCAGAAGAGTGGCCCTGAATACATGGTACTGTGGGATGGGGCTGTTTCTTTTCATTTGTTAATTTATTTTTTATAAATTTATTAATAATTTTTGAATGAGCCCCATGTTTTTATTTTTCTAAGTTTGTTTGCTCTTCTACTTTATTGTTTGTTTCATCATGGTATGTGTACTTTTTAAAATTTTTTAATGTTTTAAGAGGCAGAGAGAGACAGCAGAAGCAGAGGAGGGGCAGAGAGAGAGAGAGAGGGAGACACAGAATCAGAAGACAGGCCTCAGGCCCAGAGCCTGATTCAGGGATCGAACCCACGGACCGTGAGATCATGACCTGAGCTGAACTTGGACACTTAACTGAGCAACCCAGGCGCTGCAGTATGTGTACTTTTTAATCTACCTCCTGTCTGATAACCCTCTGTTCTCTATAGTCTGTTTCTGAGTTTGGCTCTGACCCTCTTTTTTTCTTTTGCTTGTTTTATTTCAGTTACTTACTTTCTTAATGTTTATTAATTTTTGAGAGACACACCGTGAGCAGGGGAGGACCAGAGAGAGGGAGACATAAGGTCAGAAACAGGCCCCAGGCTCTGAGCTGTCAGCCCAGAGCCTGATGTGGGGCTCAAACTCATAAGCTGTGAGTGAGATGGTGACCTGAGCCAAAGTCTGACACTTAACTGACTGAGCCACCCAGGCACCCCTCAATTTTCTATATTCCACATATGAATGAGAACATATGGTATTTGTCTTTCTCTGACAGACTTTAGCTCCATCCATGTTGTTGCACATGGCAAGATTTCCTTCTTTTATGGTTGAGTAATGTTCTGTTACATGCACACACGTGCGCGTACACACACGCACACACACCCACACACACACCACTTTGTTCATCAGTTGATGACACTTGGGTTGCTTCCATTGTTTGCCTGTGTAAATAATGCTGCAATAAACATAGAGGTGCATGTATCTCTTTGAATTAGTGTTTTTGTATTTTTTGGTAAATACCCTGTAGTGCAGTTGCTGGGTCAGAGGATAGTTCTATTTTTAGTTTTTTGAGGAACCCCCATACAATGGCTTTCCCACAGTGGCTGTTTGTGTTGCCACCAGCAGTGCACCAGGGCTCCTGTTTTTCTACAGCCTCGCCAACACCTGTTGTTTCTTGTGTTGTTGATTTTAGGCAGTCTGGCAGATGCAAGGTGATCCTTCTTCCTAGTCTTGATGTGCATTTCCCTGATAAGGAGTGATGTTGAGCATCTTTTCATGTATCTGTTGGCCATCTATCTGTATGCCTCCTTTTGGAAAGTGTCCATATCTTCTGCTCATTTTTTAAATTGCATTATTTGGGTTTTTTTTTTTTTTTGGTGGTGTTGTATCAGTTCCTTATATAGTTTATCTATTAACCCTTTGTTGGATATGTCATTGCAAAATCTTTCCCCATTCTTTAGGTTGCCTTTTAATTTTGTTGATTGTTTGCTCTGCAGAATCTTTTTATTTTTTGATGTACTCCCAATAGTTTATTTTTGCTTTTCTTTTCCTTGCCTCGGGATACATATCTAGAAAAGTGTTGCTATGGCTGATGCCAGAGAAATTACTGCCTATGCTCTCTTCAAGGATTTTAATGGTTTCAGGCCTCACATTTAGGTCTTTAATCCGTTTTGGCTTTATTTTTGTGCATGGTGAAAGAAAATGGTCTAGTTTCTTTTTTTTCCCCACGTGGCTGTCCAGTTTTCCCAGTGCCATTTGTTGAGGAGACTTTTTCCCATTGGATATTCATTCCTCTTTTGTAGAAGATTAATTGACCATATAATTGTGGTTTTATTTCTGGATTTTCTGTTTTATTCCATTGAGCTGTGTGTCTGTTTATGCCAGCACCATACTGTTTTAATTACTACCATTTTGTAATATAACTTGAAATCTTGAATTGTGATATCTCCATTTGTTTTTCAAGACTTCTTTGGCTATTTGAGGTCTTTGGTGATTGTGTACAAATATGAGGATTTTGTGTTCTACTTCTGTGAAAAGTGCTGGTGGTATTCTGATAGGGATCACATTAAATGTGTAGGTTGCTTTGGGTGGTAGAGATGTTTTAACATCATTTGTTCTTCTGATGGTTTGGCCTAACTTTGAATCCCCCTTCGGTGTGATGTTTACACAGTACCCCCTTTTCTCTTAACGCCTTGACTGTCTTTTGAAGCCACTCTAGCTCTGTCCCAGTTTGCTCTTGTCATCAGGAGGCTGCATAAAAACCAGTTCTGTCTCCAGAGAGCTGGGTAGTAGTAGGAGTCGGGTATGGGTTGCCACTTTTGTGCCCTGGAAAGGTTTGGAGTGTAAAAGGGAAAAGGCTCCCCAGAAAAGTGGTATACTCAGAAAGGTCCTGAAAATGCAATTCAGTAAAGTATTTTTGGCTCAATGCATTGTATCTGTGACCTCCTGTAAGATACTGCATTTTTGCCTAATGTTTATTTAAACCTCTAACTTTTAAGAGGTACCCCTCCTGCTCTCTACCACCCCGAAGTCCTCCCCAGAGATCCTACTTGGTTTTGCAGATCACTGGAGAGTGAACATTGTTAACAAAGGCACTTCCTTCTAGGTACCCCTTTTCCTCGGGCATTGTAGCTTAGTTACTTAGTTGGACGGGACCCCTAAATTAGAATGCTGGTGTTTTTTTCTGTTGCTTTTTCTTGAGGGCTCATGATTTCTGCTGGAATGCAAATGAAACATCTCAAGATTTTTAGATCTTTACTTTGAAAAATACCCGACTGTGGCAAATGAGAATTTTTTATTAATTCCTGGGAAACACTTGCTAAGAATACTTCCCTAGGATGCTTATTTGTAGAGTAAAAACTGTGGCTTTAATTTCTGTTACGATGTAGTAAATGTAAATTTTATGAAATGGTAGCTCCAGCATCTGGAATGAACACTATATGGTCTGCGTTCACCTGATCAGTTGATTCATTTAGTGCAGTGTATTGAGAATTCTAGTTGTTAACCAGTGGAATTATTCATTACAGAACTTTATTAAGGACAGCTTATTGGAGTTGACTTATAATTTCATTCATTTTTTTTCATAACTAACCAGGTAAAAGAATGACAAGTCAATCATTTTTTCTTAATTAAAGAACTTACAAATTATTCAGTTTTATGTTCAGTTATGTAGAGATCACAGGCAGACAGGAAATGGGATAATTATTCAGGAATTTCAGTTGGTAGTGTTTGTGTGTTGAAGGTACATGGGGGAATAAGAGGTTTTATAATCTCTTTGCAGAGTCAGAATTGCCTTGTAAAGGGCCTTACAGAAATTCATAACTGTTTCAGACCCTTTTAAGTGAAAAAACAAAAAGTTATTACTCCTTCGATAGTTGTGATAGCTCACGCTACCCGGCCAAAGGAGCGGAGGAAGGCCACCATCCCCTGCTCTGGGAGAAGATAGGAGTGTGGTGGCAAACTCCTTCCAATTGGATCTTCCTTCAGAAAGTACATGATCTAATTCTCCCAAGCAATAGTGTGGGAAGCAAAAAAGGAAGAACTTAAAAAAAAAAAAAAAAGGACTGAAATGAGTGAGCACATAATTATAGTAAGTAGTATCTTAGGTGAAAAAGGAAGAATGAATTGCTAAGAACTGGGAGGGGGCACCTGGGCAGCTCAGTCGGTTGAGACTTTGGCTCAGGTCATGATCTTGCAATTCGTGGGTTCGAGCCCCGTGTCGGGCTCTGTGCCGACAGCTTGGAGCCTGGAGCCTGCTTCAGATTCTGTGTCTCCCTCTCCCTCTCTGCCCCTACCCCACTTGCATTCTCAAAAAAATAAATTAACATTAAAAAAATTTTAATAAAAAAAGAACTGGGAGGGATACCAGAAAGGGATAAAGGGGAGAAAGTGCATGGAAATCAAAACAACATGGTACGGAACTAATGATCAGAATTTATCTAGTAGCTGCTCTGTTACTGTACAGGAGGCTACCTCACTCCGCTCATATGCTCTGACCGTAGTGCCTTCAGGGTTTGAGCTGAGTCACTTGGGTCTACCTATAAACTAGTTTAAAAAATGACTTGGTTAGTTATGATTTGCGTAAAGTAATAAGTTAGGGGTAATTTTGTTTTGTCGGGCAGTCACCTGGAGAGAGTGGAGATAGAAGCATAACGTATATTACTGCCCTTGGTAAGTGGATACCCTTTCTTCATGGTCTAATAAGCTAGTTTCTGGAAGGCAGAAGACTGGTTCTTTTCATCTTAGAGTTTGACATAATTCCTTATGTACAGTAGGAGCTCAGTAATCTCTGTTGATGCTGTAAATTTTGTAAGCATTCACTGTTGAACTGCATGTTGCCAGTCTGCCCATATACCCCAGAGCAAGCTGATTCTGGGAAATCTCTTACCTCTTACTGCTTTACTATGTGTATGTTTTGTTGAAATTAAACTGTGACCCAGTGATGCATAATGAGATACATTGCCTTATTGTGTGTTTGATATGAATGGAGGGAACACCTGTGGGTGGTGCTGTAGAATTCTGTCGTGGGCTTCGGCAAGACTTGAGATTGTTACCATGCGTTCTGTTGGGTTTGATTTTTTTTTTAAACTTCCTAGCAATTTGGGATTGCATGAAAAATAGAAAGCATGCTGTACTTGCATGGTGTCAAACCTGGGTTGTGTAATAGTTGGACTTGTGCTTGGAGGGGGCTTCATTTAATGCCTAATCTTGACCTTGTCGATGACGTTTTTTGTAATGAAGTGTAATGTTTCATAGTTTCGTGTTTGGCTTCTATTGTTTTTCAGTCGTTCTTTGAAAGACCTTCTCCACTACAAGACTGTTAGAAAAACATCCTTCTCTGTTTTCTTCTAGTTCTTTAGCGTTTGGTATATTTTTTGCTCCATTTAGAACTTAGTATAAGGGCAATGTAAGGACCTAATTTGGGATTTTTCCCCCCTTACCCAGTTGTTGTTACAGTAGCATATAATTAATAACCTTACCCCAGTGACTTGAAATGCTACATCCACTTTACACCGAGTTCCTTGGTATATTAGTTAAGTTCCTGCACTTTCTAATCTGTTCAGCTATTAGGTTTATTTCCTCAGATGTCGGCCCCACACTATTTTAACTATTGTAGCTTTGTAATGTTTCAGTATTTTCATAGGGATGCTACATACTCTAGAGTCTTCTTTTCCAGAATTGCCATGCTCTTTGTTTGGTTTTCTAGAAGAACTTTAAAATTGACTTGTCCCTAAGTGAATTGTTGGGGATGCCTAAAAGATAACCTTCCTCTGCAATGAATGATCTTGGATTCTTGGAGCCCCATTTGCATTGTAATTCTGGAGACTTACAAGTTAGACTTAGTTTGGACATTAACTGGTGCTGTAATAAAAATTAGATTTGTGCTTTGTAGTTTTGCAGATATTTACAGGTGCCTTTAAAGAACTACTGTGTACTTGTATTTTTTCCCCCTTTACTTTTTCAATCAGTAGATACAACCATTAGAAAACGCCTCCGTTTTTTAGCATTTCAGAGGGGACTTCATACTTGGAAAAGTTGGAAATAACTGATTGAGAGTTCTCTAGGCTCTATTCTGTCCTAAAACTCAGTTCTAAATAATAAAAGGTGGCATATCATCCGTCCAATCAAGGATTAAGTTTAAATCTTTGTAGCCACTGAAAGGGCTACTCTACCAAGAGGAGCTGCAGAAATGTTTCTTGGCAAGATCATTTGTCTGTGTCTTTCTTTTCCTCTGTAAGCAGTTGGTGTTTTGAAAGGAAGCATATTGTCTAGATTTTCAAAGTTCTCTAAAAACAGGATGGGGGAGTGCGTTATTTTCGAAGCCTGTAACACAGTTGCATTTTAAGCAGAATTAAGTGCTTTGAAAGCTTGAATTTGTGTTGTCATCATTGATCGAAATAACTATGTATGTATCTTCTTCCCTTTCTGTGTGATCATAGTTAGGTTTAGCCCGAGCCACTGGACAGCATGATTGGTTTATGGGCGAAGACAATCAAGGCTGTGATTTCTAAAAGTGAAACTTTACTTTTTGAAGGGCAAATCACATCTATAGTTTGTATAATTCTGTAACAGATGGGAAAATAACCGAACAAATGATGAGAGAATATTTGCCTTCATCTGCTGGCAAATGGCAGTCAGTGAAGAGATGACAGTTTTTTTGTCTCCTTTTGGAAAGTTACTTGTAGGATCCATTGATTTAAAATTGCTTACAGGACTTGGTGGCTCAGTCAGTTAAGCGTCTGACTCTTGATTTCAGCTCAGGTCATGATCTCATGGTTTGTGAGATTGAGCCCTGAGTCAGGCTCTGTCCTGACAGCGTGGAGCCTGCTTGGGATTCTCTCTCTCTTTCTCTCTCCCTGCCCCTCCCCTACTCACTCCCTGTCTCTCTCTCTCTCAAATAAGTAAACATTTAAAAAAAATAATAAAATTGCTACAGGACTTGAAAAAAAACTCTAAAAAAATTTACCAGAAATTTTAGAATTCTATATGGAATAATATTCTGAAGTCGAGGTTGAGGTTTGGGATATGTAGAGTCTAATTATATCAGACTCAGTCTATTTAAGATAGATAAATAATGTTCTTAAGAAGGAATAAACATAATTAGATAAGCTGATATAAATTACCATTATTGAAATTAGAAAGATTGGAGACAGGAGTTTTTAAGGCAACAAAAATATAAGCAGAAAATAATCCCAAGAATGAAAGTCAGTTTATTGGATCTTAGGATGTTTGTGTGCTGAAAAGGAATAGAATGTCCCAGAAATGTGAGACTTCTTCAGATAAAGCTCTTGAGTTTACGTTTCCTTTTTTCAAGAGTACATGTGACTAGAATAAATCAGAATCAGAGTCCCAATTCCACATTCCTGGGAGGGAAACTGGCCCTTTTTGGGTAGTGCCTGTCTTGGTCTAGTCAGCTGTGGCCATGAGGTGGGGGTAGGGATCACAAATCTCAGGGCCTTTAACCCCTCATGTTTCTACTACAGTCAAACAGTACCTTAACATTGACTTCCCTTTCAGTTGTCCTCACAGATGATGTTTTAGCAAATACATAGTTTTTTCCAGAGAGTCCAGTTTGATCTTGTGGTCTGTTTGCAGTCTTAAAAAGCTTTAATTGGGGCACTTGGGTGGCTCAGTCAGTTAAGCGTCTGACTTTGGCTCAGGTCGTGATCTCACAGTTCATGAGTTCGAGCCCCCCATTGGGCTCTGTGCTGACAGCTCAGAGGCTGGACCCTGCTTTGGATTTTGTGTTTCCCTCTCTCTTTGCCCTTCCCCCACTTGTGCTCTATCTCTGTCTCTCAAAAATAAATAAATGTTTATACTTCCACCAGTGAAGTGTAAGAGTGTCTGGGGTATCCCCATCCTGGCAAACACTGGGGTTTTTCACATGTTTTCATCTTTGCTAATCTAATAAGTGAACATGGTGTCACACATCGAGGCTTTAATTTGCATTTCTTCAGTATTACAGAAGGGTGGGCATTTTTTCATGTCTGCTTTTCCAATGACTATTGGGTGGACAATAACTTAGTTCCCTTCTGTTCTTGTTCAACCAAACTGGTGGGCTACAGGGAGTCTTTTGTCATGTGTTACTTTCGGAAGGGTTGCGGCTTGTTTCTACCAGCCATCAAATTAGCACGAAAACCGATTCATCTCAGGACTGGCTTCGGTGGGGTGGAGTGGCAGGTGATCACAGAACAGGGTGGCGTGTGGAAACTGTCGCGATTAGCAGACAGCACACCGTGGCGGAGGCCTGTATGCTTTAGAAAGTTCCTTTATATAGGCAAGCTGCAGAGTCCTGTGAAGGCTTAGAGATTTGGGCGTGATGTGGAACCGCCACTAGATGCATCAGTGTGAGGGGTCTTGCTGTTTAACATTAGGCGAATAATCAGAGTGAAATTGGTACCATGATGCCGCCTTTAGAATGCTTTTGCATCTACCTAGTAGTTAGACCTTTCCTTTTGTTATTTCTTCAAAGCTCACCAGAGCCAGGCAGGTGGTTAGATGTAATTCTCTTGAAATTAAATGAAAAACCAGCATGTTGCTGTAGGTCGGTTGGGGTGTAGGGTGTTTCCTACCTCTGAGAGAACATTAGGGCCCGTGCTTTGGATTGTCTTGAACACAGACGAATGTATTCCATTTGGCTGGCTATTCCTTTAAATTTTAATATTCATAAGCACTGTCATCGTGCTTCTTACATTGAATTAAAGCCAAGGTAGGGCTGTCGAAGGCGTTACTTCCTTGACTGGGCTCTCTCCACTTCTGGGTTCCTGCCAGTGCCTAGGACGGGTGACTGCATTAGCTCTCAGTGTACACCAGTGAATGGAAAACACACACACACGTCTCTTCTTGTTTGTCTGACTTGCCCCCTCTCCTTTGCACCCAGGTCCTCTGGGAAAGCTGAAACTGAAGACCCACATCTGAATGGCATTTTAGCAGTATTTCTCATTAACATGCCTTGTCAGTCCTCAGTTTGCAAGGAAGGCACTTGGTTTGAAGCCTGGGTGCTTTGATTTCCATCCTATTCATTTCTTATTCGTGACCGTCTGCTGAGAAACGCCCTCTCCCCCCTCCCGTTTAATCACATGCAGAAGAACAAGTAAAACTTAACGATATCTTTAAAATTGGTCGTGTATTAATAAGATTGCCACCTCTTCTTCTCTGTATAAAGATTAATATAGCATATACTTTTGCTTCAGTAATTTTTCTGAATTTTGATCTTTTTTATTTGAGGAAAAAAACTAAAGGAAAGCATAAGGTGGAAAATTGTTGATTATTCTCTTTAAATGTCTTTTCTCTTACAGATGTATCTTTAAGTGTAGGTTTTAAACCAGAAATATCCCCTAGACATTTACTCATAGAAAGTAATCTGGAAGAGATTTACATGCACAGCAAATCTACATGAGATCACTGGATGAGGTCACCAAGAGGGAAATGTCCAAGTAAACACATCTAAAATCTGGTAATCTCATAATTCTCTAGCCTGTCTGAAGATGATAGGTAACTATAGAGAAAAAGAAACCATTAAAAATGTTGCAATTTTGTGTGGGGTGCGGTCAGAGAAGATGGTATTTGAATAGAGATTTGAAGGAGGCATGAGGGGTGTGGGGTGGGTGGGAGGAACATTCCAGGAGAGGTCAGAGCAAATGCAAAGGTCTTCCTCTTTGGAATGGCTGCTCCCTGATGTGTAGAGGGAACTGGCCTGGGGAGGCAGCCAGGCCTGAAGTAGAATAGGGGTGGCGAGGGAGAGGTGCGGGGGGGGGGGGGGGGGGGGGGGGGGGGGGGGGGGGGGGGGGGGGGGGGGGGGGG
>NC_043703.1:72533806-72588939 GCF_006229205.1 Suricata suricatta | reverse complement strand
CGTGCAGAGCCTTCTTGTTCTAGAGAGTATTTTCGCAGGGTGTTTCTTAATATGTTGTACAGCTTGTCTCCGTATTTTAAGTGCTTCCCCCCAGTTGAGTCTTTTCACAGATTGAGCAGTCTGGCACTTGCACAACGGGGAGTGGTCTGTAAATTTCAATGGCGTTCTGAGCCCTGTTTCTGGGTTCCCGTGTGATTTTACAGGAGTCCGTGCTGTGCTGCTGTGCGATATTGGTTCAGTGAGTGAATGAACTTCGGTCGAATGTGTGTGTGTGTGTGTCTGTGGGGGCGGAGGGTTGTACTACAGTGAAGATGGGAAATTTAAAAAATACCATCTTAGCCGGTAGACGGAAGGATCACCTGTCTTGTGAGATTGTCTGCCTTCAGCATTAGTTGGAGTTCATCTTGGCTCAAAGCAGCTCAGCAGGTGCACAGGCTTCCTTAAGCATGTCATTTTCCGGTCCTTCCTGAGTGTCTGGGTTCAGGAGTGGGGAGGTACCAGGTTTTGGGGAAAGTTCTGCCTCCTGGTGATGCTACCAGAGAAACCATCAAGGGCCAGCACGCTTCCTGTCTATCATTATGCTTTCATTTTCCTGGACCACTCACTTAGCCACCTGAAATTTGCTGTGTTTTACATTTTTATTTTATATTATTTTTACTATTAGTCTTGAGGTTTATTTCTTTTAAATCAATTCCAGATTTGTCTGCATAATTGCTTATAAATATTCTCTTATTATATCACCTGTTAATGTTTGCCTTATTAGCGTTTATTCCATTTCTGATTATCTTGGAGGTTGATTTATCCACCCTTTCTGGGTCACTTTCCAGCAGAAGCCAGCTTCACAAAAGCAAGAAATTGTCTTTTACTGTGTTTTATCCCCAGTACCTAAGTAATAGTACATAATAGGTATTCAGTAAATAGTCTTGCATAAATAAATACCATAGACACTATTTTGTATGCTTTAAAATATTCAGTGTCATAAGAAATTTATCCCATAATTAAAAAGTCTTCTGAAAGACTACCTAGGCGGTTGCATAATAACTTATTTTATAGATCTAATTTAATTTGCTTTAATTGAATTATTTTGTTTGGTTATTTAGTTTCTTCTGTTTTATTATTGGAAGTAACATTGAAGGGAGGACGTCTCTCTATATAGATCCTTGCCCCCATTTGTTTTTATTCCTTTCAGATATCTTACTGAAAGAATTATTAGTTGAAATAATTTAAGTCTGCACACGTACTGACCACAGAAGTGTAACAATTTACACCTCCATTGACATTTTAAAAGAGCCCCTTTCTTCTAGAATTTGATCTCTAATGCGGTTTTCTTCTGTTTCTACTCCTTCCCTTTGGCAATCCCATCTACTGCTGCTTTTACAGCCAGTGCTGGTGATTTATGGCCTCTTATCTCAGGCTCTAACTCTGTACTAGATTCTGGAGATCCCCTGTACCTTGAGTTCACGTTCCCCAGCAGCATAATGATTACCATTTCATCAAAATCTGCTCCCTACTGCGCTGTTCCCTTTTGAGGTAAATGAAAGTAGCATCTTTGTGGGCGCCCAAGTTGGAAATGTGGGCGTGAGGCTCAAGTGCTTCCTTTCCTCTTTAACCTTAGCTTGTTGGTCCATGCCCCTTTATTTCCGTGCTCTTTGCTCCTCCTTTGGTTTAAGCTTATTCCCACCTCTTCCCTGGACTGTTAGATTATTGCTCTAACTTCCTCCATTACTTTTCTCTAATGGATCATCCTTCCTGCCAAACTTGTCTTCCTAGAAGGCCCGTCTTCTGTTGCTGTCCTAATTAAACTCCTTTAGACTCCACGCTGTTTTCCAGAGCGGCTGCACCAGTTTACATTCCCACCAACAGTGTAGGAGGGTGCCCGTCTCTCCACACCCTCGCCAGCATCTATAGTCTCTTGGTTTGTTCATTTTAGCCACTCTGACTGGTGTGAGGTGATCTCAGTGTGGTTTTGATTTGTGTCTCAAAAAACTATCCATAGAACTTCGTTATGACCCAGCAAAGCACTGCTAGGGATTTACCCAAGGGATACAGGAGTGCTGATGCATAGGAACACATGTACCCCAATGTTCATAGCAGCACTGTCAACAATAGCCAAAACATGGAAAGAGCCTAAATGTCCGTCACCTGATGAGTGGATCAAGAAGATGTGGTATATATACACAATGGAGTACTACATGGCAATGAGGAAGAATGAAATATGGCCATTTGTAGGAAAGTGGATGGACCTTGAGGGTGTCATGCTAAGCGAAATAAGTCAGGCAGAGAAGGACAGAAACCATATGTTTGCACTCATAGGTCTAACAGGAAAACAGGAGAAACCTAATGAAGGACCAGGGGGAGGGGAAGAGGGAAAGAGAGTTGGGGAGACAGTGGGATGCAAAACTGAAGTATTTGGGAGGAATTAAAATAGTATATTTCGGTATGTTTCTAAATATCTGTAACAGTACTTAGGCCCACCTAATAAAAAGAGGAGCAAGAAACACAGTCGGTATGTGCTACTAAGAGCATGTTTGTAAGCCATTTATTATACAGCGTACCTCATGTTTTACATCATGATGAAATTTTATAACAAAAACAATCCAAAATGCCCTCACAGTTCATTCAGAGTGTTGTCTGTATCAGCAGTTCTTCCTTTTTTTCTGTTGAGTAGTAAGCCATCGTATGGATTCACCAGAGTTTGTTCAACCATCCACCCCAATTCCTTGTGAGCTGTTTCTGTTATTAGGAATAAGGCTGCCGTGTTCACATACAGTTTTTGTATGGAAATAATTTTTAACATCTGTGGAAGAAATCCCTAGGAGTGTGATTACTGGGTCTAGTGGCACGTGTGTGTGTAGTTTTGTAAGAACTTACCAATGTGTCTTCCCGAGGAGCCATACCATTTTACATCCCCATGTACTATGAGTGATCTGATTTCTCTGGATCCTCATCAGAATTTGGGTTTATCACTATTTTTTATTTTAACTGTTCCAGTGTGTATGTGTGTCATGATCTCTCATTGTGCCCTTAATTTGCGTTTCCCTAATGGCGAATGAGGTTGACCAGTGATGTTGGCTATTAATGGTATCAGTGATTGCTGTCTCTGTCTCCTCTTTGATGAAATGTTTCCTTATGTCTGTTCCTCATTTTATACCTGTTTGCTCTTTCTTTGAACTGTTGAGTTTTGTGATTCTTTATATATTCCAGGTAGGAGGCTTTTGTTGCATATTTGGTTTCCAAATATTTTCTCTTTTTTTTTTCTTTCTGCCCCTCCCTTGCTCTCTCTCTCTCTCTCTCTCTCAAAATAAATACACTTAAAGAAAATTCTGTATGACAGTTTATTTTTTTCTCCTTCCTCGGCATTCTAAACATGTCACTCCATTGCGTTCTGATTTTCACTGTTTTTGATAAAATATCCCTTTCTCACATGTAATTCATATTGCTGTTCCCTGTACTCGGTATGGCCTTTTCCCTGTGGTGGCTTTGCCTATTTTCTCTTTATCTTTGGTTTTCAGCAATTTGGCTCTCATGTGCCTAGGGGTGGTTTTCTTTGTATTTATCCTCCTCAGAATCCAGAGAGCTTCTTGAATCTGGGTCTGTGTCCTTCATCACAGTCTGGAAAGTTCTGAGTGTTTCCTCAGATATTTCTTCCGTCCCGTTCCGTTCTGTCTCTCTCACCTTCTGGGACTCCAGTTACACTTGCAGTCGAGCCATTTGATATTGTGACACAGATCCTGGGAAACTTGGTTGCCGTTTTTAAATTGTTGTTTCTTTTCTCTTCAAATTTGTAGAACCTTCTGCCATTGCCAGTTTGCCGTTAAGCTCGTTGAAGTATTTATTTCAGAAGCCGTAGGTCTCATGTCTAGCTTTTCTGTTCAGCTCTTTAGTTTCTGTTTTATTGTGCTGAAATCCTTCCCTGTTCATGTTCAAGCTTCTCTCTCCTACAAGATTTTTTAGTACATTGAGCATAGTTGTGTCTGCTGATTGCAGTATCAGGGTCATATATGGGTTTATCTCTGTTGTCTGTTTTTTTCCTCTTTTTTATGAGTCCTACTCCTGTTCCTTGATTTTATTGTGTGGTGGTCATTGTGTGTAATAAACAGTAAAGACTGGAGAACACCACGAGAAAGGGGCTTGTCCCTCTTCCAGTCATACTGCTAACATGAGGGACTGCGCTAGGCCTGGACTCTGCTGTAGCAAGAGTTAGATTCTCTTCATCATTCGCTTCAGATACTTTGAGAGTGCGATCGAGACATCGTTTTTTCAGCAGAGCTTCAGAATGATCCCAGTGAGACCTTGGAGACTTCTGTGCTTTACAGCTAGGCTGCCAACTTTCTGAACAGGGATGGACTCCCTTTGATAGTTTGGCTGCTAGTTTTGGGGACACTAATGAGTCTTCAGTGCCCTCCAGTCTGTGGCTTTTTTCTCTGGAGATCTCTCTCTGCCCTACTCTTTCTTTGAAGAACGTTTTTCAGCGCTCCCTTCTTCCTCCTGGTGTTAGATCGGTTGCTGCTCTGCGTCCAGGGAGATCCGCAGGTGCCTGGATGCAGGGCCTCGCAGCTCTTGAGCTCTCTCTCTACCGCAGTGCACTATGTATACGTATTTGGTAAAGACCCAAGTGTCAGAGTGGATAGGTGAGTGTGACTTACCATGTGTTTGGGGGCTCCTTGAGATTCTAACTCAACATTTCAGCTCATATGTGGACATTAAGAGTTTATTACCCAGTCAGCTGGTCTTTTCTTACCCCTCTTTATGGCAGGTTCTCCTTCCTGTCACTTTGCTAGGGATGAAAACAGCTGTGGATCACCTCTCTCCTACAAGGGCCTTGTCAGTATCTAGCATTTACTTCATTTAGCTGTCTTTCTGTTCTGAGCTTTTTTATGGGTTTCTTTTTCTTCCTTTTCCTTTGAAACTTTTGGTTTTATAGCTTTATTCAGTTTATACTCATTATTATGGAAATTTGCTTTATAAACTTTTTCTTACTTATGAATATGTTTAACATTTTACTAATGAGGCACTGATAGTATCTGTATTAATTTCTGCTTCTTAGGCAATCGGTTCCTGTAAGCAGTGGTCTTAAAAACCATTTGATTATGTACTTCATAATAAGAAAATGAGCACAGAGTCTCAATATATGCATCTTTTTTTGAAAGTTTATTTGTTTTGAGAGAGAGGGAGAGAGAGAGAGAGAGAGAGAGAGAGAGAGCGAGCCTAAGTAGGAGGAAGGAGAGGGAGAGAGTCCTCAACAGGCTGTGCAAAGCCTGACACATGGGGCTTGAACTCAAGAAGTGTGAGATCATGACTTGAGCTGAAATCATATATATACTATAGATATATACTAGTTTATTAAACTGTTTTTCCCTCTATGTTTTAAGACCTTAAGCATTATAAGATTCAAAAAAATTTTAATTTTATAGTCATCTGAAATTGTAGATAGTGGATATAAATCTATTTCTATTCATTGCTTCAAAGACCTTAAAAATTTTTTAAATTAATTTCTGTAACTGTATTTAGATTATGATTATATTTAACTCGTCTAGCTAACAAGAGGAGGTTACTTAGACAAAGTGTCCACTTTGCTATTTTCTTGTTAGCTGTGAGAAATCAGCCCACTGCCCCAGGCAGAGGAGGGACGTGGAGATTCAGAGCACAGTGAAGGGAGGCTTTAATCAACGTTCTTGCAAGAGCAGGTGCCTGATGGACAGGCAGGCTTGGAGCAGTTACAGCAGACAATTTATCGCCTAGTATGCAAGTCCCTCCCCTGGTTCCTCACTGGCTGAGCAGTACAGGGGTCCCGCCTTCCCTGGAAGACGCGTCTGCCCATGTAAGGCAAAAAGTAGTCTGACTGGAACACATGTACATTCCGAGGTGGCCCAGAGACTCTCTCTCAGTACCTGCTCCCTTTGTTCTTTGGTGCACGGAGAGGAAGGAAGAAGAACCAGGAAGTGAAGTGTCTAAGAGTTCGAGACTGTGTGTGTGTGTGTGTGTGTGTGTGTGTGTGTGTGTGTGTGTATGGAGGGGGGGGGGTTCTTACATATGTCCAGCTGGCTGTGAACTTACTGTTAACTAGACAGCTCAGCTTTATTTGGTATTTCTAAAAATGGATCCTTTCCCTTCTCACATTAGCTGATTCTTGTGTTACCAATATTGAATTCTTTTGTTGTTGTTCCAGGAGTCTCTCTCTCTCTCTTTTTCACCCTCTTTCATTTTTGTGAGAATTAATCTCATCAAAACTGGTTACAATGACTTGTGATTCCACTGAAACCCTGCACAACATGAAGCCTACTGGTAGCTCTTGGAGCCAGGGCTCTGCTTTCCTTACATGGTCATTGTGTACTGTTGGGAGGAAGACAGTCCTCTGCCCTTCCAGATCCTTCTAGCTGGACTTAGAATCAAATTGACAGGAGACAGATTAACAGGAGAGAATCAAATTTAAAGGCAAACATAAAAGGGGCATCCACAGAGACATGAAATTTCAAAGACCATGAGAGAGTATGATGCTTATAAGAGCTATGGAGAGGGGTAGGGCCTGAGGATGCAAAGGAGAGGACGTCATTAGTGGGAAAGTGAGAAGAGCTCAGTTCGGGAAAACAAGGTTGACCTAGCATGCAGATCAGTGTCTTGGGTAGAGGGAATCTCTGTTAACAGCTCTCTTCCTGATGCAGGCTTTCCTTTCTAGTGCAAGTTAAGCAGTTGAGGACCAGGAAGAGAGCTTTTCCTGCATCTGCTGGGTTTTGATTACTTTTAACTCAAAATAATATCATGTCAAAGTGGCCCATCCTGGGAGAGCCTGCCCTTGACCCCCTCCATTAATACCTTGCGTGATATGTGACTGCTGCCCTGTTGTCCACTGGAAGACATGATGTCTTACATGTGTTAACTGTGAGTAAAGTTTCATTTCTTTTCTCTCTCCCTATTCAGTTATTTTGTGTTTCCATTCCCCCTGCCCATTGGTGCCCTGTACTTTGTAGATTGTTGCCCTAGAAAACTAGAGCCAGTTCTGTATTTGGGAGCAGGTCCTCCTTTCAAATTCTTAGAGCATTTATTGCTTCTGTTCAGCCAACTTTCCTGTTGATCCTATTAGAGTCGCTATTCCTCACCCCTGCCCCTACCCCTCCACCGTGCCTCTACCCCTGGCAGGCACATCTAGAGCACAGCAGGATCCTTCTGGAAGTCCTGGGGCAAGCCATCTCTGTAATGTCATAGAACAGAAGTTACAGTCATCCGTGGGATTCAATTCATTTAGGCCAAGTAGGAACATTATTTCCAAAGGCATCATCTGCTATAAATGGGCTGGGAGTTCACCCTTGCCTTTGCCACTTAGAAGCTTGTGGTTAATACTCAGGTATTCCTACTCGTTGAAAAGTACTCATTTGTTAATTGGGGTTTATAACACCTGCCTTCTCTTTGGGCTCTAACGATTAAGTGATGTACTTGAACGCAGAAGTCCGTAGTAGATTTCCTAGGGCTTGAATGGCTTTCGGAGGATTGCTGTAGAGAGAGATTTTGAAATTTGCCTTTCATGGTGGAGTGCACCGTAAGTAGAGTGGATGGAAATTTGATAGCTTTCCATTTCCTGACTTTACAGCAAGATTCTTATTTAATTTCAAATGAAAAGGGGTGGGTCTTGGTTAACAGTATAGCCTCTGGAAGCAGAGACTTTCTAGGATGTAATCTTAACTCCATTATGTGTTGTATGACCCTTGGGCCATTCCCTGTTCCCTAGTTTGCTCATCTGTAAAATGGGCATCTCGCTACTAGCACTTACCTCATAGAGTTATCACGAGGATCAAGTGAAAGACATAAGCTTGTAAAGCACTTGAGCGGCACGGCTGGCTTACTAGCACTGCAGGCCCAGGAAATGTTAGCTAACCTGCTTCTCCCGTTTTCCTTTCTAAATGCCCTTGTGCGGTACTGTCCTGGTTCACATGTCAGCCCAGCAGAGAATCTGAAACACCAAACCCTGACCAAAAAGGTGTTTTACATAAGAAACCTCACAGTGTTTACAGGAGTGAGGGTTTTCCTTGTTTTGTTGGGTAGTTAGTATTGGAGGCCAGATGTTTTCAGCTCCTTTTTGCATGAATTTGATCTCCTTGTGTTTAAGTCCTCAGCAAAAGAACAGGAGGACCCGCTCTGAATCCCTTCCTGCCTTGAGGAAGAAGCAGGGCCACCATTGCCACTGCTCTGGTGCAGCTCCTCCGTTTCCCTGCAGCTCTCCCCACACTTTCCCACTTCTGTCTGTCTTCCTTTCCGTGACTGTCACAGGAATGTGGTAAATAGCGGATTGCTTTTGTGGGGGCAGGGTAGAGACTGTCAGTATGTGGTTCTTTTAGGTTGAAAATTCCTGAGGTTGTGGTAAGGGAGGGCCGTGATATATTGAAATCATATGATCTGGTTAGTTTAATAATAATGCCTTTTCAGTATTTCTTTCTTTTCAGTATTTTTAGGTACAATAGCTCATTCACTTGCCTTCAGATGGATTTTAATACTGCTGGCCACTTTGTTAAGATTTAAGGGCCATTTGTTTTAAGCATCGTTGGAAATAGTATTTAATCTCTTTGTAACACATGAAAATTGATACCATTACACGTCTTTGGTACCTGGATTATATGATATATATTTTAGTAAATTTCCACAGAGTTTCCTTTATTTCCGCAGTTGTGAAGGGAGAAGGTAAAACTGGATGTGAAACTTGCTGAAGTGCATTGTGATCTCAGATCTGCCTGCCCGTAAGTGGGCTGTTGTCACTTTAATTCTCTCTGTTCACTTTACGCGTGGGGTCAGGCACGCAATCGTGACCCCAGTGCCGGAAGGCTCTGTAGACTTGAGGTCTGCCTTTAGGAGAGTGGGCTTTTCTCGACTTGGAGAGAAGAGTGGTGTCAGCTCTTCGGGATTATGGTGGGTGGTGGAGAGAACAGAACAGAATCTGGATCTTGGCGTCTTCGTGCGTTCAGAGTTGACGGATTAGGCTGGCATTTCATGCAGAATTCGAGCTTCACAGAAAACTACAAAAGTAAAGGAGCTTTTGTTAAGTAAGAAAAAAAGCCCCACGAGGATTTCAAATATCAAAATACCTCCTGTTTGGAATAGCCACACGTCCTTGCCTTTTTCTTGCAGTGTGTCAATTGGCCATCATCTTTACTTAGAAATCAAGCAAGGGCTGGGTGGGATGTGGCCAGTATGTTGGCCACTTGCCACAGGGCATCCGCTTTGTCTGTCGTTTCCAGACAGGTGGGTGTTAACTACAGTAACTGGAGGAGAATGAGAAAGTGGCATGTTCTCAGCATTCACAAAAGCCATGGTATTTACATTTCCCCTTGGCCATAGCTGCCTCACTGACACTGCCCGACTGTGGCCGGATGCTTCCTCCTCCTTATTTGAGGACAAGTCCCCCGACAAGTGCACGATAAGTACATTTAGCTTTTGGTAGGAGAGGGTTATTAGCAGGGGCCATTTATTAAGCCTTTGACACAATGACTCCTCCTCCCCTGACGCTTACACTCTAAGGAAGGGAGGCACCATTGGCCTTCTTATAGATGGGGGGACTGAGGCCCAGAGAGTCAGAAGTTCCCCAGAGTCCTCAGCTTCAGGTGGTAGACCCAGACATGGAGCTCCAATCTCTGATGGCCACATCCCTGTTCTTTCCTTCTTACCATGCAGCCGCTGGGCCTCAGTACGTTTTCTCCAAGATCATATTGGATGCCATAATTACATGATTACTACTTAATGAATAGGAGATAGTATTTAATGCGAGAAATATTTTCAGTGGCAATGAGTTACTTTCTAGGAGACTGAAATTTTATATCCACTTCTGGGTGGCGGTAAGTCCCCCTCCTTGTGTTTGCCTTCTGTCATGAGCTGGAGTATCCTTGCAGTCTGGCGGCGGGCCCTTCGGCTCCCTGCTTACTGTATATATAGTGTCCATTAGGGTTTGACTCAAGGCTCCAGGGAATTGAGTGTAGATGTGCCATGAAATGTTGCTGCTGTGTTTGTCAGTCTTCTTTGAACATACAGGGTCCCCTGTGTTGAAGTTTATGGACCCATTTGTTATATTGGCTGGTGCTATAATTTATCCTCGGTGGGCGGGGGGTGGGAAGAATAACTGAAGGTACTTGTTGAATGGCACGTGGAATCTTTATATCAGGTTTGGTATTACATAGCTAGCTTTGAAATACATTTTGATTTGGGGATATGTAAAGATTGTCATGGTAATGAGAAAAAAAAAGCATCTGCAATGCAGCACTTACATCTGCTGTTTCCATCTGATAATGCACAGATTTCCCAACTACTCTGTGCCTTTATGTAATAATTCTCTTTGTCCAAATTGAAGATTCAGCATAGTTGATGAAACCGAAGGGTAGTCCTGATTTGGTTCTGATCTGTTTGGTTTCCAACAGGATGTTGACTGCTGACTGGGCTGCCATAATGTTCAGGACGAGTCTGAAGAGGAAGGATACAGGGTCACGGGGAGTTAAGAGTAACTGCCATTGGTACCTGTGTTGCTTTTGTCTTTCTCTTGAAATTGCTGTGGAAATGCAGAATCCAGGTGTGAACGAAAGATAAAAAAATAAGGCACGATCCCTCTCCGGGCCGCGCATGGAAGGCTCAGCCGGTCCCTGTGTAGGGGCCTGGATGGGAGATGTGGTAGTGGTTTTATTGTGATGGGTGTGAGGAGGGCTGCGAAGTCAGGGTCAGAGAACCAAGATGGGGCTGAAGTTAAAGGCATGACTCGCGGTGTGAACAGAAAGCAGGCATGAACAGAAAGCAGGCAGATACTGGAATCAAAGCAGGTCGCATCAAGAAAGTAAAAACACAGACAACCATCGAATCAGGATCTCAGGAGCTCACAAGCCATTATGCAGGCGGAAACCAGGGCAGTGTATGGGCACAGGGGAACAGAAGAGACTTACGCCTGTTAAAGAGTAGAGCAACTTGAATCGTTGTGAAGAAACCCTCTTTTTTATTTATTTATGATGGCCTGGGAATGGCTTCTGTGGTTTTCTGGTCTAGTTAGATCTAGGAAGGTGGAGCCAAAGCTAAGAGTGATGCAATAGTAGGGAAGTAGGAAAAGAGAGAATTTGTCTACTCGACTATTCTTTGATAGGTGGCATCATAAAAAATAATTTAGTGTCTGCCCTTTATGTACGTGATTTTAGACATTATGAAATAGAAGATTCGGTTTTTACCTCCAGGGGGATTCTAACTGCGCTGAGAAGACGGAGCATGTAAATCCCAGCGTGAACCGCAGTGGGAAGCAGATGTGTTGGGGAGCACCCCCCCCCCCCCGGTGGGTGGTCCGTGGTCCTCTTCGTGAGCTTGGTTGGGGGAAGGGGGGAGCTGGCTGGGCTGGGGGTGTCCAGGAAGGCTGGTGAAGGTAACAGGGTACGTCGTTGAAGGAGTGGAGTTTGGAACACACAGTGGGATTTAGGTGAGGAGGGTGGAGGCGAGTGGCCCTTCCACCTTCGTGCGCTATTTCAGTTTTTGAACGGATTCCCTGACTTGCAAAATGGAAATAATCCCTGCCTTTCCTCTTTGAGTTAGAGTCACTGTGGAGATTTCGTGTATGAGATGATTCATGTGAAAACGCTTTGTAAATGGCACCGTGGGTTCAAGTATATGTTGTTATTAACAATTGTCATTTGCAGGATGCCTTGGGTGGCTCAGTCTGCTGAGCGTACGGACTGTTGATTTTGGCTCAGGTCATGATCTCAACATTGTGAAACAGCCCCGCATGTTGCTGACAGCACAGGGTCCTGCTTGGGATTCTCTCTCTCTCTCTCTCTCTCTGCCCCTCCCCCTCCCCTGCTCGCATGTGTGCTCTCTTTCTCTCTCTCAAATAAATAAACATTAAAAAAAAAACAGCCACCATTTGTAATTGGAGAGCCTGTTGGAACACAGGCCTGGCTTTGTTTTAATTCATTTATCACATGTAAATGAGACTGCATTCTTCCATCAAAGGTGTTTCTCAAGGTCATGATTAAACGTAAAGGGAAAGGAGCTGTTTTTAAGCAAGCTTAGTTTATGTCTGAGATTTCCTGTTAAGCTTATAAACGCATAATTAGTATTGAAAATGTTTAATGTGAACCTGAAGTATTTTACATTTTTTGGTTAATAAAAAGAGGAAACATATTTCAAGAGTAAGTTACTCAGCTGTGAAAAAATAGAAGTCCATTTAGTAGCAAAATTACATGATGCTTCTCATTCTACATTCTGAAACCGACTATTTTTAGCATCTCTTTGAATCAGTGATGAATTCCAATTACAGGATTCAGTAATTAAAGCAGAGAAAAATATATAACGTCATTTAGGCAAGAAAATCTTTCACTTGAATTGGATTTGTTTCAAGTTTTAAGCCATTATGTTCAGGGGCCTCCCTGGAATCATTGATTTTGTCATTTTTGTGGGGTCACAGGCAACAGAAGTGCCAGAACCTCAGCCAAGGACACAGTGTCCCACTTTGAAGAAAAGGAGTTTAAAAATTCTGGGATTCTGGGATGTCTTAATGGGTGAGTGTGCCGTGTCTCTGTGGTCTGCCGAATTCTGGAAGAATTCGGCCTTGCTCTCTTTTCCCCGCTTCCTGTTGATCAGCTCACTCCCCCACCAGGACCTCTGTCCCTCTGTCCCCTACATCTGCCCCGCCTGCTCCTTTCTTTCTCCCAATCTCCGGCTGCTTCTGAGTGTTGCGAAAGAGAACGGCATGATAGTGCCAATTGGTACCGCTCCACATTTGTACTTAATGGTTGTAGATTGTCCTATAATGTTGCTAAACAGCTTTTAAAAAACTTGTTCGCAGTCAGCAGTCTTTCCTCAAGCCGGAAGCCTTATTTTATCTTGAGCCAGTTATTATTTGTCTTTTTATGCCCCTTGCACAAAAGCTCATTAACCATTTGGCTGAATTGAAACGAGTGTTCTGTTGACCCAAATTCTCCTCTCTTTGCTTGGGTAAAGCCTGGCACTTAAAGTGGTGACCCACGGGGCCAATACAAGGTCACTAGACACAAGGCAAGTCCAGCTTTCCCGGTCAAAGTAGGTCAGAAAGAGGCATCGTGATTTTTTTTTTCTTTTAACGTAGGCATTCAAGAAAAGTCACTTATTTGGCAAATGATTTTTGAGTGTGGGCTGTGTGCCAAGCCCTGAGCTAGGTCCCAGGGATTTAAAAATGAAAATGAAAAAACGTTCATAGTGAAGAGTAGAGTTAGGGGTCAAAAGCGTTGGGGCTCACAGGTGGCTGTCCAGGGCCAGACCTCTCTGCCATGAGCATCAAAAACATTACAAATAAAAAATAAAAAAACTTAACACTTGCATCAGGCAGGAGCATCATACAACTAGATAATCCTATTTTTCCCTTGAAAATGGATGCTATTTTCTGTGAATTTCTGAACATTTTAACCTCTAAGTTTTTTAAAAACTTAAAAAAAAATGTTTCTTTTTGAGAGAGAGACCAGGGGAGGGACAGAGAGAGAGGGAGACACAGTCCGAAGCAGGCTCCAGGCTCTGAGCGATAGCACAGAGCCTGACGGGGGCTGGAATTCACACACGGCGAGATTGTGACCCGAGCTAAAGTCAGACCCCAACCAACTGAGCCACCCCGGCGCCTCTCAACTTCTAAATTCTTTGATCTCTTGGCAGCTCAGTGCATCCTGTTGTGAGAAGTAGGCACGTGTAAGCATAGATCCAAATCTGAGTTTCTACCACCATCCTGGTTTTAGGGTTTGTGTGCTCATGCAGTCACCACTGTTTGTTTTCTACTGGACCAAACATTGAGCAAGAGGTTGCTGTGAACGTGATTCTGTGCGAAGCTCTGGGGGTATAAAGACGCAGGCGACACTGCTGCCCCAGTGGGTGTCACAGTGTGGTGGGGGACAGAGGGCAGTGGTGGTGGCGGACAAGTGGTAACAGCAGTGATCGGTGCTCTTTACTGTGCAAGGCTTGGCTTGTCCTATGACGTAGCACAGTTTTGTAGTTCGGGAAGTTTAAGCATAAATAACCAGCCCGGAGTCTTGGAGGTTGTAAGTGGGGAAGTGGGTGGAGTCCATTCTGGCTTGAGAGCCCACCGCACCGTGGGATCCTGCACTGCCCCTCTGGGTGGTAGGCGTGAGGAAGGGAGAAGAGGCCACTACTGGGAAGCTGAACCCTGCCATGCAGTGGAAGTGACCCCTGGTCCGCCCAGTAGGAGGGCCAGTAACCGTGGAGAGGCAGGTGTAGAGAAATGCAGGGGTGGAGGGGTCGGCAGAGGTGGTGGAGGCCACCCTGCATAAGGACTGCCCGGGAACCGAGTTCCAGAGTGGCAGGGCACAGAGGAGTTGTCCGAAGCAAGATGTGCCCAGCAGGGTGGCAGCGTCTGGGAGAGAAAACCAGTAGACCACACTGGCAGGCTGGCTGTCTTCAAGGGCGCTGCTTAATTAATTAACTGCATGTCACTTGGTGTCACTTTGAGCCCCATGCGGAGTTGCAGTCTTTTCTTGTCCATTGCAGCTGGTACTAGCCTTCTCTTCTCTTTTAGTGCGTTGCCCCTACCTCTCTCCCCACTTGGCACTTTTGGGCTTGCGGTGTGGTGTCTTACTGTCTATAGCCTCACCTTCATCTGACTCTTGGTTGTATTTCTCATGCATAGTAGGAAGAGAGTAAATGTTTGAGTGGATTGATGAGTGGGTGATGTGACCCAGATCTTTATCTGGGCTAGTCGATTCTTTGACCGTTATTAGCCCAGAGGTGTGGGCCAGCTGTGGGTCTCTGCACAAGTCATATTATGTCAGGAATCGATTGTTCCTCATATTTTGTTGGGTAGTTAACACTGTTCATTAAGTGAAAGGGAAGAAAATAGTGTTGTATGACCCTTGTGTTTAGGTCTGGGATAAGTACTTTTTGAATGAACAGATTACTCAACGCTGGGAGAAATTTTCATCTGCACTCATAATTAATGTGGTTTTGTTCATTATTAAATCAATGGAAGCGAACTTTGCAGAGAGTGTGATATACATAGGTGTCCAATGAGTGTCAGTTGCAATTATTTTTATTTTGCTGGTAGCAATATCTTTTCTGCATCTTGCTTTACATTTTTTGTGTTTTTTGTTCTTCCCCATCAGATCAGGCTTTCTGGAGGCCAAGACTTTGTCTTGTTACTTAATGCTTTTGCTCCACCTTCTACAAAAAAGCCCACTAATACTTTGAATTGAATTGTGGGGCCAGCTAAGTGTGTCTCTACTGGTTCTGGTTTCAAAGATGTAGGACCATTCTGGTGCTGGGACCCGGAGCACAGGCATCCAACCTGAGAGGCCAGCGAGGGGAAACAAGACTTGCTGTGTTACTGTGTTTGTTAGGCATACGAATCTAGCTACAAATACTCATATTAAACAATCTGATGAGATCTGTTTCTCGGAAGCTGCCTGAGGCTGCAGATTCTCAGGTGCCTAACAGTCTTGTAAATAGAACTTTCTATGTGAATGGTGGTGAACATGGATGAGGTGATCTCATGGAGAGGGAGGGATGTTGAGTTGGAGTCTGGTTAACAAGGTAGCACTGGGAAATGCAGCAGGAAAACAGCCATCCAGAACACGCGTGCCTGCCTCTCATTTCTGGAAAACTGGAATTCGGATGTTTAAGAGGGATGGCTAAGACCAAAATAGTAAACAAATCCTAGTACATTCAGATTAGGATGATATTTGCAGATTAACAGTGAGTCATTTGGACACAGTTTCTGAACAGTATCTGTTTTCGTGGCCCAGAGTTATTCATCTAGTATTGACCTGGATGTTGTGGATAGCTAAGATAAAAGGGCATGTTACTAGGGAAAACTTTATTATCATTGACCTTTTAAAATGCTCCCTGGGACAAAATGAGGTGTTTCATGAGATAAATTCAATCCTTTCTCTCTGCAACATACAGAGGAATGTAAACTGAATGTCAGCTGACCTGCTTAGGAGGTGAACAGTCTATAATATTTTTTAATGACCTGAACTCATCATAAAGCTGCTTGGTCCTCCTCCTCCTCCCTGCCTCTTTCTGTTTTTAGAAAAGGACACACTTTACTAGACAGTTATTTATCCTGGCTTGATTATCTGTGGTCTGGGATTTTTCCCTAAGTTATGACTTGCTATGATTTCATGATACCATTTTTCTTTTCCTTTTTTGCTTTGTTTTTTATACTGAATAGCATAAGGAATTTTATTTGGCAGTATTTTAAGAATTAGACTGAGGTCTAGAGACCACAGGAGTCCATTCTGACGCCACCATACTGAAAGCAGTATTTGAAACTTGAGCAAGGGTGGGTACCTCTTCGATGGGATTTTAAAGGGAGGAGTCCTTCAAGGTCACCCCAGTTGTTCCTCTTTTCATTTGCTTGTCTGTTCACCTAGGCAACAAATATCTGAGTGCATGTATGCCTTTCTCATGGTATTTCTTTCCCCAGATACTGGTGATAACCCCTCAACTCAGTATCTCAAGCCTGAAGTGTTGAGAACTGCACTGTTGAATCCAGTAGCTGCTAGCCACGTGCTGCTATTTAAATTAATTTTCGTTAAAATGAAATAAAATTAAAAATTCAGTTTCCCAACCACACTCGCTGCATTTCAGGTGCCTGTAAGTGTTCTGTGTGGCCGGAGGCTGCCATATTGGATGGTGTTCATCTACAGAACATTTCCATCCTTGTGGGGAGGTAAGCCGGACAGTACTGTCTTAGCAGTCCTTAACTCCGCCTTCCAAGAGACATCCCAACATCCCTTCCACTTCATCACCCAACACCTATGTTTGTCAAGTTCATTCCCTTTAAAAAAGCCCTCCCATCTTACTTCAGGTCCTCATCTTCTGTCATCTGGATTAAGGCACCCGTGTTCCAAGGGCTGGGGTGTCTTTCCTGCCACTCCCTCCGTCCAGTGGCAGTCACTCCCTGCCTTGCACTTTTTTCTTCTATACCTTGATCACATTGAATGCTAATTCCTTTTTGGTACAGTTTTCTTCCGGTGGACCAAGAGGTTCTTGGGGTTGTGGGATTGGGCTTTGATCTTCTGGGGTGGGGATATACACAGTACCTAATGCATTACCACAATAAATAACTATTTACTGAGCAGCTAGAGGGCTGAACCGATGCCTGAAGGAGGCTGTTGGATTCTGAAGGCTAGGCACAAGTGGGCTGCGTAGAAGGTAGAAAAGGGCATTCCTGCTGGGGGACTATCATGGATGTGGGCCCATTGGTAGGAAATTGAAGCACAACTGTTCTCTTAGGCTGTAGCCACAGACAGGCATTTTCACTACCACTTAGAACCTAACTGTGGGCCATAAATAGAATTTGAATTCTGGTGTTGCATATAAATGTGTTTCCTTGTGCTTGCTAATATGGCACCTCCAAGTAGAGGTACTGGGTTTCACACTTAATAACCTTAGACTTAGAGTTAAAGATAGGCTGTTCCCTCCCTGTAAAATTAAGCAACACACTCACAAAGCCTAGTTGATTCTTCAAGACTTCTACAGTTCCTGACTGATGTTAGATGTGGTAGCAAAACATGCAGGCTGTCAACTATAGCAGTGCAGAAGAGTGACCACAGCCGGACAGACCTGTCCTGACCCTGCTTCTTTCAAGCTGTATCATCCTGAGCCCATCACCTTCTGGTCCTTGGTTTCCTAATTTTTTTTTTTTTTTTTTGATGGTGATGAATATTACCTGCTTTGTGAAGATTAAGTTAAAATACATGTGACATGTGAGTGCTGGGCTTAATCCTGAGTAAAGCATTCACCAAGTGACAGCCAATCACAGATTAATAGTTACATAGCATTTCACGCAAATGGGAAAATTCCTAGTTGTGTTTCCCAAAGGAAGAATTAACAAGCGATTGCTAAACACAAATGGTCATCCAGAAAACACACAGATCGGACACTTCCTTCCCAGTTAGGACCATCTCTCGAGTGAAATGTACAGTACTGGTTACTTTGAGAATCGTGCACATGAGATGATCTGGTAGCAGTCAAGTTTGGCCTGGATACTCAGAAACCCAGGGATGAAACCCAGGGATGTTTGGAACTAAGGCGATCGCCAATGCAAGTCACTTAGCAAAAAACTCACTTTTCTCTTTCATTCTCCATAATCAAGAGCATGCTGTACAGCTGCTCCTAAAGAAGGAGAAGAAAATCATGTGCTGCTTTTAATTTTTAAGTAAGCGAACTAGTGGCATGTGTCTAAATGAGAGTAGCATTGAAGGATCTTTCTCTTTCCCCCCTACTTTCAAAGTGGTGGTGAGTCTCAACTGGGGGGACTCCAGTGGTGGGCAGATCATTCATGCGCATCCAGAGAGCCCTCGTTATCGGATTTCAAGTTGTTTTCCTCCCAGTGCCGTTGCACACTGCTCCCTCCCTGTGCCTGCAGGGCCTTAGCCTGGCCTCACTCCTGAGAAGCTGTTTGAGACCCCCCACTCTGGCTTTCATGCACCTTTCTCACAGTAGCACAGTTATTGATTGGCATGTGTCAGTCACTGTCCCAGGACTGAGTTCTTAGGCGAGCAAGCGTTTTCTTACTCATTTCTGTATCTGCAGTGTTTAAAGAGAGACTCACTCTTACAAGATATTTTGTAAAGTTTTGCTGAATGAATAATGATAATCACTACATATTTCTTCTGTGTATTGTTCCTGAGTTAGCCATAACTCTTGTTTGGGTAGGAAACTATATCATACATACTTTATGGTACCTTCTGGCTCCAGCACATTGATAATAGCCAATATCCAATGGCTCCGTAGTCTTGCTATGACTATCTGTTATCCTGGAAACACTCTCTAGGCTCGATTGAGCAAGTATTAAATTTTTGTTGATATTTATTCCCATACATTCTATTAAAGTGTTTATAGATGATCACCAGAATTTCTATTGAATTTAAATATTTTTTGTGTGAAAAATTAATACAAGTGCTTTTTATATGATAGAGTTCTCGCGTGAACCGCCAGTGTTCTGTTCTTTGTGGCCATTAACGGAACTGTAAATGTGTGTGTGTCGAGTCTGTGAACTGAGCAGTTCAGTTGAATAGACGTGTGATATACTTGGCTTTTTGTTTTTCTGCTCTGTAGCTATTTACTGTGATGTCTTGAAGTTAATTTCAGAGTTTATTCCAGGATAGGGAGTTGGAATAATTCAGGAATGCACATACCTTATTATTAGATTCTTGCTTAAACTAATTAAAAAAAACCCTAGTTCTGGGACTAGAACTCCCTTGATGAAATTGTTGAAATGTGAAATTTGAATTTAAGACTTCCTTGAAGACTTGAATACATTTTACTTACTGTTATTTGTTTTTGTTTTTTTTTAGTTTTAATTTTGAACGCTCTACCATTGGTATCTGAGCCAAAGCGGTAATGCTACCTGAAGGACATTTCTGCAGCCCGTAACTCAGCAGTTACACGGTAAGAATGTGGGCCTCTTACCCTTAAAGCCATTTAATTTCTGTAACATTATAGTTTAGAATTTTAATTTGGAATATATACAATATTCTAATATTTTAAAATGTTAAATATTAATGTACTTTAATGTAAAAATTAACAGCAGATAATATTTTGGAGCTTTAGATCCTCATCAGCAGTTCAATTTGAAAGAGAAAAATATAACTTGGTATATCAATTTCATATTAATTTTGGGGGGGAACAAATATGGCTCTATAGTTTGTGACTAAACTGGGGTCTCGTCTTCCTCCCTACATATTTGCCCCTTTAGTTTTTATTCCCTGGGGTTTAATCAGTTCTTTATTATCTGAATCTTGAGTGAATGGATATGAGATGTCTAGATAATCAAACCGAAACCTGGTTGGATTTTACTACAACTTTAACGAAAGTGGTGTTGATTCCAACAGTGGCTAAAATGAGGTTTTAAATTATTTAGAGATTTAAATGATCTATGTTCCTCTATCTTCAAGGGATAATTCAAGAGTAATGAGACATGGCCAACCAGTAAGACGAGTTATTCCTTTGAGCTTTGTTTTCCTTGTACAGAAAGTCTATAATTTGTTTTATAGAGTTGTAAAAAGTAAATGAGATGATCTATGTGAAACCATGTATTTTTCCTTGAAGGGTTGAGGAAGAATAACAAAACGTCTACTGATTTTTGAGGTGGGATTTAGAGAGGACACACTACTTTTAATGTCCTTAAATTTTTTTTGTGTGTTTATTTTTAAGAGTGATAGAGACAGACTGTGAATAGGGAAGGGGCAGAGAGAGAGGGAGACACAGAATTCCAAACAGACTCCAGGCTCTGTGCTGTCAGCACAGAGGCCAACATGGGGCTCAAACCCACAAACCATGAGAACATGACCAGAGCTGAAGTTGGACGTTTCACGGACTGAGCCACCCAGGCGCCCCATTTAAAACAAAAACGTGTTGTTGTTTTTTTAACATCGCTCTTAGTATTTTTCAGAGGAAATGATGCTGAAAGACTTGATATCCAGTTTTGTCTCACTTTGACTATATAAATTAATGAAATGATATGCCCAATCAGAAAATTGAATTCGATTTCCATACACTGCCTTCACAAGTAATTTTTCAGGAATAGGTCTGTGTTTTTTGACTGCATTGAAGCTAAGCTAGAAATCAGTTTCAGATTATCTGGGAAATCTCCAAGTATTTTGAAATTAAATATAACATTCTAAAAACACCATGGGTCAAAGAGGAAGCCACCAAGGGAATTAGGAAGTATTTTGAATTGGGGCGCCTTGGATCAGTCAGTGAAGCATCTGACTTCATCTCAGGTCATGATCTCATCTCATAGTTGGTGAGTTCGAGCCCTGCTCTGGGCTCTGTGCTGACAGTGGACTCTGTACTGTTAGTAGACCCCACTTTGGATCTTTTGTTCCCCCTCTCTCTGCCCCCTCCCCACTGGTTCTCTCTCTCTATCGCAACATAAACTAAAAAAAGAAAGAAAATATTTTGTATAAGTACCGTGCGCTAACCGATTGCGCCACTGGAGCATAGAAAGAAAATATTTTGAATTGAATGAAAATGAAAATACAACATATCCAAATTTATGGGATGCACCTAAAGCAGTACTTCTAGGGGAAATTAAGAGTGCTAAAGGCTTCTATTAGGAAACTAAAGGTTTGAAACAAAAATCTAAACCTTCACCTGATGAAATTAGAAGGCAAAGAACAAATTAAACACAGAACAAGCAGAGAAGAAGATACTAAAGATAAAAGCAGAATTCACTGAAACAGAAAAACACTGTAGGAAAAACATCAATGACACCAAAAGCTGTTTTTTTTTAATGAGATCAATAAAATTGATAAACCTGTAGTTGTACTAATCAGGAAAAAAGAGAAGGCAGAAATTTCTAATATCAGAAAAGAGAGATCATCAATATAGATTCTACAAAAGGTAGTTAAAGAGAATATTATGAGCTACTTAATATATTTGATTACTTAGATAAGTGGACAGATTTCATCAAAGACACAAGGTACTTAACCTTACTTAAGAAGAAATAATCTGCATAGCTCTTTATACAAGAAATTGAATTTGTAGTTAAAAACCCTCCCCAAAAGGAAAGCTCTAAGCCCAAATGGACTCACTGGTGAATTCTACCAACCTATTAAGAGAGAAATCATACCAATTACATACAAAATCTTTAGAAAATAGAAGGAATAGAACACTGACTTATTTTATGAGGCCATTATTACTCGGATATAAAAACAAAGATATTTCTCAACAGAATATCAGCATGCTGAATGAAGTGTATATAAACAGGATGATACATCGTGCCAAAGACTGATTTGTTCCAGAAATGCAGGACTGATTCTTCATTTGAAAGTCCGTCCTATAGTTCACAGTATCCAGAAACTAAGCAGAATTTTTAGAGCCTGTATGCTCATCTTAATAGAAAGAAAGATCCTTTGATGTTATTTATCACTTATTCATGATAACAACTCAGAAAAGTAGGAATAGAAGGGAGCTTTTTTCAGTTAATACAAGGTGTCTGTGAAAGACCCACGGCTAAGAATTAGGATCATTGATGAAAGACTTAATGTTTTTGCCTAATTTTAGGAGTAAGTGAGAATGGTCACTCACCTTTCTTACTCAGAATTGTCATAGTCAGTGCAGTAAAGCAAATATATGTGTGTGTGTATACATAAACTTATATACATATATATTTATATATGTTAAAATATATGAATATATATGAAAATATACATATGAAAAATTAAGATCCCATGGCAAGGGACCTGAGAAATGAGCTTCTAGCCTTCTAGCCTCTGATACAGGGGAGGGGACAGAGGGGGTGGGAAGAATGTTGAATATCAGTAGACAGTATTTACTACATTTTGGTTGCTGTGATTATGATCTAAAACTCATAAGAGCAAGGCCACATTTTTATGACTTGTGGTTTTAAGTTACTGTTTAGAGTTGAAAGTCAACCTAATCTGTTGAGAGACGTAGTTCAGCATTTGCTTCTTTCTCTTAATCTGACCAGAAAGCCTTGTGTAGTACTTAAAAGGTACGCCTTGGTTTCAACTTCATTACATAACTTATTTTTTAATTGAAAGAAAAAGACTCCCTGAAACAGTGCTAAGATGCCCTCTTAAATTTTAAGAGGGCATACAGAATTACTTGTGAAATCTATTCTGACTGTCAGATATCTTTGGATGAGTTAAAATTATTCTGTATGCTTGTTGTCTATATCTTAGAATTCATTGACATGTTTAGTATAATAATATCCACCACATTTTATGCCTGTTGATTTCTGCTAAGTAGTGTCCATGTATGTACCTTGATGATGTGTGGCAGTTAAGAACTTAGGAAACCCTGAGTCCTGGTCCCAGTTGCCTGGGACACTTGTGTGACAAGACACTGTGTCTCTGGATAGCGTTACTAAGTCTCTTGCAATCAAATAGTTTCTCCACCTTAGTGGAATGCTTATAAATGTAAACAAACATATAATTTAATAGCTGTGTGTGTTTCCATTTTAAATACAGTTGACCCTTGAACGGTGTGACAATTAGGGGGCGCTGACTTCCACACAGTCAAATCCACACACAACTTTGGACTTCCCCAAAACTTACCTACTCATAGCCTGGACTGGAAGCCTTCCCAATGATATAAATAGTTGATTAACACATATTTTGTGTATTACATGTATATAAATATTTACTGTATTCTTGTAATAAAGTAAGTTAGAGAAAAGAAAACGTTACTGAGAAAACCATAAGGAAGAGAAAATACGTTTACAGTAGTACACTATATTAATTGAGAAGAATCCACTTATAGGTGGACTGTGCAATTCAAACCCATGTGTTTAAGGGTCTGCTGTACATGTTATCAGCCATATCAGTTGATGCCAGATACTTGGTATGGCAGAGTGGTAGAGTAGAGGGAATGTAAGTTTAGGAGTTAACAGAAAAATCTTGGGTTCAAATGCTAAAAAACATAGAGGCTTTACGTTTTTGAGCAAAATCCACTTAAATCCTTGATCCTCATTTCCCTCATCTGTAAAAGGAGGATAATCTTGACGAGTTGCTGAATATATTAAAAATAATACTCAGAGCTTCTCGCAGACAGTGGGTGCTCAAATGGTGATGCTCAGGGAGGATCTTGCTCACAGAAACGTTATAAGACTTTGGTATCTGACTGAGCTGGTTTTGAATTGGATTGGAAGAATCAATATTTTTTTTAAAAAATGTCTATACTGCACAAAGTGATCTACAGATTCAGTGCAATCCCTGTCAGAATTCCAGTGGTATTTGTCACAGAAATAGAACCTAATTTTAAAGTTTGCATGGAACCACGAAAGATCCTGGATAGCCAAAGCAGTCTTGAGAAAGAACAACAAAGCTGGAGACCTTGTGCTCCCTGCTTTCAAACTATATTGCAAAGCAGTAGTAATTGGAACTTCATGGCATTGGTATAAAAGCAGATACATAGATCAATGGAAAAGGATAGAGAGCCCACAAATAAACCCACACATGCATGGTCAGTGTTTGACGGAGTAACCGTGATTATCCAATGGGACAGTCTCTTCAGTAAATAGTTCTGGGAAAATTGGACAGCTACATGCAAAATCATGAAACTGGACCACTATCTCTACAACATACATAAAACTTAACTCAGAAAGGACTAAAGACTTGAATGTAAGACCTAAATCCATAGAAGTTCTAACAAGGAAGTATAGGTGGTCTTGGCGATGAGTTTTTGGATCGGAGTTCCAAATGCAAGGGCAACAAAAGCAAAAAGAAACAAGCGGGACTACATTAAACTAAAAAGCTTCTGCACAGCAAAGGAGATCGTCAAGACAATGAAAAGGCAGATGACTGAATGGGAGAAAATATTTGCAGGTCCTATGGTAAGGGGTTCATATTCAAAGTGTATTTAAAACTTCTACAACTCAATAGTAAGAAAAATCTCATTCAGAAAAGGACAGAAGATCTGAATAGATAGGTTTTCAAAGGAGACATCTGGTTGGGCAGCAGGTATGTAAAAAGATGCTCAAGATCACTGATCAACAGGGGAATGTGAACCAAAACCATAATGAGCTATCCCCACACACCTATTGGAATGGCTGCTATCAAAAAGACAAGTAATATGTGTCGGTGAGAATATAGAAAAGAAGGAACTCGTGTGCACAGCTGGTGGGAATGTAAGTTGGGGCAGCCACTGTGGAAAACAGTATGCAGGTTCCTCAAAAAGTTCCCATATGATTCAGCAGTAGAAAGACAGATACTGCATGATTTCATTTATATGTGGAATTTAAAAAAAAAACCCAGGGGCATATGGGTGGCTCAGTTGGTTGAGTGTTGACTTTAGGTCAGATCATGATCTCCCGATTCATAAGTTCAAGCCCCATGTCAGGTTCTGTACTGACAGCTCAGGGCCTGGAGCCGCTTCAGATTCTGTGCCTCCCTCTCTCTGGCCTTCCCCTGTTCATGCTGCTCACTCTCTCAAAAATAAACAAACATTAAAAAAATTAAGAACAAACAAACAAGACCAACCAGGGTTACAGGCACAGAGAAAAGAGGTAGAAGGTCAAGGGTGGGGGAAAATGGATGAAGGGTTCAGAAGGTACAGACTTTCAAATATAAAATAACTAAGTGCTGGGAATGTAATGTACAGCATGGTGACTATAGTTAATAATATTGTATTGCGTATTTGAACGTTGTTCAAACAGAGTAGATCTTAAAAGTCTCCATTACAAGAAAAAACTGTTGGAACTATATATGATGACGGATGTAGCCTTATTGTGATGATCGGTTTATAGTATAGACAAAATTTCAAATCACTGTCTTGTACACCTGAAACTGATGCAGTTGACCCTTAAACGACAACAGTGTTAGGGGTACCAACCCCCACACAGTAAAACATCTGCATCTATAACTTTGGACTGTCCAGAAACTTTACTGATAGCCTGCTATTGATTGGAAACTTTACTGATAACATAAATCTTATTGATTAACATGTACTTTGAATGTTGTATGTATTAGATACTGTATTCTTACAATGAAGTGAGAAAAAAGTCAGTGTTCCTAGGAAAATCATAAGGAGAGAAAATACTTTAACAGCACCATACTGTATTTATAAAAAAACACACACACAAAACCAAGCCATGTATATGTGGACCTGCGTGGTTCAGACCTGTGTTGTCCAAGGGTCAACTATATAATGTGATGCCTCAATTAAAAAATAAAAAAAGACTGGCATCTGCCAGAATCTTTTCTTCTTTTCTCCTCCTCCTCCTCCTCCTTCTTCCTCCTTCATCCTCCTCCTTCTTCCTCCTCCTTTCTTATACCTACTAGTCTTGTCACTTTGGATAAGTTACTTTTCGAGCCTTCATCTCTTTTTCTTTTATTGGGCATAGTACCAGCCTGTAAAGTTGGTAGTAGGACATAAATGACATAATGCATACAATTGCTCATGTATGCAGATGTTTCCCATTTGTGATCTTTAAGTGATTCACTACTATCAGCTTATGATTCGGTTTCTTTGGTTGATTTTTTTTTTTTTATAAAGTTACCTAGACACCCTGCCCGCTCCTTTTGATGGCGCTCATGATTTCCTTCTGGAATATGATCCCAAGAATGGAGCTGGTTGGATGCCAGATTTGATGGTTGGAGACTGAGTCCGTAGGCTCTGCAGGTTTGAGAAGTTTTGTTCTCTCGTATTTCTCTTCATGCTCTCTTGGCCCAAACAATTGGGAACAGTTACCTAAAACAGTCATTTCATTGTTCGTAACTTTCTTTCAGGAGCAGTTTCCAGTTGCCAAAAATAGTGCCATCAGGATGCTTTTTATTTCTAAAAACACAGAAACTCACGTTTAGTAGCATGTATGCTAGGGAATGGTTGGTAGACTCTACACTTTATTGCTGTTGCAATTTTATCTCACTTTATTATGTTCATTCATGTGAACTTCCCAACATGTGGCTATTTTGACCAGCAAAAGTGGTAATTTCATATGGTTCCAACTTGCCGTTTCAGGGTATGGTGACAATATTTGCTTCACACACCTGGCAAATTACCCAATTTTGTAGCTGCAATTTAAATCCTGTAAGAACTTAAGTTTGAATTCATTTCGATTCTGTAAATTTGGCAAATGTCATTCTCACAGGTGGCAGAAGAGGAAGGTAGAGAAAAAATATGTGATACTTGTTTCTTAACCAAAAAAAGGAGATGCTGACTCATTTTTGAGGAGACTTTTAACTTATGGTTAAGTGGATAATTAGGAGCCAAAACTGGGGCGCGTGGGTGGCTCAGTCAGTTAAGTATCCCACTCTTGATTTGGGTTCAGGTCATGATCTCAGGGTCTCAGCCCCGAGTTGGCCTCTGTGCTGGGCATGGAACCTGCTTAAGATTCTCTCTCCCTCTCTCTCTGCCTCTCCCCCACTAGTGTACACACACACACACACACACACACACACATACACACACACACACACACGCATGCCTGTGCATGCTCTCTCTCACTCTCACTCAAAAACAAACACCTAGAGCTTTTTGAAAATTAAACTTTGAGGTCACAGGTGACACCAGGTAAATTCTGAGTACCAAAAATGCTTCCTGAGTTTTTTAAAAAAATATTTATTTTTGGGGCGCCTGGGTGGCTCAGTCGGTTAAGCCTCCGATTTCGGCTCAGGTCAGATCTCACATTCGTGGGTTCGAGCTCCGCGTCGGGCTCTGTGCTGACAGCTAGCTCAGAGCCTGGAGCCTGCTTCCAGTTCTGTGTCTCCCCTCTCTGCTCCTCCCCCTCTCATGCTCTGTCTCTCTCTCTATCAAAAATAAATAAAACATTAAAAAAAAAAAGAGCAGTAGATGTGAAAAGTGCATAAGAAAAAAAATATATTTATTTTTGGGAGAGCGTAAGTGGAGGAGGGGTGGAGAGAGGGGGACAGAGGGTCTGAAGCGGACTCTGCACTCACAGGCTTGACAGTGGCGGGCCAGATACAGGGCTCGAACTCACAGACCGTGACATCATGATCTGAGCCAAAGTTGGATGCTCAACCAACTGAGCCACCCATGTGCCTGCCCCCTTCTTGAATTTTTAAAAATTCCTTGACATCAGCACTTTTCAGAAAGTCGTGTCTTCATCAAGTGTTAATTAAAATGCTATTGATGATTTTAGCTTCTGAGTGTTTATGGACGTATTTTATATTATTAAAACAGTGCTAATGTAGCTTAATTTAACATTGTGTTTATAAAACGTGTGTAGGTCCCGTGTTTATTTTACCTTGACTAAGGAGCTGGTGATTTTGGTTTGTTGCAAAGAGCACTAATGTAACAGATACTCCATGTGGATTGTAAGGAACAATCCTGTGGTCAACAGCTTATGAGTGTGTCACGGTCATCGCGGTGCAGTGCTGACAAATGACTTCTTCCTCTTGCTGTCCAACTGAAGTAAAAAGGGAGGAAGTTAAATTTATTTAACTTGTCACATAAACATTTGTTTAATAGGAATGATAATCTAGGGGCGCCTGTGTGGCTCAGTTGGTCAAGCATCTGACCCTTGATCTCAGGGCTCGGGATGATCTCCTGGCCCGTGAGGTCGCCTCACATCGGGCTCCGTGCTGAGCGTGGAGCCTGCTTGGGATTCTGTCTCCTCCTTTGCTTGCCCCTCACCCCCTCTGAAAATAAACTACTAAACTTAAAAAAAAATAGGAATAATACGTAGTGTTTGCTTTATGGTTTTCTGCACATTTTCAGGTGTGCTTTCTCAGCACAGCCCCTTCAGGCCCGGGGGCACATCCTGTGGCTGCTGTGAGTTAAGTAAGGACTTGGTGGAGTGGGATTTCAGTGACTCCCACAGGCCTCTCGGCTCTTGAAGACCTGGGGCTTCTGCCTGTGTGGCTTGGCTGTGCTGGTGAGGCCCCCGGAGGAGGGCCACCGGGGTTCCTGCTGGCATATTCCCTGATGAGGCCGATGAGGCAAATTCCCTCCGGTGAAGGAATTCTGTAGAGGAAATCTCCTGAGGGAACGGAGTTCCTTTCTGTTTATTATGCCATTAACTGGCCCTTTGTAGATACCCTTGGAGCGCTGGGCTGTCCACCTGCTAAATTTAACCCTTATGTCTGTCACCTCTGCTGTGATATTTAGTCCTATGTCTGTGGCGAACAGTAGCATTATCTCTACTAGAATCTGAGTGGTAAAGAAACATCCAGTGATCTCCCAGTTAGTTTTCTGTCCATATCTCTCAGTCAACTCCACGGATCCATTTTGTAAACAGTTTTTTTGAGGCATCACTGACATACAGGAAACTCTGCATATTTACAGTGCACAATCTGATAAATTCTGACATGTGCACACACCCATAAAACCATCACCACCACCGAGAAAGTGACTGTACCATAACCCACACGCCTTTCCTCGTCCCCTTTGTCGTCCCTCCCTCCTGTCTGTCCCCAGCCTCCAGGCCACTACCAATCTGTCACTGAAGATTAGCTTGCATTTCCTAGAGCGTTATCATAGGGCGAACACGCCTTGGTGTGTCTCTTGTGCAAAAACTCCCTCACTGCAGCATTGCTTCACTTCCGACCGTAGACATGTGGGTTTCCACACGTCGGGCAGCCAGCTGGTGTCCGGTTTAACTCAATTCTGATGTTTATCTCCCTGGAGGCAGCATCACATCCCACAGATTAAGGGTTCTGTTGTACAAGGCTGCCCTCTTCCATGCCCCCCAACTTGCCCAATTTCAGTTTCAAGCCCAGAATGTTCCTTGTGCTTCCAACTGACTGGTTATAAGTTGGGGGTTCCCATGCCCCCCTTCTTGGGTTTTATTAATCAGCTTGGGTGGCTTACAGAAGTCAGAACACCAGCTTGCTTAGTAGATCACTAGTTTATTACGAAAGATATTAAAAGATATCATTGAACAGCCACAGGTCTGGCTGAAGAACATAGGACCTTCTGTCCCTGTGGAGTTTGGGGTACTGTCCAGTGTACAAATACATTCTGGCCCACTGACCCGGAAGCTCTCTGAACCCTGTCCTTTTGGTTTTTTATGGAGGCTTGATTGCATCAGCATGATTGATTAAATCATTGTCCTGTGGTGATTGAACTCAAGCCTCTCCATTTTCCCCAAAGTTAGGGTGGGTGGGACTGAAAGTTCTAACCCTCTAATCGCAGGGTCGGTTTCCCTGGCACCCAGCTCCTAACCCGACAAGAGATGTCTCTCTCCTAAAGTCCCTGAGTAACATACTCAGGTGCGGTTGAGAGGCATTTGTTATGAATATCAAAATTATAGCTGTTCTCATTAGGAAATTCTAAGGATTTTAGGAGCTCTGTACCAGACATGAGGATGAAAACCAAATATGTATTTATCATAAATCACAGTATCGTGGGCAGCTGGGTGGCTTAGTCAGTTCTTTTTGGCTCAGGTTACGATCCCAGAGTCATGGGATCGAGCCCCATCTTTCTCTGCCTCCCTCCCCCAAACAAATAGACTTTAAAAAATATTTTATTTATTTAAAAAAAGTTTTTTTAATGCTTATTCATTTTTGATAAACAGAGATAGGGTGTGAGCAGGGGTAGGGCAGAGAGAGGGAGACACAAAATTCAAAGCTCCAGGCTCTGAGCTGTCAGCACAGAGCCCGACATGGGGCTCAAACTCATGAACTATGAGATCATGACCTGAACTGAAGTTGGAGGGAGGCTTAACTGACTGAGCCACCTAGGTGCCCCTAGAAAAATGGTTTTTGAAAAAGATTCTCCCTTTGTCCTTCTCCCCCACTCATGTACTCTCTCTCTAAAATAAGAAAAAAAAATCACAATATCACAACCATGTAAAAGGAATCATACAGTATACACTCTTCTTTTTTTTTAAGTTTATTTCTGAGAGAGAGAGAGAGTGAGGGGGAGAGGGGCAGAGAGAGAGGGAGAAAGAGGATCCCAAGCAGGCTTCAAACTGTCAGCACACAGCCTGATGCGGGACCCAAACTCACGAACTGTGAGATTATGACCTGAGCCGAAATCAGGAGTTGGACACTTTCCCTACTTAGCCCCCCAGGCGCCCCGGTCTGGTGTTTATTCAGTAGAATTATCTTGAGATTCATCCTTGTGGTTACATGAATCAATCATTCATCCCATGTTATTGCTGATTAGTAGTTTATTCGCTTATTGGTGGATTTGGAGGTGGTTTCTATTTTTGGTTCATTTTGGCTACTACCAGTAGAGCTGTATGAACTTCCATGTACAGATCTGTATGTGGGCGTATGCTTTTATTTCTTTTGCATAAATACCTAGGAGGGTATGTTTAACTTTTTAAGAACAGGATAAACTGTTTTCAACAGTGATTGTGTTATTTTACGTTTTCTTCAGCAGGGTGTGAGCACATCAGTCTCTCTGCATTTCTACCCGCACTTGGTATGGTTGGGTTTTTCTTTAAATGTATTTAATTATTTGGAGAGAGATCATGTGAACGAGCATAAGCATGAGTGGGGGAGAGGCAGAGAGAGAACCCCAAAGAGGCTCACACCCTCAGTGAAGAGCCCAAAGCAGGGCTCGAACTCACCAACTGTGAGATCATGACCTGAGCTGGTATCAAGAGTCAGACGCATAACCAATTGAGCCCCCCAGGCGCTTTTTAAGGTTATTCGTTCCATAAGTGTGTGGTGGTAGCTCATTGTGGTTTTAATTTGCCCCTTCTTCATGATGTTGAGGTGCTGAGGGTCTTTCAGTGCTTATTTACCACAGTCTGTCCTCCCCTAAGGGTCTGTTCAAAACTTTTGCTCATCTGTTTAACTGAGTAGTTTGTTTTATTATTGAGTTTTGAGAGTTCTTTATATACTCTGCATATAAAACCTTTACTACATATGTGGTTTTACTTCTGTCCATGTTATTAGCAATTATTTTCCCCCTTTTATTCCAGAATGTAGCTTTTGGGAGTGATGTGGGGTTCATTTGTGTTCTTATTTTTGTCACTTACCTTAGGTTTCCCTCCAAGAAACGTGATCTCCTTGACATCCTCTTCACGTTTTTTTGTTTGTTTGTTTGTTTGTTTACCTTTTTGGCCCTTTTATGTCAACATATTCGGCCTGGATTCTCTTTCATGAGGGCCAGCCTCTCAGCTAGTTGTATACAAACTTAGTCCCTTGCAGGGTATAGCCTCACCTTCAGGGAAGAAATGATTTCTAATTATTACAGAATGTGTTTGTCCACTCTAAGATGGTCAGTGCATTGTTTCTTGCGTCTGGAGATCTGCCATTCTAGTGTTGATCAGTATTGAGTTGGCCTGGCCCGAAGTACCCCAGACGCCTTGTCAGAGCCAGAGTAGGGGCTCGGAAGCAAAGATTCTCCAGGAGATCCTGGAGACAGACCTACCAACACCCCCTAAATTTTTTATTAATGTTTGTTTATTTTTGGGAGAGAGAGAGAGACAGAGACAGAGACAAGGAGACAGAGCATGAGTAGGGGAGGGGCAGAGAGAGAAGGAGACAGAATCCGAAGCAGGCTCTGGGTTCTGTCCTAAAAGCTCAGAGCCCGGATACGGGGCTTGAACCCAAACAAATCACGAGATCGTGACCTGAGCTAGCCGGGCACTCCCACCAACGCCCCTAATTACTAAGTGTTGTTTATCTCTAACTTCATTGCCCTGTGCTTGCTGCGTGGTTATGAGTTTTCGAAATTCATTCCATTCTTTTTTGTTTGTTACTTAATCCGTGGTCTTTTTAAAACAACTTTTTCAGGTCTGTTGGAAAAGAATATATACTCCTGCATTGTTAGGTACAAAATTTTAAAGTACTGTCATTTAAAATTTGCTGATTGTATCGTTCAGGGCTTGTATGTTTTTGGTTTCCAAAAGAAGTATGTTGGGATCTTGTACAAAGAAGGATAATAGAAGTTCTTGGTATGAAATGTGCATTTGCCTTCATTATTTTATTGCTTTCACTTGAGTCTGTTGTCTCTTATAATAATGTTGCTGTACCTGCCTCCATTTTGCACCATTTGCCTGGTATTTTTGTACTCACTTCATGTTCAGCCTGGTTATTTCATTTTGGATGTGCTCTTGAATATTCAGCTTTTCTAAAAAATGGAGTTTGTGTGTTGCTTTGTTTTTAAGAGACTCATGTACATTTGACCTTCAACCCACCCAGATTTGATCTGGGCAGGTCCACTTCTCTGTGATTTTGATACAGTGTTGTACTGTAAATGTATTTTCTCTTCCTTATGATTTTCTTAATATTTTCTTTTCGCTAGCTTACTTTATTGTAAGAATATAGTTTATAATAACATAACATAGAAAATATGTGGCAAGTGACTATGTTATCGATAAGGCTTCTGGTCAACGATAGGGTATTACGTAGTTAAGTTATGGAGGAGTCCAAAGTAGCATGCAGATTTTTGACAACGTGGGGGACGATGTGGCCCCTACCCCTCATGTCGTTCAAGGGCCAGCAGTAGTAGGTATGGATACGTGTGCTGCCTGGCTTTGAATTCAGGCTTTGCCATTAGCCATCATGAGGTGTTGGTCAAGTTTACCTAACTCTTGGTGCTTCTGTTTCTTTGCTGTAAAGTGGAAGTACTAATAAGTAGTTTCTACCTCAGTTTGGAAGAATTAAATGAGTACACATAATGATGCTTGACACACTAGGTACGTCTTAGCCATTATATTAATAAATGAGCTCACCTGTGAACACATTGAAAATCTGCAAAAGGCCAAGTTCTTTCTTTTTATTTTATTAAGAACTTTATAAATCCAATTCCTGCCTGTTACTGAGTTTATTACAGTTTTTTCCTATAATAATTTGTATTGATATACCTAGTATTTTTTAGTTGTCTGCACTAAATTAAAATAATAATAATATATAAATAATACCTGAGTATATCCTTCTTTTAAGAACTTGGAACAATTAGAGATTAAAGTGCCCTTTGCCTCTCATGTCCATCCAACCCCCACAGAGGTAATCATTGTTATGAATTTGGGATGTTTTCTTCCTCACCTTTGGTAGGCTTATCGGTGTATACACACATAAAGGAAATATGTAGCCACCTTCGCACAGGTGGTATGCTGTTACTATGAACCTTGTTTTCTTCATTCATCACTGTATTTTGGAGATTGTTCCATATATATTTATTTACCTTGTTGCTTTGGACAGCCGCCTTTCCCTGTAGTAGTCATTTCGGGTTTTTCACTGAAATATTGATGCAGTGAACGTTATTGTGCATGAATCCTTGTGCACACGTGAGTGTGTTTCTCTCAGAAGACTAAGAGGCAGAAATGCTAGGTCAAGGATATAAGAATTCTTAGTTTTATTAGATATTAACCCTTTAGAAAGGCAATTTGCCAGTTTTCACACATCCATCAACTAACTCTCCTATTTACCTTTCTAATACTTGATAGACGTGCTTACAATTTTGCCAGTATGGTAAAGGAGAAATAGTATTTCTTGTGGTCCCACCATCCTGATTGCTAGGTTGACAGCACATCTTCTTATCTCCGGGTTAGTTGCTATTTGTATTTTTCTGATATGAATTGTCTAGGTTTTCCCTTTGTGGTTCTCCAGCCACACAAACTGATGGCATCTCCTCTCTGTCCTGTGTTTGGTTTATTATGTCCTTTAATTTGATTCTTTTGCTTTTTAACTTTTGGAAAGCACCTGTCATTTATAGTCCTCTTGTTGCATGTATTTTATTTTATTTATTTAAAAATTTTTTTTAAAGTTTATTTACTTGTCTTGAGAGAGAGAGAGCGAAAGAAAGAGAAGGCGAGAGAGATCCCTAGCAGGCTCCTCACTGTCAGTGCAGAGCTTGATGCGTGTCTTGAACCCATAAACTGCAAGATCATGACCTGAGCCCGAACCAAGAGTATGACGCTTAAGTGACAGAGCCACTCAAGGGCCCCTTGTTGCATATATTTTAAATCTAGATTTTTTTTTTTTGGTCATTTCTGGGAATTTGAAGCCTAAGGAGAAGCCTAGACTAGCCTAAGGAGAAGTCCTTACCTAGACTTGTTTTTCTTTGTTCAGTTTTCCCATTCAAATGATACAGCTTTTGAAATGATTTCCTATAAAGAGCTAATAACACACCACACACACACACACACACAAACACACACCCCTATTTCTTATAAGTTTCTCATTTTGATTGAGAGATTTATTTAGTATTGCTGGGGCCTAAAAAAGAACAGTAAGTTACCTCTAATCTCAAATCAAGGAATAGGAGATAGTCACTTTCTTGTCCCAAAGGTCGTGTTGGACTGGTTAAGCTTTCCATCCCATGCCCACACACAGCAGCATTTCCCTGATTGTGCTTAGAGGCTGTGTGTAATCATAGTCCCATGCACACAACTTTCTGGCAAGTGGGAGCTGAGTTACCTGGTGCCACACTGAATCCTGCTCAGTAGAGGTGTAGGTAGAGTGCTTCCCTGGCCTGGGGAGTAGGATAGAACTCAGATATCTGGGTTTCCAGAATAGTTAACCAAAAGCCAGTCACATGTACAAACTCATGGATATCAAAAATACAAAACAGAGTGAGAGTAGGAGACATAATGCTTATGCATCAGCAACAAAGCAGCATCAGGAGTTGAGGGACCAAACAAATCCCCCTATTTAGTAAAATATGAACATACCTTCTATAGATGGAACCTTGGAAATGTCGACCAGCTTCTTCCATTCACAGTTGGTGTTGACCACTCGGAGCAGATGGTCAGGTGCGTGGTTCAGTGTTGGGAAGGTAGCAGGAAGGTGAGGGAGTAGAGTGAAGCATCCTCTGAGAAGTCCAGGCTTACTTGGATTCCAAGGCAGAGAATTTTTGCTGCCTTGCTACCTTTATGTACTGATAAAGCACATAAATAAAGTAGCCTTGGCTTGTTGGCATATTTATACATGGCGTATAGGAGGAACGTGTGTGAACGGGAGTGTGGTGGGGAGAGCACTAGCAGAGTCAGACACTGAGCTTCTAATATCTCCTCGTCGTTGGCACATCTTCAAAGTGCGGGAGACTTGGGGTCTCTCTGTCTTGTTCTCTGATTGTAAAATGAAGAAGTTAGTCTAGAACTCCCAGGTTTCATTTATCTAAAAATAGTTTATTTTAATAAAGAGCTGGTTTTGTTGGACTGGTCAAAACAGGGAAGGAAAATAATTTCTGGCAAAAGCATCTTCAAGGTTCCTAGAGTAGTAACATGCATGAAGATAAATTTGTAGGTACAACAAAGAAAGAGAAGACAGGTGTAGGCTCAAATATAAAACATATTCTGTAGACCCAGATATACTGAGTATCTCGTTATATGGACACCAGGGCCATATAAAGGGACCTGGAAACAGAAGACTATATATTTTATTTTTATTATTTTTAAATGTTTACTTTCAAGAGAGAGAGAGAGTGAGCACACTCGAGAAAGAGCATGAGCAGGGGAGAGGCTGAGAGAGAGGGAGACACAGAATCCGAAGCAGGCTCCAGGCTCTGAACTGTCAGCACAGAGCCTGATGTGGGGCTCAAACTCATGAGCTGTGAGATCATGACCTGAGTCGAAGTCAGACACCCAACTGAGCCACCCAGGCACCCCAAGACATACATACTTTAAAAACATTACATATCTAATAGGAACTTAGTGATTTATTTAAATGAAAACAATCCAGACTAAAGAAGGACATAAAACAGAGCATAAGAATCGATTTAGATAAGTTTAGATAAATAGAAATAAATGGTGGAAGGTTCTGGAACAGGGATTTTTTTTTTTTTTTTTGAGCACTCGTCACCCTCCCCCACGATGACCAGGAAAGAAAAAAGAGGAGAGGGACCTAAGGATTGTTCTTAGTGATTGCTGTTAGCCAAGGTCCCCACTCTGCTTCTCTATATTCTCCCTTAGGATAAATTGCCTTTTGTCACTTATACTGGCTTTGAGGTTTCTTCCTGAAGCAGAGAAACTACAAGACAGGAGCCAATAGGGAAAGCCTTCGTGGGGGGAAATCTCAACCTAGATGTCTAATCACAGCCTTTTCAGATAGAACCAGTTACCAGCTTCTACCTGAAGTGTCTTTTGATGCCTTTTTGTAGCCCGCAGAAGGCAGATGGTGGCTCCGTATCTCCGAATGGCCTCCCCCAAATAGGCACTTGACAGACGTTTCAGGTATATTGTGTTCTTCTGTGGACCTAAATCTCCTGTTTTGCCCTGGATGCTTACTTAGTTACTGAGGCTGCTTAGCAGTTTTTAAAAACAATGGAATGCTTCCCACAGACCTTAAGTAAGACGGTCTTACTCTGTTCTTTGTCTGTGGCAGCTCCCGCATGCCAGGCATGGTGGTGCAGGCCTGTGATGTGGGGTCCCCCCCACCCCCTGCTGCTGAATCCTTCTAGTCGTGTTTCAATTTAATTTCCCAGGTATGAGAGCCACCTATAATGTAGTGCTGGTCACACTGCGTGTGTCATTTATATGCCTGTGTCTCTCACTAAACTGTTAATTTTTTGAGGAAAGGGATTTTGTCTTATTTTTGTCTGTTCTTTGTATTTCTACTGGCTCAAGAACAATAGAAATGCACTAAGCGTCTGGAGAGCAGATGACTCCAACAGGTGGTTTCTGAGAGCCAGCCCAACGTCTAAATGTAAGGGCAAAACAAAGCATATCAGAGCTGGAGGGAATGGAGGGAGCGACTCGGTTTTTCCTGAGAGGAAACTGAGGTCTCCCCGCCGATGGTGAAACCTGCACAGGGTCATGTTGTGTTGGTGGCAGAACTGGGCCCAGAAGCCAGGTCCCCCTCTTCCTAATCCAGTGCTGCTTCATTGTACCTTCCTGTGTCTCCTCATTTGGAAACACACAGACCACGTTCTAAATAACAAACTATTCCTGGATCCCAGGGGAAAGCTGTTGATGATACCTTAACTGTTTCCTCCTACCCTCGTCACCCCACCCCATCCTGGCTTGGAGCGACAGTTTAGCTAAAAGAGGAGGTGAGGTGGCGTGGCTCTAGAAGTCAGTGTCACTGGCTGGGAGTCGAGGAATCCGAGGCTCTTCCTTCAGCTGTGGCACATACCTCTGGTGGAGTGTCATAAGCAGGCAGCATGCTGTGAAACGAGGCCACACGGACCTGGCCCTTGCCCTTCAGACTAATCCGGGCCCGGTTCGAAGTATGGAGGGAAGTCCAAGCAAGGGCTTGGCAGCAGCGTGTCCATCACGCTGTAGGAGCATGGAGACAGGACTGCTTCTGCTCAGATCACTCCGGAGCACAGAACTCAGACGTCCAAGGGAGCGCGATTCAAAAGTCAGCCGTCGGCAGCAGGCACACATCGAGTTTGGGATGTGTGATAGCGTCTGCACAGTGTGATGGGGTTCCGCCCCACGCTGCACGGATTGCCCGGGACACAGCCATCTGAGCAAAGGTTGCCCGCACATCCAGAAGAGGAAAGACGGAATCATTAACACTGTCAAGTTCTGCAGGCTGTGCATGCGCTCAGAACTCAGGATTGTCTCTGTGGCCATGGAGTGGAGAAAGGGACCCACCACAAAGCCTATTCGTTCAGTTTTGTACCCTTAACTTTAAGTGTCAGTAATACAGTTTTAAAATGTCTCCTAAAGACTTAAAAAAAGCTGATCTGTTCATCTTGTCCATACCACGCTGACAGAGAGTTTCTCTTCCAGTTAGGAGAGACAAAGTTGGAAGTGAACATTGCTTCCATCAGTCAGAAGGCGAAGCCAGATGATCTTGCCCTGTTAAAGGAGTAACTTCCCTTGAATTATAAAGAGTAGCAAGCCCTCTGAGGAGAGCAGAACTCTTACACTAGTTCATGTTTTGTAGAGCGTGGGGAAGAACAGGGGACCGCCATTGAAATGGCTAAAATGAGCTCATGGAGGTTGAATGTATGTTAACACCTCCGTTCAGAATTATCAGGAGCCCAGATACGAAGGGATTCACACTCACAGGCTCCCTCCCTCAAGCCTCCACCAGGCGCTGATAAGAGAGACGAGGGGCCTGGGGGACTAGACAGGAACCGCTGGTGGTGCAGCCATGTGGAGATGATCTTACTGGAGGACTGGTAGTGGGTAAGGTCTGCTCTTCAGCTCCTCCTCTCCTCTGACACACACACTGGGAGGGTAGCAAAGCCCCCAGGACCCAGGGAAATACTAACAGCCAGATGAAGAAGTACATGGGATGAGGTCTCGAAGGGTCCCAAGCGCAAGAGCTTCTGTCCCCACAGAGTTGGGGTTTGCCACCCTCCTGGTACGTGGATGTGTACACCAGCCTCGAAGACCTCCACACCCCATACTTTGGGGATTTTTAATGAGGTTTCATCACATAAGCATGATTGATTATCACCTCCATTTCCAGGCCCTTTGCCTTTTCTGGAGAATAGGAGGATAAGGCATAGGGCTGAAAGTTCCAAGCTTCTAAGTGTGGTTTGGTCTTTCTGGTGACCAGTCCCCATCTAGGAGCCCACCGAGGGTCACCTCAGTAGAATGAAAGACAGTCCTATCGCCCAGTCACTTCCAAGGGATTCAGGAGCTTGGTGTCAGAAATCAGTCTCAAAGACCAAATATTACAAGAAAAGACGCTCCTAGTGCCCTTACCACTTAGGAAATTAACAGGCTTTTGGGAGCGCTGTGCCAGGAACCCAGGGCAGAGATCTCTCTGTGTGTATTTTCTTTCATTTCACAGAGAGAAAAAGAAAATATAGAGGATAGCACAGAACATCCAAGAATTATGGAATAATATCAGTAGTGTAATCTACCTGTAATTGGAAATCGAAGAGAAAAATAGAGAAAGTGTTATCCTGAGAAAATACTTGAAGGGCATCTGGGTGCTTCAGTCAGCTAAGTGTCTGACTCTTGTTTTTGACTCAGGTCATGATCCCATGGTTCATGGGGTTTATGGGATCCAGCCCCGTATTGGGCTCTGCTCTGATAGTGTGGAGCCTGTTTGGGACTCTTTCTTTTTCTCCTCTCTACATCTCCCCCTTCTCTGTCTCCCTCCCTCCCTGACTTCCTCTTTCTTTCTTTCTTTCTTTCTTTCTTTCTTTCTTTCTTTCTTTCTTTCTTTCTTTCTTTCTCTCTCTCTCTCTCTCTCTCTCAAAAATAAATAAACATTTTTTTAAAAAAAGAATAGCACTTTAAAAAAAGGAAATACTTGGACAGTTGCTGACAATTATCCAAAATTAATGGAAGCAAAAAAAAAAAAAAGTAAGGAAATACATACAAATCCAAGAATTGCAGAGAACCCCAAGCAGAGAACAAGAAATGGGATCCCCCCCACACAATTCTGTAAACACAAGAACCAAGTTACTGCAAAACCAAAGATAAAAAAGAGTATCTTAAAGGCAACCATAGGGAGAATAAATATTACACATGGAGGTGAAGCGATAATAGTGGAATGACATCTTTACCAAAGACAAAAAGAAAAAGTCTAAATTTTGGCAACCCAAATTTCTATACCTATCAAAAATATCTTTAAAAAAATAGGGGCCATTTAAAGACTTTGTAAGACAAATGGAAGCTGAGGGAATTTTTTTCCCAGGAGACAAGCACTGTAAGAAATGCTGAAAGAAGTTCTTTAGGCAGAAGGGGTGCCAGATGGCAGTTTGGATCTACACAGAGAAATAAATAGACCCTGATATGGTGAAAAATGAGGGTGAACATAAACATCGTATCAGCATTGGGGAAAGAAAATAAAAATGCATCTTCTGAGGTTACAGCCAGCGTTCACACACTATGCCTGATGTATTTTACTCTAGTTGAAGGTAGACTGATTAAACATATATCATAAGATGTAGGGAAGCCACTTTAAAAAGGTTAAAACAAAAGTTAATAAAAGCCAGTTATGAAGATAAGACATCATGAAAATAATTATTAGAAGACAGAGGCAAAATGGAGCAAAGAGTAGATGGGAGACGTAGAAGGCCATTGGCAAGACAGAAGGTTTAAACTTTCTCATGTTGACATTACATTGAATGTAATGATCTAAACACAAGAGTTTAAAAGACAAATGATCAGATCGGACTAAAAAGCAAGACCAAATGACTTGCTGTCTTAAACCTACTTTAAAGATACAGAAAGGTTAAAATTGAAAGGAGGAACTTCTATTGCATAAACACTGATCAAAAGAAGGAATGACCGAGGTAGACTCTGGGACAGCCATTAAGCTCTGGGGTAAATGGAACATTACGTAAGGATAGTGTGCTTATTTCACCAGGCAGACATAAAAATCTGAAATGTGTGTGTAGACTCAACAGCAGACCTTCAGAATACATAAAAACTGGTAGAACTCAAGGGAGAAATGGACAAATGGCTGGCAGCCTCACACCTCCTCTCAGTAATTCATGAGCAAGTATACTAAGAGTTAGTTAAGAAAATAGAAGATCACAACATTGTCATCAGTTATCACAGCTGAGCACACCTCTGTTGCACATACATGTGGAATGCTCACCAAGACAAACCATGCTTTGGGTCATAAGACAAATCTCAACAAATTTAGACCAGTTCAGACAAATCACGTCTTCTGAATACAGTGAAATGAAACTAAAAATCAGTAACAGTAAGTGATCTGGAAAGATCCACCAGTGACAAATTGCTAACATGATTGCTCATCCCATATGGACAGGAATGGTTTGGAAAAGGGACACTCGGAGAATTTCACACCATCTCAAACATTTGTTGTTGAATTCCTTTGGTAACCTTTTTAGACAAGACATTCCAATTAATCATTCTATAGGAAAACTTAAGAGTTTTAGTATATGGGATTTTATTTTATTTTTTTAAAGGTTTTTTTTTTTTTTTTTTTTTTTTTTTTTTTTTTTTTGAAAGAGAGGGACAGAGAGAGATAGAGCATGAGTAGGGTAAGGGCAGAGAGAGAGGGAGACAAAGAATCCAAAGCAGGCTCCAGGCTCTGAGCTGTCAGCACAGAGCCTGATGCAAGGCTCGAACCCAGGAACTGTGAGATTGTGACCTGAGCTGAAGTTGGACACTTCGCCAGTTGAGCCACCCAGGGGCCCCAGTATATAAAATTTTAAAAAGAGGTTAGATAAGTTAATTGGAAAAAAGAAAAGTTGCCTCCAAGTAGAAAGCACACTGATATGACTTGAAATTCCTTAATCATTTGACTTTAGTTAGAAGATTACTACTCCAGGAAGTTAAATGCCAGTGTTCAGACATTCAGCTGCCACAGTAAGTAAATTTGCAGGAGAAATTCAGCTGTAGGTTAATTGTGCACTAAATAAAATCAGAGGGAAGATATTAAGTATGTTATTTTAGGAACGAATGTTATATTAATATTAAAACATAATAATACCATCAGTCCGTTACCTTTTTTTTTTTTTTTTTTTTTTTTTTTTTTGCCCAGCACACATTTTCATGCCTCTCAGCAAGCTGTAAGGAAGGCAGGGAAGGTTTAATCACACACAGGGACTCAGGGTTAATTCGTTAATGTAACTCAAATTGAATAATAGTGTTATGTTTTTTGTTCTTATTCTTTTGTAGTTTATTATCAAGTTGGTTTCCATATAACACCCAGAGCTCATCCCCACAAGTGCCCTCCTCCATGCCCATCACCCCCTTCTTCTCTCCCCCTCCCCCATCAGCCTTCAGTTTGTTCTCAGTATTCAAGAGTCTTTCATGGTTTGCCTCCTTCCCTCTCCCCAGCTATTTTTTCCTCCTTCCCCCCAGGGTCCTCTTGTTAAGTTTCTCCTGTTACACTTATGCGTGAAAACGTATGGTATCTGTCCTCCTCTGCCTGACTTATTTCACTTAGCATGACACCCTTGAGTTCCATCCACAGTGCTACAAATGGCCAGATTTCATTCTTCTCATTGCCATGTAGTACTCCACTGTATAGATAAACCACATCTTCTTGATCCACTCATCAGTTGATGACCATTTAGGCTCTTTCCATGACTTAGCTATTGTAGAAAGTGCTACTATGAATGTTGGGGTACATGTGCCCCTATGCATCGGCACTTCTGTATCCCTTGGGTAAATCCCTAGCAGAGCTATTGCTGGGTCATAGGGGAGTTCTATTAATTTTTTGGGGGAACCTCCACATTGTTTTCCAGAGTGGCTGCACCAGTTTACATATCCACCAACAGTGTCGGAGGGTGCCCGTTTCTCCACATGCTCACCAGCATCTATAGTCTCCTGACTTGTTTATTTTAGCCATAGAGTATTATGTTTTTTCTGTATATTTAACATTGTTTTCCCCATTGTTACCTGCTTTATCCATATCATTCTCTGCTGGTTACTGATCCTTTTCAGTTTTTCACTATAACTCGTCAATAGTTGTTGTGTGTCACTGTTTATCGTTCCAGATTTGAGGACCACATTGGGGAGGGTTATAGGAGCAGCGAAACGTGATGTGATGCAATGATCGAGAGGCTGGGGGTTAAGAGTCCTCATAAGCCACATATAGGAAGTGAAATTAGCCACTTGAGTTTCTGTGGGCACACACAGATGCTGGATAAAGTAGAACTGCATGTGTGTCTGAATTTATGTGTTTTTTATTTTTTTTAAACCTTGCCATGCTGAAAAGAACACATTGGCAGCCTGTCCTTGGGTGTTAGAAGCAAAGGGGGTGGAGAAGGGTAAGGACACTGGAACAGGCACCGGAGGCTGGGTTCTAATGCTGCCCACGGTAAGAAACGTGTCTCGGGCCGGCCTGAGGCAGCCATCTGGAGCTGAGGTCTCAGAATGAGCACTGTCATTTTCAGAGGGTTGTCACATCCCTTAAACAGTGGACGGAGGAACTACTCTCCAACCTGGAGAAATGGCTTGCCACCTGCCCGGGGCTCCAGAATCAGAACAAACCCCAGGCTCTTGCTGAGAAATTAGAACCCCAGGCCTGTGCCAGGTTGAAGCAAACCTTCGATTGCTGTGTCAGGAAGCTCTCCTAAAACAAGGCATGAAGAACAAACCCCACCGTGAGAAACAGGGCAACAGGAGGTTGGTCCTCCAGGACCCCAGCAGGTGTGGTGCACACACCTTGGTCATGCACGCTGAGTTAGTGCACGAAGTAAGGTAGGAAGTTACCGGGTCCTCCCAGAAGCAGCCAACTCTTAAGACGAGTATTGAGGCTTCCACGCTGCTCCTCCCTGCCCTTTGTGTAAACACAGCCTTTGCTCCCTGTCACAGTCTGCTTCCTCTGTCTCAAGGGGACTCTTTTTCACTTTCTGGTCCCTGGCCCAATGAGTCCGGATTACTGTCCAGAGCCAGAACTTGTGGCTTGCCCCTGCCAAGAATGAGCTCTTCTGGGGCCGAGGACTCTGAGCCCTCCAGAGTCCACGGGCGTGGGGATGGAAACAGAGAACCCCCAGTGGGCTCTTGGCAGTGATGGTAAGTGGGGGGTTGGACAGGTAAGAAGTAACCGCTTCCAACTCTTGGCTCCTAAGCCTGTGTGCCCTTCTTCAGGCCATGGTGCCATAGAGAGAGGTCTTGGATGTCACACACACTGCATCGTGAAGCGTCGCACCCATCCTTTCAGACTCTCTGTTGAACTGGTGTGTCCATGTGCTCATAAGGCTGTCCCAGCGTTCAGGGGCGGGGGGGCATCCGCATCTGGATGGTGTGGCATGTGGCTCCCCCCAATGTTTTGGGGCCAGTCCCGAGCCTCCTAGCTGTGAGGCAGGGCCCCTGGTCAGGTGTGGTGACGTGTGAGGTCCCATCAGGCACATCCTGATGCTGCAGTCTTGTGGATCTCAGTGTGTACTCAGTGACCCCTACCCCCACGGCGTGATACTTTGCAGTAGGGGTTGATGTGATACAGAGGTGTCCCACTGTGCCTACTCCTAGATGTCTATGCATATGCTGTCACCCGGACTGCCTTGTCTCTGATGCTCCAATCCTTCTCCTTCCCTCCCCTGACCATACAGACAGCCCAGGCATCTGGATTTTCAGCTCAGGCTACCTCTCCACCCTGCACGAAGCAGGGTGAACTGGCATATTGCCCGCAGCTCCACGTGCGGAAGATTTTCTTCAGGGTCTTCGAGGGCAATCCCGAGATGCTGCCATAGCAGAGCCATGGGTGCTCTTTGGCTTCCTCCCTTATGTCAGGCCAACCTGTCTGTCATCCAAACTCGTGTTCGCCCTCCCCCATTGTTAGACGTGCAATTCCGCATTTCACCAGGGGCACGGGGCACAGAGTGCACCAGCAGCTGTGGTGGGTGACTTGGGGGCCTGGACTTGTGGCTCCTGGGAGTTGCTGGTGCCTCCCACACTGGCTTACTGGCAATGGGTGTGCCATTTCCCACTCCTGGGGGATTGGTCGACCTACAAGCCCAGCTCACCAGGGGGGCCCTGGGATGCTTGAACTCTTGCTGTGCTCTATGACCTCTGCACACATCAAGAGCTTTTCACAAAGGGTGCATCATGCTTTGCCCTAATGGCATGGCCTTGCTTCAGAATCCCGGGGGCGTGCATTCTTCCTCCCCCTAGCGCCTCCCCGGGGCTTCATACTGCCCCTGCTCCCATTATGGACACCTCTGTACCGTCCAGGGTCACTGGATCCTGCGGCCTCAGCATCTGGGCTCTTTGTGCCAAGCCCGGCCCCACTGCAGAGGCTTTTCTTGCTCGAGGCCACACTCAGGGGGCACCTGCTATGTCACTGGCCTATGGGCCAGAGCTGCGTGGCCCCCAGGACCCAGCCTACAGGCACTGTAGGCTGGATGTGTGTGTTTTACTGGGGAGGGGCTATCCCAGCAGGCCCTTACGTGCCACACCCCCAGAAGCTTCACCAGAGTCGCCACATCCAGAACCTTCCTGGAGTTTATCTTTCATGCCCCCGAGGCTCGTGTCTTACCATGGCCTCTGGGGTGTAGTCACCCACCACGCTTGTCCTCATCAGTCTGCGTGATGTCAGTCTCCCCTGCCAGGTCCGGCAGTGCTGGCAAGTGCTGGCCACCTGGCAGCCGGTGGGGGCGAAGCCATCTGTGCGGTGCAGTGGGTGGACCACTTCTGGAGGGTCCTGGTCAGTGGTGGGGAAGTGTCTGGAGCCAGTGTCCTCATGGGCATCCGTCAGAAGTCCCTGTTCCGGGTCTCAGGATCCCTGAAGACCTGCATAATAGTAGAGTGCCCTGGCTGAGCATTCAAACGTTGTGAGGTTGTGAGCTCCGTAGCTGTCACAGTTAAGACCCCAGTTCCATTGCAGGTAACAGTGAGGACCAGTTTGCACCCACCAGGAGGCTCCTCATGTAGCCATTAACCATGTGTTAACCGATTTCAGTGACTTGTTACCCTTACACAGGCCATCGGTGCAGGCCAGCGGCAGCGAGCCAGCTCTGCTGTTTCTGTAGATGTTCTTACCTTCTGTATCTCCCAAGGGTCTGCATTATTATTCCCTTCATGGCATTTCCCTTGGCCGGGACCGTTCCCAGGTCACTTACGGCTCACATCTGTAGCAGGTGCATTGCAGTCTTGCGGCAGGACTGTTCACGCCTGCCCCTTCAGGACCTCCTCCCGGCCTGCATCATGGTCTGTGCACAAGGCCCGTGTCCCTGGATTACTGCCCGTGTTCTCAGACCACTCCCAGAGCTGCTCCTCTTTGTCTGGGTCCTTGAGAGAAAGCCATCCAGCTGGGGTCATACCTGTGAGGATTTGGTTAGGGGAGCTGCTGGTGTGGAAGGAAAGAGAGGAAGCGAGAAAAGGCTGGAAAAGCCATCAAACTGGGATGCAAGTCTGACCCCTAGGGAAGTGGGGGGCTGGGGGGAAGTGTGCTCTCCTCATTGTCCATGCAGCCTGAGGGGGATTGGGTAAAGCCTTGGGGTGTCCTTGTCTCTCTCTCATCTTTGCCAGTCTGTCTGTCACTTCATTCTAATTTCTTGGCAGTGACTGACTGTGCCAGTCTCCATTTCCAGTGGTGGAGGAGTTAACCATGTCTGCTGTTCAAGAGAGCAGAGCGGGGGTTGTGGCCCCATTTCCGGATTCTCAGGGAAGGCCTCTGGCCTGCTTTCAGCTGCGTCTGGAATCTGGTTCACAGTTATGTGAACCAGGTTGTCTCTCTCTAAATTGAAACATTTCCCAGAAAGGTTGGATGAACTACAGGTTTAATAGCAATACCTCACGTAATCTTTAATCATCCATAAACAGTTGATTAGTAATCTTTGATTCTTTTTCTCAGTGCACAGAATGACTTTGAAGGACGCTCTGGATGCTCTGTAGTTCTCCAGTGAAGGAATCGAGAGGCATGCTTAAGTGATTTGTTGGTGACTAATTGGGTTTGTTCATTACATGTCTGTTTTTGTCATTGCAACGCATTTTCAAGAGTAACGAGTGACCCAACATTTTCCCCTTTGCCTCTACCCTGCTGTTCAATTTATTCAAAACTAGATTAGTGTCAGATAAAATAAAGGGCGTCCAGGGAAAAATATATGTGGTAGAGTACTTCACACTGAATCGGGAAGTCATGAAAGTCATTGCTAGGTAATTAGAACTTTAAAAAGGAACAGGTTTTCTAGAGTTGAGGAGAGAGTAGCACAGCCTCCCTCTGTTGTATCATTTGTATTTAGACAAGTGTGGGAGTGCATAATGATGCGTAATGATGGTGAGAAATGAAGGCTGGGGTTAATTAGGGCTGAAATACTGGAATAACAACAGATGTGCGGCCAAGGAGAAGGCCAAACAGAGACATGTCTGGCTACACATGTGGGAGTGTAACCAGCAGACAGTTTTTCAATGACCGAGTTGTGTTGGGGACTCCACAAGTCGGTGTGGGAAACACAGAACTTATAGACTCCGTCCCTGAATTCAGAAAGCTTATAGTCCACTTTGGGAGGAAGTCCTAGCCTGGTACCAGGCATGTAGACTCCAGCATTTCCCTTGGAATGGTAAGCGGGAACACAGATGAATAACTTCCATATTGCCTCCTTGGAATCCTTCTCAGATTTCCCCATTGTCTTAAAATACAGTTTGCTAATAGAAAAGGTGACGTATGGTGTGACCAGCAGATCAGGAGATGATACCGTAAGATAAATGTTACAGATCCGAAGATGAGGGGTACGCCACGTCATGAGGGGACTACGTGGGGAAGCAGTGGGCTCAGGGGACACCTGGAGACAGAAGGGAAGAGGAAACTGACATCAAGAGCCTTTTTGTGGTTTCTGTGGGAAAGGACCAAGAAGGCAGGCTGAGCAGGTTTGGGGTTGGATTACTACTTTGAGTAATTTCAGCAGGCTTTGGGGCATAATGTTGTCCCTGGTTGTCTGGTCTGGTCCTGGGGGGATTGGGGCAGGTAGACAGTGGCGTGGGGTGTGAGAGCAGATAGAGGAGGTGTGGGCTGTGGGTTGGTAGGTTTGCATATGAGAGGCGAGCCCCTACGTGAGTTTACTAGCTCTAGGACTTGGCTCTAGGGACATCCGTCTGGCTCCAGACTGTCAAAGCATCAGAATGCAGAAATAAAAGATGTGGTTAATGTACCCATTTAGAGTTAAGCTTTTTTTCTTTGGTCTCCGGGCCCTTTCCATGAGTTTGCCAAGTACCCATGGAGCCTCCCAGAACCCAGCATGTTAAGCCAGCAGCTCACTGTGTGAACACAAGAAGGGGCTGTATTAAATATGAAACTGAGGGCCTTTGGCAGGGGAGGGTGGGGTATCAGAGTGGGCCGCAAGCACCTCTAAGTGAAGAGGAAGATCCTGTGCGCATTTCTGAGATGCCCTGTGTGGCAAATAGCCAGCGGTCGCTCCCACGTTTGCCCTGAGGAATGACCGACGTATCTGATAACGGGGAGCTACCCAGTCCAGGGAAAGAGGGGAGTAGGTGTTAACTAGCTGCGGCCATGTTTTGGACAAGCTGGTGGGACCTCTGTGATACATGTATAATTTGATTTCTGTGCATTTGAATACACTGTAGGTCCAAAGAAATGTGGGTGGTGGACTGGGGAGGTGATGTACTGGGTATGTCAGAGGCTGAAAAATACGGGTAGAGAGTGACATTTTCTCCTGAATAAATACAAAAGGAAAGTGGAATAGGGAAATATTATATGCATAGCAGTCAGCTTCTAAATCTTACATTTACCCCAACCTCTTATTTATAAGAGGATTTGTTCCTCTTTTGAGAAATTATGTAAAAGTGAATTAACAGTTGGGCCAGTTTCACAGATCAGCGTTACAAGCAGACTGCCCTCAAATTCAGATTCTTCTAGAACATCTGGTTCACTAGCTTATCTGTGCGATCTTTAGAAGCTTTTACCACCACATCACTCTTCACCCTCCACCCCCTGATCGCTCCGTGCTTCTTTATGGATATCATGGTTTTTGCTGCTTAATTTCCTTCTCGCTTTCATGGAGTGAGCGCCTGTTGATAAGTTTTCCGTAATTTTATTTCTACACTCTATGCTTTTATTAAGTTTATTATGATTTTTCTTTTTTCCTCTTATGAAGAATTCTGGTTTTCTAGTTCATTTAATTGCGATTCGTGACCATCCTGTCCTGTTGTTCTGTTGTGATTCCAGAAAGAAATGAAAGCTCACGGTAAATCTTCTATTTTTGCCTTTAGACTTGGAGATCCAGAATTTTCATATTTTAGCAGTCTTGCCTTGAGTATATATGTCTTCTTTCATTTAATTTTTATACAAATGTTGTTCATTCTGTGGTTCAGCCTTATCATCGGCTAGTAAACCTCCTTTTTTAGTATAACATAAATAATAACATAACATAGAAGATATCGTTCAACTAATCAGTCACATTTTTGTAGTGCTACTATATTTCAGGCTATTGTAAATGATTAATATTTGTAATAGTTCATTAGATTCTCACTCTCTAAGGTAGATACTGCTGTCAGCCCATTTTACAGGGAGGAAACAGGCACAGAGAGGTGAAGGGATGTGCTGTAGGCAGTGCGCCTGCATCAATGGGTGAAGTAGTGTTTGAATCTGAAAATAGGGTCAGTGTGTTGAACCACCACCTTTATGGATATAAGGCAGAAATAGTCAGTAGAACACATTGGATACTTGAACAGAACTTTTTCTTTATAGTTCTCACCCCCTTTTGCCTTCCTTCACTTCATTTTCCACATGACCCCAGGACCCTTGTTCCCCCTTCAGATTCAGGTCTGCAGTCATGTCCAGAGTCCATGGGAGGCTGCTCGTGACTCTGTAGACAATTGGGCACCTGCTCCCACAAATGGTTTCCTAACCCCGAGTTCATTAACCTGTGTGGTTGGATCAATGTCTCTCTTCCTCATAGAATAGAGCTTCAGTGGGTCTTGGGGGTCCTTGTCTGCTTTCATTCCCCATTGGATCCTTGCCGCCTCCTAAACTGCCTGGTAGGTTGTAGGTGCTCTGTAGGTATTTATTAGATACATGAGCAAAGGTTCTAAAGAGGGAAGAAAGGCAAAGATTTATTATATGCTTACCACATTCCAGGTTCTTTGGGTACAGTGTACCATTACTTTGTTGTACCAGATGGAAATAAGTTTTCACACCACGTAACAGAAATCAACTATGGTGGTTTAAACAAATAGGATATTATTTTCTCACAGAACAAGAATTCCAGATTGGCATTTCAGGGCTGGTGTGACTGCTAACCAGCATCCTCGGCTCTTGTGTTTCTGTTCTTACATGTTGGGGAATATGATAATCTTGTCAAAATAACAGTTATGACCCAGTCGCTGGATTTTCAACTGTTGTATGAGCAGTAGGTTGGTTGTATAGTAGTAGGTTTGAGACTCTATATGCCTCCTTAAACAGAAAGTTGAGATTTTTATGTTATTTATAATGTACTTTTTGAGGAGAGAAGTGAAAAGAACTCCCAGGACTCTGGGGAAGGCTTTCCTGAAGTGTCTGCTGATCCCTCACTGTGCGTTCTTATGTCTGGGGCATTACTAGACAGGCGCTTTAACCAGCTAAGCCACGGAGCACACTGTCTGGGGCATTAAAAGCCATGTGGAAATGGTGTGGGGAGAAATGACTGGCAGGTATAACTGTAGGGTGACCTGGTGGGCGTTTTCCATGGGGGGAGCCCTGACCCAGTGTCCAGGTTTGTAGATCTTTTCTCTTCCAGTAGTCTCAGGGAGCCATGTCCCAGTCTCTTTGGGTGGGAGTGAAAACCAGGCTGCATGTGTTCTGGAAGCCAAGTGGAGAAGCGAGCCCAGGAATGAGGGTGTGGAGAGCAGCCCTATCTTACATTCAGTGTACACTTTGATTTAATACCCCTGGTCTCCATGCATTTCCTACCCCAACCTTTAGCTATGCTTCATGTCTCAAGTCCAAATCCCAGAATTCACCAGAAAGTAAAACTTGCTGGGTAGGGTGGAGTGGGGGCAGCCCACGAAGGGAGAAGGAATTTGTAAATGGGTTTGTAAAAGCTATCCCTCCTGTTTTCATATTTCTTCACATAGATCCTTGCAGTAGCTTATGGCCTCCCCGTCCCCACCCCCCACCTCTGCCCCTCTCCTCATCCCCCCTACCCCCTACCTCTGCCCCTGTCATGCATATATGACACTTTCTGTTCCTGAGCTTTTGTTGGGGAAGGTGGGCAGATGGGCTCACTTCCTTTCTCCCTCCATTTGCTTCCAGGGCGTGGCCTTTTCTGTGTCTGTCCAGTTTGGGGCTGCTGTGTCCTTTTCTGCCCTTAGAACTTCTGGGCCTCTGCCTTTTTGATCTCTCATCATTTTAATAAAGAAGAGAGAGCAAGTAAAAATATATGTATTCAGTCATTCATACTTTACTGGAAATCTTGCTTACATTCTCTTTCTATGAAAGTAGGGTTGTTCGCTATGTATGCCTTTGCAATCGATACACTTTAATGTAATTAATTCAACATTTGTTGTGTATTTAACTGACTCTTCACGCAGAAAGGAAAATGCAAACTTTAAATTTGTTAAAATGTGAATGTGAGCTTTTTAAAAACAATGTCTTTCTACTTTTCAGATCGTGAGCCATGCCTTTAGTGAAGAGGAACATTGAACCCCGGCACTTGTGCGGGGGAGCCCTGCCGGAAGGGATCACCAGTGAACTTGAATGTGTAACCAACAGCACTCTCGCTGCTATCATACGTCAGCTGAGCAGTCTAAGTAAGTCATGTTATGTGTACGACACCTCTTTCTGATTACCAGTGCCACGTTATTAACCTTGACACCAGCAGATTGGTTTCAGGTCAGTCGTTAGTTTTGTCCAAAGAAGAGACTGCGCTTTGAAGGAAAGAGCCACCCCCACCCTCCGCCCCGCCTCCCGATTTTCCGAGAGTGAAATAACTCACTGGTCTTAAGATACCAACTTTATGTGCTGAAGACGTAAAGTTCAAACTGGCCAATTTACAAATTGTTAGATAAGACCAAATTCTTACTTTAAATAGTGTCGATTTTTTAAAATGCATATTAAATGAGGATAATGTGAGTGGTACTTTAAAAAAATGTGAATTACTTTGTTAAGCTTAGACAGGACTCGTGTTTTCTTTTTAAGAGGAAAAATTGAAAACTTGTTAACACTCCTAACATGCCTGGCATAGAGTAGGTGCTCAAGTATTATTTGATTAAGTAATATTCCAAATGAATTGAAAATTGAAGCCAAAAAATAGTAAGATTTGCCAATTTTTACTGACTAAAACCCGGGTACCAACTTCCAAATTGAGGTCAACAGATAAACTGTTTCATATACAGGACTGTTGTATTTATTACATATGTAGGTTATAAACACAAGCAAATATAAGGAAGAAAGGACTTTCTCTTATTTTAATTTTGAGTATGAATGTGAACTACCCAGAAAATAGTTCATTTCTTAAGACTCAGATAGTCATGAAAATGCAGTTTTCTTCACAGCTTTTTGAAGTCAGGATGCTCTCCCCTAACTTTTACATTTATATCATGATCTTGTTTTCTCACTTTGTCCCGCTTCTTTTTGGCTTAGACAGTTGACACTGCATTCGGGTGACGGGTTTTCACAGTAACATTTTCCAGAAGCTCTGTTAATAATTAGAAAATCCTCCGTGATTTCACATGCTGGTAGCCTCAGTCACATAAATACGTTTTTAAAAATATTCGGGTACTTTTTGGGGTGCCTTGGTGGCATAGTTGGTTAAATGTCCCGACTCTTGATTTCAGCTCAGGTCTTCTCTTAGTTCATGGGTTTGAGCCCTGTGTCTGACAGCATAGAGCCTGCTTGGGATATTCTCTCTCTCTCTCTCTTAAAATGAATAAATATTTTTAAAACATAAAAATTGAAAACATTCAAGTAATTTTATTTAACTTTCGAAGAAATACTCTGGAGAAGGCTTTTTTTTTTTTAACAATCATGCTGGGTTGTTTTATTTTTACTGTATCTATAATCATTGGCTGGGGCAAAAGTAACTTGAAAATTACTTGAAATCTGTTTTAAAATAGATTCCTTTTGGCACCTAAACTAATTACAATCGATTTTGAGCAGTGGTTGTTGATACAATGTGTAAATTGATATAATTATAGGAAAATAGCTGATAATTTTTGAAGGGTAAAAATGTTTCTGTTTGAGTTTAAAATATTTTCATAAGAACACTTCGGTCTCTTGCTTTTATGGCTGAAATGCCTGTTGACCTAGAGTATAAAAGATGGAAACCAACACAGTGGCTGAAGTTTTCATAGTCAGGCTGTACCCCATGCTGTAATGACACTCAGCCTGGTGTTATGTTGGCGGGGGGCTGTAAGTAAACCCCACACATTGTAGTTCTGTTCCACGTAGTCTGCTCGTGGTAGGCAGAAGGATAAGGGCCCCTCTAACGACGTCCATGTCTGCATCCTTGGGACCTGTGGATACGCTGTGTGACGTGACGGGGAAATGAAGGTTGCCAGTCAGCTGATCTTCAGAGGAAGAGGTTAGCTTGGATTGTTCCCTGCACTCCCAGCGTTCCTTTACATGTGGAAGGAGGAGGTAGGAGGAGCCCGCATCAGAATGATGGGACGTAAGAAAGACTGAATCAGCCGGCGCTGGCTCTGAGATGGCAGAAGAGGCCATAAGCCGTGGAATGTGGTCCCCTTCTGAAAGGTGGGAAAGACAAGGCGATAGATAAATCTCTGAGGCCTCTAGGAAGAATGTCGTTCTGCCGAAACATTGACTCAGCCCAGTGAAATCCGTTTCAGACTTCTGACCTCTAGTACGGTGAGATACGTAATGTGGTTGTTTCAGGCCTCTAAATGTGTGGTCATTTGCCACAACAGGAGAAAGAGCAATAGGAAAGTAATGCCCCACCCAGCCTTGGTTTCCCTGCATCTGTCTAACCCACGCTCGCTTCATGAGTGGACCAGGGACGGGCACCAGCCTCAAGGATAGTCAGCCTTAGTTAGGCTGCCTCAGTGGGTCTCCACCCTGTCTCTGCTAGAATCACCTGGGGAGCTGGGAATCCCTCCAGAGAGGATGGCTGCAGCATGCCCTAGAAGTGTGATCTAGAGAATCAGACACCATGTATCTGGATTGCACAGATGAGCTGGGTCAGTCCTGTGCCTGTGGGAAGTTTGAACGAAGAAACACAGTGAGCATGCTCGCTTATTATGGGCTCTGCTGTTGACCTGTCACCCAGGCCTGAAGGAGTGAAGGCCACCTGTACACTGAAGCTGGAGTCACAGGCAGAGTTTGAGAGATGGCAGAGGAAGCCAGCTGGGGAAGGACGGCAGAAGAATGTGCAGAGAAGCAGGAGCTGACTGTGTGAGAGACCACGGGACGCAGCAGGGCGGAGAGCACGCTGTCGCTGGTCCCCGTGCCTTCGCGGGAGAGCTCTCCCTGCTCTTCAGCAGTTGGTGCCCCTGCCTCACCCCTACCTCCCCCTTCCTCCTGCGATCCATGCTTGGATCTACCGAAAGGGGACTGTAGTCATGCGTACGTCAGTTGAGCGTCCGACTTCGGCTAGGTCATAATCTCGGGGTTCATGGATCTGAGCCCTGTATCAGGCTCTGTGCAGACTGCCAGCTCAGAGCCTGGAGCCTGCTTCGGATTCTGTCTCTTTATCTCTCTGCCTCTCCCTTGCTCACATTCTGTCTCTCAGAAATAAATAAATATTAAAAAAAAGAACATAAAAATGAAAGAGAAAACTTGTAACTTGAATAGCCTTACAGTTAAAAGATCAAAGAAAGCTTTCTCCAATAAAACAAAAAATTAGCCTAGTAACTTTCAGATTTATTTTTTCTTTCATGAGTTCCTGACTTATGATAGGAGTGATCAGGGGAAAGTGGGAGGAGACAGGGAAGCCATATTTAATTAATTAATTAATTAATTAATTATAATAGTTTATTTTCAGATTGGTTTCCATGTAATACCCAGTGCTTCTCCCCACGAGTGCCCCCCACCATGACCATCACCCCCTTACTTCCATCCCCCTCCCCCTTCAGTCCATGGTTTGTTTTCAGTATTCAGTAGTCTCCCTTAATCTGTGTCCCTCACTCTCCCTCACTCTCTTTCCCCCTTCTTCTCCCCATGGTCCCCTGCCGAGTCTCTCCTGATAGACCTATGAATGCAAACATATGGTATCCTTCTCTGCCTGACTTATTTCGCTTAGCATGACACCCTTGAGGTCCATCCACTTTGCTACAAATGGCCGTATTTCATTCTTCCTCATTGCCATGTAGTACTCCATTGTATATATATACCACATCTTTTTGATCCATTCATCAGGTGATGGACATTTAGGCTTTTTCCATGATTTGGCTATTGTAGAAAGTGCCGCTATGAACATTGGGGTACATGTGCTCCTATGCATCAGCACTTCTGTATCCCTTGGGTAAATCCCTAGCAGTGCTATTGCTGGGTCATAAGGGAGTTCTATCGATAGTTTTCTGAGGAGCCGCCACACTGTTTTCCAGAGCGGCTGCACCAGTTTACATTCCCACCAACAGTGTAGGAGGATGC
>NC_043703.1:72498277-72533706 GCF_006229205.1 Suricata suricatta | reverse complement strand
GCTGTGATTGAGGTCTAGGAGGCTATTTCCTGCTTTCTTCTCAAGGGTTTTTATGGTTTCCTGTCTCACATTTAGATCTTTTACCCATTTTGAGTTTATTTTTGTGAATGGTGTAACAAAGTGGTCTAATTTCATTTTTCTACATACATGTTGCTGTCCAGCTCTCCCAACCTGTTGAAGAGGCAGTCTTTTTTCCATTGGATACTCTTTCCTGCTTTGTCAAAGATTAATTGGCCATATACTTGTGGGTCCAGTTCTGGGTTCTCTATTCTATTCCATTGGTCCATTTGTTTGTTTTTGTGCCAATACTGTACTGTCTTGATGATGACAGCTTTGTAGTAGAGGCTAAAGTCTGGGATTGTGATGCCCCCATTTTGGTTTTCTTCTTCAATATTACTTTGGCTATTCATTGTTTTTTTGTGGTTCCATACAAATTTTAAGATAGTTTGTTCTTGCTTTGAGAAGAATGCTGGTGCAACTTTGATGGGGATTGCATTGGATGTGTAAATTGCTTTGGGTAATAATGACATTTTAACAATGTTTATTCTTCCGATCCATGAGCACAGAATGTTTTTCCATTTCTTTGTGTCTTCTTCAATTTCCTTCATAAGTCTTCTATGGTTTTCAGCATACAGGTCTTTACATCTTTGGTTAGGTTTATTCCTAGGTATTTTATGGTTTTTGCGCAATTGTAAATGGGATCTGTTTCTTGATTTCTCTTTCTGTTGCTTCATTTTTGGTGTATAAGAATGCAACTGATTTCTGTACATTGACTTTGTACCCTGCAACTTTACTGAATTCATTGATCATTTCTAGAAGGCTTCTGGTGGAGTCAATCGGGTTTTCCATGTAGAGTATCATGTCATCTGCGAAAAGTGAAAGTTTGATTTATTCTTTGCCAATTCTGATGCCTTTTATTTCCTTTTGTTGTCTGATTGCTGATGCTAGGACTTCCAACGCTATGTTAAATAACAGTGGTGAGATTGGGCATCCCTGTCGTGTCCCTGATTTCAGGGGGAGAGCTCTCAGTTTTTCCCCATTGAGGATAACATTGGCTGTGGGCTTTGCGTAAATGGCTTTTATGATGTTTAAGTAAATTCCTTCTATCCCAACTTTCTTGAGGGTTTTTATTAAGAAGAGATGTTGTATTTTGTCAAATACTTTTTCTGCATCTATCGACAGGATCATATGATTTTTACTTTTGTTTTGTTAATGTGATGTATCACATTAATGGATTTGCGAATATTGAACCAGCCTTGTAACCCAAGAATAAATCCCACTTGATCATAATGGATAATACTTTTTATATGCTGTTGAATTTAATTTGCTAGTATCTTGTTGAGTATTTTTGCATCTGCATTCATTAAGGATATTGGCCGGTAGTTCTCTTTTTTGTTGGGTCTCTGTCTGGCTTGGGAATCAAAGTGATACGTGCTTCATAGAATGAGTCCAGTAGTCTTCCTTTCATTTCTATTTTTTGGAATAGCTTGAGAAGGATTGGCATTAACTCTGCTTTAAACGTCTGGTAGAATTCCCCTGGGCATCTATCCGGCTCTGGGCTTTTATTGGGAGATTTTTGATAACTGATTCGATTTCTTCACTGGTTATGAGTCTGCTCAGATTTTCTGTCTCTTCTCGTTTGAATTTTGATAATGCATGTGTGTTTAGGAATTTGTCCATTTCTTCTAGATTGTCCAGTTTGTTGGCATATAATTTTTCATAGTTTTCCCTGATGATTACTTGTATTTCCGAGAGATCTGTTGTAATAGATTCATTTTCCTTCATGATTTTGTCTATTTGCATGTTCTCTCTTTTCTTTCTGAGGAGTCTAGCTAGAGGCTTATCAATTTTATTTTTTCAAGAAACCAACTCTTGGTTTCATTGATCTGTTCAATTGTTTTTGTGGATTCTATCTTGTTTAATTCTGCTCTGATCTTTACTATTTCGTTTCTTTTGCTGGGTATGGGGTGTTCTTGCTGCTCCCTTTCTAGTTTCCTTAGGTGTTCTGTTAGGTTTTGAGTTTGTGCTTTTTCTAATTTGTTGAGGTAGGCCTGGATTGCAATGAACTTTCCTCTTAAGACTGCCTTTGCTGCGTCCCAGAGAATTGGAATTGTTGTATTCTCATTTTCATTTGTCTCCATATATTTTTTAATTTCCCCTCTAATTGCCTGGTTCACCCAATCATTCTTTAGTAGGGTAGTTTTTAACCTTCACATTTTTTGGAGGTTTTCCAGACTTCTTCGTGTGGTTGATTGTGAGTTTCACAGTATTGTGATCTGAAAGTGTGCATGGTATGATCTCAATTCTTTTGTATTTATGGAGGGCTGTTTTTTGATCCAGTATGTGATCAATCTTGGAGAATGTGCCATGTGCACTCAAGAAGAAAGTGAATTCCCTAGCGTCAGGATGCAGAGTTCTAAATATATCTATTAATTCCATCTGCTCCGGTGTGCCATTCAGGCCCATTGTTTCTTTAGTGACTTTTTGTCTGGCTGACCTATCCGTTGTTGTAAGTGGGGTATTAAAGTCCCCTGCAATTAGCATATTCTTATCAATAAGATTGCTTCTGTTTGTGATTGTTTTATGTATTTAGGAGCTCGAATTCGGCTCATAAATGTTTATAATTGTTAGTTCTTCTTGATGTAGAGACCCTGTAATTATTATATAATGTCCTTCTTCATCTTTTGTTACTGCCTTTATTTTAAAGTCCAGTTTTTCTGATATAAGTACGGTTACTCCATCTTTCTTTTGGTGGCCAGTCGCATGGTAGGTATTTCTCCATCCCCTTACTTGCAATCTGAAGATGTCTTCAGGTCTATGGTGAGTCTCTTGTAGACAGCAAATAGATGGGTTTTGGTTTTTTATCCATTCTGCTACCCTGTGTTGTTTGACTGGAGCATTCAGTCCATTGACATTCAGTGTTATTATTGAAAAATGTGGGTTTAGATTCATTGTGTTCCCTGTAGAGTGCATGATTGTAGTGATGTCTCTGGTACCTTTATTCCTTGCTACATTTCCCTCATAGAGTCCCCCTTAAGATTTCTTGTAGGGCTGGTTTGGTGGTGATGAATTCTCTCAACTTTTGTTTATTTGGAAAACCTTTATCTCTCCTTCTATTTTGAATGACAGGCTCGCTGGATAATGAATTCTTGGTTGCATATTCTTCCTGTTCATCACATTGAAGATTTCCTGCCATTCCTTCCTGGCCTGCCAAGTTTCAGTAGATAGGTCTGTAACCACTCTGATAGGTTTCCCTTTGTATGTCAAGGCCCTTTTCTCCCTAGCTGCTTTCAGAAGTCTCTCTTTATCTTTATATTTTGCCAGTTTCACTATGAGATGTCGTCTGAAGGTTGGTTTACCTTATGTCTTACAGGAGTTCAGTATGTCTCTTCAACTTCAATGTCCTTCTCTTTCCCCAGAGTGGGGAAATTTTCGTGTATAATTTGGTCTAGCACACCTTCAAGCACTCTGTCTTTGTCTTTCTCTTCAGGAACCCCTATGATACGGACATTGTTCCGTTTGATTGTATCACTCAGGTCTCTGATTCTCCTTTCGTGCTCCTGAATCATTTTCTCTCTCTTTTTCTTGGCCTCTTCTTTTGCTATAACTGTGTCTTCTTCTAATTCACCTATTCTCCTCTCTGCCTCTTCAATCCGTGAAGTGGCAGCCTCCATTTTATTATTCACCTCATTTATAGCCTTTTCTAACTTGTCACAGCTATTTTGAAGGTTCCTAATCTTTGTATCAATATCTTCTCTGATAGTTTCTATGTTTTTTTCAAGCCCAGCAATTAATTTTATGACAATCATTTTAAATTCTTGTTGAGTTATGTTGCTTGTGTTCTGTAGCTGTGATTTTTTCCTGGAGTTTCTTTGAAGGAGAGTTCTTTCGTTTCGTTTCGTTTCTGTCTCTTATCAGTTTTAAAAGCTCGTTCTGCACTGTGCACATGTTAGTATGGCTCTATTAAAGGAGGCTCTTTGACAGTCCAGCGCCTGTCATTTCAGGAGATGTTCTTTTAATGGTGTCTCTCAGTTTCTCTTGCTGTGCTTGTTGCTAATATATTTCCTTACTCTGATATTTGAGACTTTCCTCTGTGTGTGCTTAGGCCTGTTTTTTGAGGTAGCCCTGAAAAGGAAAACAGACAAACACACAGGGAACACAAGCATGCAAATACACTGACAGATCTGGTAAACAGGCAGACCAAATGGGAAAGGGAAAAAAGGGAGCAGGAAAGAAAAGAGAGGACAGGAAAGGAGAAAGAAGGAAGAAAAGAAAAAAAAATCCAAAGAAAACAACAACAACAAAAAAAACCAGGGGCACAGAGACAGCCAGAGATAAAGGACAGTCTAAGAGCCTAAAATCTGTGGAGGATAAAGATAAGAATGAGATAAGCGAAAAATATCTGGATGGTCAGGGTTGATCTAATCACAGCAGTGTTAAATGTTGGTCTTTCCCAGACTGCAGGAGGGATAGGGAGAGAAGTATGAAATATGGAAATAGAAAAGAGAAAACAAGGGAAAATTTTATGGAAGATTAAAAATTAAGAATAATTAGGATAGAAAAATTGAAAGAAAAAAATTTTAAAGTAGCACAAAGAGAAGAATCCAGCTCTCTTGCATAGATGGGCGTGGTCTGATGTAAGTATGTCGGGTCTCTGGGCCTGGTCTCTGAGGCCCCACCTTGGTAGATGCAGGGGGAAGATTTGGGAGCCTCAAGCCCCTCTTGTTTATTTGGAAAAACCTTTATCTCTCCTTCTATTTTGAATGACAGGCTCGCTGGACAGACCCTGCATTGCCAGCCACTCTCTTGAGTCCAATCTCCCGTGCCACAGGCGGGTCAAATTGTTTTGGTTTTCTAAGGTCCACTAGGCCTTCAAATCCCTTTAATTTTTCTGCCACTGCCAAAGTAACCTCTGGCTGCCAAGACACTTTCTGGTACGGGCTACGCAGAGGGATTGGGGACCCAGCCCTTCCCTGGTTCCACCAGAAGTCTGCGGGCGGCGCTGCCCACCAGATCGCAAGGCCGCTGAGGGGATCAGGGTTTCTCTCCCTGCGCCCAGTGGCTGCAAATGGAAATTTTGTCTCCATTAGCCGCGGGCTAAGGCCTCCTCCCTTCAGTCTCTCCTCTTCCCCTCAGCTCTGTACCTCCCTGGGAGCTGGTTCGTGCCCAGCATCTCCTGTGGAGCGTGGCCGGCTCGTGGGCAGCTCTCAAAGTTCTTTGCCGACCTGCACGGCCGTCCTGTGTGTTAGCGGCCCTGCTGGGTGTTGTGCAGCCCCCCACCCATGCTCCCTGCGGCCAGGACTAAGTCTCTGGGTGCTCTCTTCCAGCCCTGCCTTGACCTGGCGCCCCCTCCCTCAGTCTCCGGTCCCTGTCTCACTCACAGTCATCCGTGGGGCTGATATCAATAAGGGGTCAGTGCGCAGGAGCAGATTAGAAAGTTGTGGCTTTTAAATCCTCTCAGTTTGATATTTGCAGGCCTATGGAGATATCGGTGTTCCCTACTCCTCCGCCATCTTGCCTGCATCCTCCAGAAGTCACTTTTTTAAAAGTTTTGGTTAATAGTGTGTTCTTGGTTTTCTAACTATGGATATTGTAAGATTTAATAGATGGAAGATTTAACAGATGGAGGCAGATTTGAGGGGAAAGAAAGAGACCAAGTTATGGAGCCAAGAAAGCCTTTATTGGGACCTGCGATTCCCGGGCAAGGTTCCTGACTCCGGGAGTGGGGAGTCAAGGAAGTTATACCTGGTGGGGAGGGGTGAGGTGTTTTATGGGTGAAAGACTTCCGGTTGGGTCCTGGGAGGGCAGACCACCAAATAAAGGCACTTTAGGGACGTGGTGGGATGGGATAGGTTGCCTCCTCTGTCAGGGTGATGAATAGCTGGGGCTTCATGATTGACTGTTTTCAAACTGGCGAGGGACATTCCAGGTCTGCAGGTGAGGGGGTGGGGGTCGTTGATGCATGGTGTTTTTCTCCAACCACAGCAAAATGGCCACTTGGTCACCATCTTAAGGTAACTCTTACAGATATTGACTTTTTTTTCTTTGAATAATGATAGTTTAGTGTAGCAATTAAATCAGTGCTTTTTCATCATTTTCCTTGATTAATAATCTGAGTACTCTTGTTCCTGTCAGCTAGTTGCTCAATTAAAATTACAGTATCTTGCAATCAAATTCCTACTGATAATGTAATTCTAATATAATTTGCATTAAAAAGGACATGGGTATATAGGACATTTGTGCCAGGGATGACATAAATCCTCTTTAATACCTCGAGGCTATTTTTTTGCTACTTTTTTTCTCTTTGTTCTTGTGCTAATAGTGGTCTTCATTTTCCCATCTTACGAAGGCTCACAAGATGTCACACAAAAAAGGGATCAGACCTTTAGTGCAGCCCCCCCACTCCAAGGTTTTCGCTTGTATTAGATGGCATTAATGAGATAATACAGAGAACTTACAGAGCACAGGAAAACACACCGGGAAAAAAATTGCAAAATTTTCATTAATCAGAGAAGATAATCGGTAATGCTTTGTATATATCTTCATAAAAATGGTATCATATTATACATATGATTCTGTAGCCTGTACTCAATATATAGTAAGCATCTTTGTTGATTCTTCTAGGACAGTTTTTAATAGCTAGATATTGTTATATTGAAATACCATAATTATTTAACCATTTTTTCTCCTGTTGGACATAGAAGTTGTTTCTTTGTTGAGGGGTGACCCTATCATAAATTCTTAAATCAAATCTATATCTCTGGTTATTTTTTGGTTTTTTTTTTTTTTTTAATTCTGAGACTTCATTAATTTTAAATATACCTCTCCTTAAAAAAAAAACTATTACAAAATTGGGTCCCTGGGTGGCTTAGTCGGTTGGGCATCCTGCTTTGGCTCAGGTCATGATCTCATAGCTTGTGAGTTCAAGCCCCACATTGGGCTCTGTGCTGACAGCTCAGAGCCTGCTTTGGATTCTGTGTCTCCCTCTCTCTCTCTCTTTCTGTCCCTCCCCTGCTAGTGCTCTTTCTTTCTGAAAAAATAATAAACATTAAAAAATAAGTTAATTAAAACAATAAAAAATTATTACAAAATCAATTTTTCTGTTAATTTCCAAGTTTTAGGTAATTGAATGAATGAAGTCTGTTTTCTTCTCAAAGATTTTAATAAATGATTACTATTTTTATTAATACTCCTTATGATACATATATGCAAAGTGGCACTTTACACTTACACCTCAAAGCCTGGAGTCCATTTTGGATTCTGTACGCCCCCCCATGCTCCCCCCCTCACTTGTTCTCTCTTTCTTTCTCTCAAATATAAATAAATAAATCTAAAAAAAGATTTAAAAAAATACTACCTTAAGTTCTTGCTCACATTTGGTTTATCTAATCAGATCTAAAATTTGGAGTCAGATTAATTCATTATATATCAAGTGCAGTTCTACTCAGAATGGTGATCTAAATATTTGGAAGGCATGCACTGAATAGATTTCTAAGATGTTCCTAGGGGGATTTGGGGGAGGAAGGGTAGATACACAAATGCAGGATATACAGGAAATAGATCACAAGTACATTTCCGTGCAGTTTAAGGCTAGGATTAAAAGGGTGTGTTTGGAGAAAACGTATAGCTGCATCTGGATAGAAATTGACTGGAAGAAACAGCAAGAATTTTAAAAATTTTAATGCTTCACACTGAGATAAATGTTTGCATTTCTTGTGGACTAAAACAGAAAGCCAGTGAAGGGAAGTGAGTAATGTATACTTAGGGAATTATGGGATAAAAGTCCCGTCAGCAAATTGGAGGCAACTGTGAGAGCCCCCTCTCTAGAAAGCAGGACTGTTAGGGCTTCAAGCACTTTCCGGACCCATCATTTGGCCTGAAATACCAGAAATACTTCCTTACAGGCATTATAGAAGTAATTATGGCTCAGATTGTTTTTCATTTCTCCTTTTTTTAGATGGACCTCTACATGGCAGAATTTAGATGTAAAAAAATTCCTAAGAACACACATTGGAGAGTCAGCCAAATCTGAATGTTTCGTCCTGTCATTGACCTTCTCTGGTTTATCATCTGTATCCTTCCTATTACATGAGTATATAGGCTTATGTGATTTATAGATGTTTTTCTTTTCCTTCTCCTTCCTTCTTTCCTTCTTCCTTCCTTCCTTCCAAGAGTGCTGAGGAGCTGGGGAGAGGAAGGGGGTAGAGCCTCAAGCAGGCTCCACACCCAGCACAGAGCCCAATATGGGGCTCAATCTCATGACCCTGGGATTATGGCCTGAGCAGAAATGGAGTCAGACACTCAACTGTCTGAGCCATCCAGGTGTCCTAGGTGTTTTTCTAATTGTTTTGATTTACACTGTGACTAGAGCAGACCATCTAAAAACTTTGAGGGAAGATTTTAAAAGTTTTTAATATTCTACAATTTCACTACAGTCACTCGCATATTAGGAATGTGATCATTACTGTCAGCAGCCTAAAGTAGCGTTCTTCTGTAAAGCGTGCCCTTTTAGGAGACTCAATAATCTCTACCTCAGTTTCTACTATTCTTGTACATACCTTGTCCAGTGAAGAGATAAAATACAAGACATGCAGAAATGGAGAAAATTGTGACTTCGAATTAAGAGGAAAAGCAATTGGTTGCAGCAGGTCCACAGGTGACCCCAATTTTGAATTAGCTGATAAATACTATGAAAAATACATTGAAGGGGACTTGGAGTTTCCAATCTGGGTTTAAGGAGCTTAGAAATGATTCCTGGTCATACCGCAAGAAGAAAGCTGAGCAAATTGCAAACCCAGAAGCTTTTCTCGGACCTGTTAGAGAACTGAGGTCACAGTTCAAACCACTGCCCCCACATCAGTAGTTTGGGGATACTGGTGAATTGCTGGGGGCTCGGTGAGAACAAGGGTGAGAGCTAAAAGCTGTAGGGGGTCCATCTTAGTGGGGCTCCCACACTTATGTGAGTTTTTCTTTCAGAAGCCCCTAGGTTCTCACAGTAAATATCAGAGAAAGATCCCCTTGAATTTCTGTGTTTTCTTAATATGCCCGCCCGCCCTCAAAGGAAACTCTCTCACAGAGACTGAAGGAGATGGGTTTTACCAGGGCTTAACCCCCCTGGGGGAAGGGAAATACCTACTCCAGCCCCTTCTCCCCTTCCTTCTCATCTGATGGGAGGGGAGAGCGACCCAGGGCCCTGGGCTTGCAATGAAAGACTGAGACCAGATCATAGGGCTACCATTGACAGATGAAGGGATAGGAAGATGGGGAGTATATGTGTGCACACTGGGATATAATTCATCTCGGAGAAGGAAGGAAATCCCGCCATTTGGAACATGGCTGTACCTAGGGGACTTTATGGTAAGTGAAATGAGCCATGCAGAGACTTCTGTATGATCTCATTTATGTGTGGACTCCTAAAATTAAAAGTTGAACTCTTAAAAACAAAAAGTTGGATGATTGTTACCGGGTGAGGGCTTGTGCGGAAAGGGAAACGGGCAGATGCTGGTCAGAAGGTACAAGCCTTCAGCATTTAGTTACAAGATAAGAAAGTCTTCGTGTACAGCGCGGGGACCATAATTAAAAATACTGTATTGTATATTTGAAATTTGCTAAAGGAGTAGATTGTAAGGGTTCTCACCAAAAGAGGAAGAAAAAAGGCATGCAAGGCAGTATTTTAATTAGTTGTAATCATTTCACCAAGTATATGTAGATCAAGTCATCACATTGCACACTTTAAATCTGTACAGTTTTGTCAGTTATACATCAGTAAAACTGGGTAAAAGGTCATAGGACTCTCTAGAACACTCCCTCCCACCATACCATCCCAGTACATCACCAAAGGCCTTTGCGTTGCAGGTCCTTTTACCCTATATAGATGTCTGGGTTAAAAAAAAAAAAATTAAAAGGTAAAAACAGTTTGAAAAGGCAGAGTAAGCGTCAGAACCAAAGTCAGACATGGCAGAGATGTTGTACTTATCAGACCAGGAATTTAAAATAGCTGATTAATATGTCAAGGATGCTAATGGGAAAAGTAGACAGCATTCAAAAACAGATGGGTCCTGTCAGCAGAGAGATTGAAATTATAAGGAAGAGTTAAAAAAATACATGGAAGGACAGAATAAAAACAGGGGAACATGCATGAAGAAAGAGGGAATTTCTTTTTAAACATTTTTCTTAATGTTTATTTTTGAGATAGAGCATAAGCGGAAGAGGAGACACAGAATCCAGAGAAGGTTCGAGGGTCCGAGCTGTCGGCAGAGAGCCCACCTGACAAAGGGCTTGAACTCATGAACCATGAGATCATGACTTGAGCCCAAGTCAGACTCTTAACTGACTGCGCCACCCAGGCGCCCCAGAAATAGGGAATTTCAACAGAGAAATGGAAACTATAGAGAAAGTAAAGAAATAGAACTGAAAATGCCAGTATCAAAAATCACCTGATGGTCCTCCCTGCAGAACGGATATGGCGCAAGTGGATTGGGGACAAACCAGTAGAAATTAATCAAACTAATTCACAAGAGAAATCAAATTAAAGGAAAAAAAAGGAACAGAACAACCAAAATGCGGGCTGATATCAGAGGGTCTGATCCATATGTAATTGGAGTCCCAGCAGAGGAGAGAGCAAAACATAAGGTTGAAGAAATAATGGATGAGAAGTTTTGAATATTGATGATAGGTGTCAACCAACGGGTTCAAGAAGCTCAGCAAATTTGCAGAAGTATAAATTACACAAAATCCCATTTAGTCACATCCTAGTAATATTGCTGAAAAAACAGAAGTAAAGAGAAAATCATAAGAGGAAAAAAGCACATTACACGTAGGGCGGGCACAGTGTTAAGAATGACAGCTGATTCTCATCAGACTCAAGACCAGAAATGAAATATGAATGAAATGAAGTGAAACGGAAATGAAATAGACATATTTTATTTAGACAGAATCTGAGAGAATTCATCTTCAGTATATCTCCATTACCAAAAAATGCTAGAAAAACTCTTTAGGCTAAATGAAAACGATACCAGATGGTAGCCTGGATGTGCAAGAAGGAATAAAGATCAACAGAAGAAGTAAATATGAGACTAAAGAAAAATGGGCATTAAAAATTACATACTTATATCTACTTGCTTAACAGCTGTTGACTGCTTAAAGTTGATTGTAGAGTTTGTGCCCTCTCTGCAATTAAATAGAGGGCAGTAAGAGCTATAAGGGTAGAAGTGGGGGAAATGAAACTGCATTGTTGTGTTTTACATGGGTTTTGAAATACATTGTGATGAGTTAAGGATGCTCATTTTATTTTTTTTAATGTTTTATTTATTTTTGAGAGAGAGGGAGAGAGAAACTGTGTGAGCAGGGGAGGGGCAGAGAGAGAGAGAGAGACACAGAATCTGAAGACAGGCTCCAGGCTCTGAGCTGTCAGCACAGAGCCTGATGCGGGGCTTGAACCCACAAATTGCGAAATCATGACCTGAGCCGAAGCTGGACACTCAACCAACTGAGCCACCCAGATGCCCCAAGGATGCCCATTATAATTTCCAGTAACCTCTAGGATAACACATAGAGGGGACAGAATGGAACTCTAAGATAATCATTTGGTTTTCCCAGAAGACAGGAAAGGAAGACGAAAGGAACAAAGAACAGAAAGGACAAATAGAAAGCCAATACCCAGGTGACAGAATTAAAACCAGCAGTATCAAGAATTACTTAAATGGAAATATATGAAATACCCACTTAAAATTTAAGGCGGAGCTTATCAGGTTAGGTAAAAAAGCAGGACTAAAATACATGCATTAGTAAGGATGAAGACACAGATTTGAAGAAAATAATTTAAGACATATACCACGTGCACATCAAGAAGGAGGCTGATGTGGCTATATTAACGTCAGATAAAGTAAACTCTATGCAGATAAAGGAGGAATGTTCCATAATGATAAGAGCCCATCTATCAAGAACTAACAATTTTGCATTTTAATTTAAAAGAACACGGCAGACATGCTGGATGGCTCAGTCGGTTAAGCATCTGACTTCGGCTTAGGTCATGATCTGCAGTACGTGAGTTCGAGCCCTGTGTCGGGCTCTGTGCTGACAGCTTAGAGCCTGGAACCTGCTTCAGATTCTGTATGTCCCTCTCTCTCTGCCACCCCCCCCCACTCATGTTTTCTCTCTCTCTCCCTCCCTCCCTTCCCAAAATAAAAAATTAAAGAATATGGCATAACAATAGAACCGAAAGGGAGAAATAGAGAAATGCAGAATGACAGTTGCAGCTTTTAACAAGAACTTCTCAATGTTAAAAACAAATAGACAAAAATCTATAAGAATATAGATGGTTTGGGGCACCTGGGTGGCTCGGTTGGGCATCTGACACTTGATTTTGGCTCAGATCATGATACCAGAGTCATGGGATTGAGCCCCGTGTTGGGCTCTGCACTGAGCATGGAGCCTGGTTAAGATTCTCTGTCTCTCTCTCCCTCCCTCCCACCTCTCTCCACTGCTTGCACCCCTCTCTGTCTAAAATATACATATACATATATAGATAGCTTTGAACGATACTACTAACCAATCTGATAAAATCGAACTTTATAGAGCACCAAACTCCCAAATTATAGGATACACATTCTTTTAATGTTCACATGGAGTGTTCACCACGATGAACATGTGCTCAGCCACAGAATAATACATTTGAAAGATTGACATCATAAAGAGCATGGTGGTAATGAGAACAGTAATTATAATAATCTTTTAAGATAATTCTCACATATTGGAAAATGAAGCAATATCTTTTAAAATCATCCTTGGGTCAAAGAAGAAATAAAAAAGGAAATTAGAAACGATCTCTAACATGTGATAATGAACCATGCATTTCTGGGAGTTACTTAAAGAAGTGCTCAGAGGGAAATTTGTACCGTTAAATGCTTATGTTCGAAAAGAAGAGAGATTTAAAACCGTGAGCACATTCCTCAGGTGAGCCCTCAATGTTGCTCCCACAGTCCTGCTGGAATTCCTTTGTTAATTAGTTTTCCTGCCCTTAGAGCCCCTCTTTCATCTCTTTCCACCTCAAACTCCCCCCTCTGAGCTGTTGACTCGCTTCTGACTTCATTTGGAAAATAAAAGCAGCCAAAGGAGAATGAGACACCCCCTTCTGCCAAATCTGTCCACTGATACCAGACTGTACCAGAACGTCCTGCTCACCTCCCCTTTAGTGGTGGCTGTTGATGTTTCTGTTAGAAACACTGGATCCGATACCCTCATGCTCACTCCAGGACTAGGTTCACCCTCTCTTTTTCCTCATCTTCACCCCCTCTCTGCCTACGTCATTTCTACCAAATACTAAAATACGGAGAAAGCTCTGGACTTAAACATTCGACCATCCTCTATTTCCCCATTTCTTGCTCCCCTTCACAGCCGGATATGTTGAAAGAATGATTCATTCCTCTGCTGCCTTTACTTCCCTCATTTTCTCTTGTCCCCATTAAAGTTTTGTCCCATCCACTCTTAAAGTTGTGCTTGTCAGCATTACCAGTGACTTCCTCATTGCCATGTCCAGTGCTTAGTCTCAAGTCTGGAGAAAACTTTACTTGGCTTGTGGGCCCACACACTCTGGTGTTTCTTCTGCCTCACAAGCTATTCTGTGTTAGCCTTCTTGGGTGATCTTCCCGACCTCTGCATGCGGGGACGCCCTACGGCTCGGGCACTGACACTCTGCTCTGCCTGTTCCCATTCCCGGGGTGATGTCCGGTCCATGACTTGAGACACCGTCTTGATGCGATGACTTCCAAATGGATGTCTTCCATTCTCACCTCTTCCCTCGATTTCAGACTTGTGTGTACAACTGCCTACCAGATATCTTCATTTGGATTTTTTTTTTTTTTGAAGTAGCCTTCATTCCCATTGAGGAGCCAAACGTGGCCCTTCAACTCATGAGCCTGAGATTAAGAGTCTGACACTTAACCGACCGAGCCACCTAAGCTCTCCCCTGATTCACTTGGATTTCTGCTAGGCCTCTCACGCTCTACATGTCATAAACTGAATTATTTCGTTCTTCTTTCTTCCCTCCCCCCTTCTCCATTTGCTAGTGAATGAGAACTCCACTCTTCCAGTTCTTATTTGTGACTTCTTTCCCTCCTACCACATACCTTCAGAATATGTAGCACATCTGTGCATACATTGACTCCTCCATGGCTCCGGTCTAGTCTGAGCCCCCACGGGGTCCCTGCTCAATGGCAGCCTCCTGTCTGGTCTCCTGGCTCCACTCATCACCCCACTTCACAGGGAAGGAGTTTGTCTCTTTCTTCTACCACTTTTCCCTGCCTTCACTGGACTCCAGCCATATTGGCCTCCTTGAGGCTGCCCTTCAGCCTATGTTTCCCTGTCCTTTTGTGACCCACCTGCATACCACCCACGTCCTACCCCTCCCCATCCCCTCCCCACCTTTCTTCACAGCACCTGTCATCACGCAACATGTTATCTGTGTATTGCCTGCGTGTGACATAAGCTTTGAGCCCGTGTTCGCTGCTGTGTTTCTTCAGATGACTAGGATGGTATCTGGTACAGAGGGAGTGTTTATTTGCTGAGTCAGCGGAATATGCTTAACAATCATCTTCTATCATCTTAGTTCTTAGGAAATGCTAGAAAAGTATTGTAGTGAAGTATACAAAAAAGCTCACTGTGGTTCACTGTGGGTGACATTTCTTAATTTTTAGTTTTCTGAGTTCTCCAGATTTTGTACCATGAGTGTATTATTACTTTTATACTCCCAGAGACATTTCAATAAGAAGGTATTTCTTAGGTTTGTTGGTTTGTGTGCAGACTGGTGGATACAACCAAGACAGAAGAAAGAAATCAAAATGTTAGATGTCTTGGATTGGACGTAGGGCCATTTTTCCTCTTGCTTACGCTTCTGTGCCTTCTGTATTTCTCATGACAAGCATGGATTGCTTTCATAGTAGGAAAATAAAACTTTAAAAAGGGGCAAAAACCTTAGGGCCCCCAAATTATAACTTGTTTTATGGAACTCAACAATAATTAGACTTTACTGCAAACACTATAATAAGGTTTCTTTTTTAACTTGTTTATTTTGAAATGATTTCAGAGTTCTACAAAGATCAGAAAGGTAATGAATTCTCAGACTTTCACCTACATATTATTTCACTCCATACTCTTTTTCTCAGAGACTTGTCCTCCTACTCTCCTTTCTCCAATACACACGTACACATATATTTACTATTTTATATTATATGTTTAGTATTTTTAAAATACTGTATATATTATGCTTAGTATAATATATGTATCTTTGACTTTATGACTCCATATTTGGAAAGGGAACTGTCCGTTTATTTTCTGGAATGTCCATTCTCCATCTCCTGATGTCCGCTCATGGTTAGATTGAGGATATTGGCCAGACTGTGACCGTGACGGTGCCTCCTTCTCAGTGCATTTCTTCACAAACCACGGATTCTCTGCTTATCCCATAACTGCCCTGGGGTGACTTCGCTCACGTTTTGTATTCAATTGCGTTGGCGTTTTCTCCGTAGATTTCCATAGCTAAAGTTTTGTCTCCTTTTGTAATTGACAAGTGTCTGTGGGGAGACATGTTGAGATTTTGTAATAGCCTGTTTTCATTCACTGCTTTCCTCCAGTCTTAGCATCCATTGCTGATTCTTGCCCCAAATACTGACTGTTGTGGTGGTGGCAGAAAGGTGATTTTTGTTGTTCCTTAATTCTGCATGTATTGGTTGGAATTCAGCTGTAAGCGCTTTCCATTTCTTTCCTTGTCATTCATTCATTCATTCAGATCCGTATGAACTCATGGATTCTCATTTTATTCTGCGGGTTATAACCATTATCTGTATTTTGATGCTTACATTTTCCCAGATTTGGCCCGTGGGCGTCCTTTCAGGCGGACCCGTGTCCTTCAGATGTCTCCGCCACGCTCTGAGCACTCCTGTGCTTTTTTAGAAAAGCATAGCAAAAGGTGCGCTAAGCTCCTCTTGTACTTATCCAAACCTCAGCCTTGGCGCCGACATTCTTCCAAAGAGCCTTGTTACTTTCAGTGGTGAGAGAAAAGCCAGACTCTCGACAAATCAAGACCCAGGTGCTAGGTGTGTGCATTAAAATTTCTGAAGGACCTTGTTAGGACTGGATTCTTGTTCTACAGAAAGGACTTCCATCAGACACTGTGGTTGTTTCCAGTAAACCTTCGCTTTTGAATACAGCTGAAAATCTGAGCGTAATTTTGAAAGCTTCGGTAGCCTAGAGGCATACTTCTCAGCCTGACCCACTTGGACACGAATTCATAATGGTACTAATAAATCCGTAAGTGGGTCCTTTGTCAGTGAAGAAGGAAGAAATTGCACTTACCTCAGCGTGGTCTTTAATTCAATTCAGAATTATTTTCGTTTCGCTATTAATGGACTCGCTGTTGAAAGAGTGAGTAAAATTAAGCCTTTCAAATAAGTTGCTGTTCGCAAAACTGAACACTGTAATTTGCAACATTTTATTCTTGTTCATCAGGAAAATATAGCTTCTCCCATTTTCTTTAGTCACTTGTTAGCTTGCAGCCGCTGGCAAAAGATTTAAATATGCAGTCCTTAATTTCAGTTTCTTTTTTTATAAATTAAGAACTTTGGGGCATCCGGGTGGCTCAGCCAGATAAACATCTGACTCTGGATTGCAGCTCAGGCCACAATCTCATGATTCTTGAGTTCGAGCCTCGCTTTGGCTGTGCACGGACAGTGCGGAGCTTGCTTGGGGTCCTCTCTCTCCCTCTGCCCCTCCCCTGCTTGCACGTGTGGGCTCCCTTTCTCAAGAAAAAAAATAAAATAAAATAAAAAGAACTTCCTGTACTTCCTGTAGAAGTACAGTGTCAATTGCATGTTTGTATTTTGAGTTTTTTTTTGTTTTTTGTTTTCCAGATAGAGTTAAGCATTAAAGGTAGAGGGCACATGTTATTTATTCTTGTCAACTTATATAGTATCTAGCAGAGCGTGGTCCTGTGTGACTTTGGCAAGAGATAAGACTATATGCTCCCATAAGTCTGGTGACACATGCGGTCCTGTTAGATTTCTGTATATCTGAAGGGCAAGGGGAAGGATTTGGGGGATGGAGGGTGGCGATGGGGGTGGGAATCACACTGGAGTTGCATGGCCAGATAGAAATTCGTTGGCTATATTTTGATCACATCTGGTATTCAAAATAAACAACTGAGAGAGTTGGGTAGAAACCATTTGGAACCTGGTGCTTTGTCCACAGATCATTCAGCCTGAACAGGCGTTTTCCTGAGTGGTGTCTTAAAACAGTATTTCCAAAGGAGGCCATTAGGGTCTCGCCAGGCCCAGTCAGTTTGAAAACATGGTATGCTAGATGCTTCTCTTATGGATTCCTATGGCCTATGAGCATATTAGAGATTGGAGACACCCCAAGGCAGAGAAACATGTTTCATCTTTTTAGCCCAGCATTTCCCAGACCTACTTGAGCCAGGAGCGTTTGTATGTGTTCACAAGAAAACACTGGTAGAGATCGTATGTTTTTATTCAAGAGGTCCTCGTTGAGCACTAACTCAGCACAGTCAATGAAGAGATAAAAGACATTGCTCACATACCCTCAAAGAACTTCTGTAAAGACAATGTTTGAGTTCTGTCAAGAGTGCAGTGATTGAGGTATGCTTCAAGTATTGTGGGAACACAGAGAGAGGTTTGGTCTTCCCTAGTCTGCATCCTGAAGGATCAATTTTAAGTTCACACGTTTATATTCATTTATTCCAAAATCTTTTTGAGCACATACTACAAGGCAGACATGCCCTAGACCTTGAAGATGGATACAGCTACCTGGAACCCAGTAGAGCCCTTGTCCTCGTGGGTCATACATTCTAATAGAAGGAACAGGCAGGAAGCAAGAGGAATAAACACAAGTGCACAGGGGCGTCTGGGCGGCTCAGTCAGTTAAGTGTCCAGCTCTTGGTTTTGACACAGGTCATGATCTCAAGGGTTCGTGAGTTCAAATCCCAAATTGGGCTCCTTGCTGACAAAGTGGAGCCTGCTTGGGATTCTCAATCTCTGCTTTTCTCTCTCTCGCTCGCTCGCTCGCTCGCTCGCTCTCTCTCCCTCCCTCTCCCTCTCCCTCTCCTTCTCCCTCTCTCTCTGCCCCTCCATGACTTGGGCGCACTGTCTCTCAAAATAAATAAAGAGAAAGTATGAGCGTACAATTACAACATGGAGGTAAACAGTAAGGAGAAAAAAGTACAGCAGGGAGGGGACAAGTGTGGTGAAGTGATTGCACTTTTAGCTAAGGTTGCTGGAGGTCTCACTTAGAAGGTCACATTTGGGTATAGACCTGGATGATGTGAAGGACCAAACCATGTGAGTTTCTGGGACAAAAATGGTCCAGGGAGAAGGAACAGGGACTGCAACCCCCCGAGGAGAAGCGAGTAGGAACATGATCGGCATGTCTGAGAAAGAGCAAGAAGCCAGTAGAGTTGGGAGTGGAGTATGGGGAGAGGGTGGTGTAGTGGAGGAGACCAGCAGGGTGAATGGAGTCACATCACATGACCTTGGTAAGCCTCCCCCTCCCGTGGCCTTGGCTTTTATTCTGCGTGGGATGACAAGGCATGGAAGGGGTTTGAAAGTGCAGAGCAGTAGCGCGATCTGTGGGGACATCGCAAGTAGTTCGTTCCGACTGGAGCACAAAGGAAGGCCAGAAGTGAGGTGCACGGGGCTTTCTGCGTCCCACCAAGAGGTGTAGATTTTATCTGGAGGTGACAGGGAGCAGTGGAGAATTTGAGTAGGACAGACAGTCAGATCTTTCATTTAGAAAAATCATTTATCAGCGGTGTGACGAACAGGTTTGAGGGTAGGAGGTGAGCCTGAAAGCAGAAACAGGAAAAAGAACTGTCGCCGTATGTAATTTGGGAGGGAATGGGGAGGGTCAGAACTCAGAGGTGCTGGGAGGAGGCAGGTGACAAGGTTTGGTGTTCGTTGAGCTGTTGTGGGAGACAGCAGCCTCAGATGACCCCATTTCTGCTTGGGCTTCCCTTTAGGTGATGATGCCGCTCCACACGGGGGTGCGGCTTTGAGTTCGCATGGAAACGAATCCCTGTTAGAACTTGTACGGCATTTGACATTCTGTAGGACATCAGCGTCGAGGGGTTCATGAGCCAATGTGATACACAAGTCCGGCCCTCTGGAAAGAGTTCACAAGGCAGTGACCACACATTAACTCTGGATACCACGTCTAGTTACACAGTTTAAGAAACGTGTAATTTGTGAAAACTTTATTTCATTCCCTTGCCTTTTTTGAAACCATTTTGTATCTGTGTCCATGCAAAGTGTTGGCAGGATTTTAAGTGACTCTAGTGGAGCATAGTCATAGTATAGATACCAGCCCTTAAGAGAAATAATTGATTGCTCAGCTGAGTTCAGTAGTCTCAGGGCTCCTCCTTCCATTTTTGGCAGAGGGATGAGTTTTTAGATACAGAATGTTTTTATTGATTTCTTTATTGCTGGCATTTTTAAACAGAAAGCTCCTCTTGTTTGATGGTCACACTATGGGAATTTATGAAATTATACCACTTTTAGATTTACAAGAAATGCTTATCTAGTATCTGGCAGTGACCATTTAGGCAGCAAATATGTCAGTCTTTTTTATTAAGTAAACAGGAAGTTACCAAGTGGCTTATGGCCTGAGGTAATTTGTGGAAGTTCCTAGACAGGGAAGTTTGGGGAAGCACATGATAAAAGCAGATTAGAAGTTAGGAGACCAGAGTGTCATTTCATCTCTTTCTGCCACTTACTAGCCATGAGATTTGGACAGGTCACCTTTCTGATGGTCAGGTTGGTCATCTGGAAAATGAAAGCAGTAACTCACTATTGACCTCATAAGCCGGTGTGTTCACTGAACGGGTGTTTGTCAGGATGCGTTGTTCTAGGGCTGGACTGCAACACTGAACAGACAAGCATCATTCTTATTCTCACATTTTGTGGTGTTGTGAATTACAGCAGACAGTCTGGAAAGTGGGTATCACACTGTATAAATTGTAAAGCAACATGAAAACATCACGGTTATTCTCGCTTTAAGTAAGTATTCTTTCTGGAAGAATAAAAATTAAAAATTTATGCTCTGTGAAAGAGAGGAGAATAGTAAGACAGACCACAGACTGGGAGTAAATATTTGCAGAAGACATAATCTAATAAAAGGTCCATAATATACAAAGACCTCTTAAAATTCGTTGGAAAAAAACTAACAACCTGATTGGAAAATGGGCAAAAGACCTGAACAGACATCTCACCAAAGAAGATGTTACAGATGAGAGTCACAGCACATATGGAAAGGTATTTAATGCTGTATGTCATCAGGGAAATGCAAATTAAAATGAGATGGCCGCTTCACACCTTTCAGAATGACTAAAGTCCAGAATACCGACAACCCCAACTGCTGAGAATGTGGAGCCACAGGAACTCAAATACATGGCTGGTAGGAATGCAAAATGATACCACCACTCTGGAAGACTGTTCCTTTTTTCTTTCTTTCTTTCTTTCTTTCTTTCTTTTTTAAGGTTTTTTGTTTTTTTTTTGTTTGTTTTTTTTTCTTTTTTTGAAGGAGAGAAAGAGCATGAAGGGAAGGAGCAGAGAGAGACACACACAGAATCGGAAGCAGGCTCCAGGCTCTGAGCTGTAGAGCCTGATGCAGGGCTCAAACTGAAGAACTGTGAGATCATGACCTGAGCCGAAGTTGGATACATAACCCACTGAGCCACCCACACGCCCCAACTGTCTGCTTCTCACAGAATAAACATATTCGTACCATACAGTCTGGCAGTCCTGCTCCTTGGTATTTACCCAGATGACTTGAAAACTCACACAAAAGCTTACACGCAGCTCTTATTCATCATCACCAGATCCTGGAAGCAACCAAGGTGGCCTTCAGCAGGTGAACGGCTGACCAAACTGTGCTCCATCCAGACAGTGGGACGTTATTCAGTGCTGAAGAGAGACTAACTGTCTTGCCATGAAAAAAACAAGGAAGCTGAAGTGTCTATTACTAAGCAAATACGATTACAATTAATTAATTTATAAGACTTTAAAAATCCATGGTTGCCAGGAGTCGAGAGGGAGGTAAATAGGACCAGCATAAAGGATTTTCAGATCAGCGAAACCATTTTATTGATAGTCTCATGGTAGATGCATATGTCTTTATACATCTGTCAAAGTCCGTAGAATGTATAACCTTAAGAGTGAACCCTCACGCAAACTAGACTTTGAAGGTATTGATACGTCAGTGTGAGTTCATCAGTTAACAAATGCATCCCTCTGGTGTGGAATGTTGATAGTGGGGATATTGTGTGTGACAAGGTTGGGGAGTAGATGGGAACTTTCTGTGATCTCTGAGAAATTTTTCTGTGATCCGGAAACTCTTCTTAAGAGTAAAGTTTATGTTTTTTTAAGTGGTATTTCTGGCAGAGATAAAATGCAGTTGCATCTTGCACACTCAGGGTAGAGAGTTATTAAAAGTTTGTTGAATGAATAAAGGAATGATGTCAGGATTTGGCAATCCAAGCATTCCTATCATTTCAGAAATATTTTTTATTACATTTTAAGAAAAATGGGAGTAGTTGCATCTGGCACTCATAAGGATCCATACAGAAAAAATGAACTCAGAATACAAAATAGTGATTTTTAGAGCAAGCCAGATATTTAGAGGGTGTTTAGGTTTCAAAATCTGGATTAGAACAATTTAACACCACTAGAGAATGTTAGGCACTAACATATCTAAGGGTTCTGATTGTGAATGAGGCAGAATCTTAAATTTAGAAACCAACATGACTTATTTAATTATCTTGGGAAATAAATGGAAGGGTAAGGTCCTGAGATTCTATTTATATGTAAAGCATGCAAGATGTAAGTAATTTTTTTCCCCAAAGAAGTCTAATAGGAATCCACTTTCACGATAGCTCACATAGCAGATGACTGAAAATTCTATAGTATTTTAAAACTTGACAACTTTCGGGGCGCCTGGGTGGCTCAGTCAGCTAAGTGCCCGATTCAACTCAAGTCATGATCTCCCGGTCCGTGGGTTTGAGCCCCGCATCAGGCTCTGTGCTGGCAGCTCAGAGCCTGGAGCCTGCTTCAGAGTCTGTGTCTCCCGCCCTCTCTCTGTCCTTCCCCTGCTTGTGCTCTGTCTCTGTCTCAAAAATAAATAAACCAAAAAAAATTATAAAACTTGATAACTTTGGGTCAATTTCAGATCTATATGAATTTCCACAATACGGTTTCAAAAGTCGTCAAGGCCTTTGCCCATGACACTTTAATTTTATAATCCTGTGCACAAAATCGCCTGTGTTGACAGTCATTGGCGTTGGCGAGAATGCCTGAAAGCTGCTTCAGCTGTTCCTAGCAGATGGCCTTCTCCTTTCCTTTCCTCCTATAGGCAAACATGCTGAGGACATATTTGGCGAGCTGTTTACCGAGGCTAACAACTTCTACATCAGAGCAAATTCTCTTCAAGACAGAATTGATCGCCTTGCTGTCAAAGTTACCCAGCTGGATTCAACAGTGGAAGAGGGTAGGTAATTGCACGAAAGCAATGAGCTAGAAGTGACATTGACAGGACAGTGGTCATTAATTGTGGTGTAATCACTGCTTTTCCCTTGGGGTAGTGTGCTGGTATTTCATCTTGCGCTTTCTAGAAGAGTATGAAGGGAAGGGGGGACCGCAGCATTGGGTTACTTAATAATTAGAAGATTCTCGTCTACCTTATTTATGCCATACTGTTTTTAAAAAATTGACACATGTATTATTTGTGTTAAAGTGTTCCTTGAATGAATTCGGTATTGGAAACCCTAATGTAGGTTATTGGTAGTTATTTTAAAGATAATCTCTTAACAAAAAGTCACAAAATCACCCCAAAGATGTGGTCCAGCTAAGAGGGAGGGTGATACATACCCAGCATGACTGAGGGAAGGCCTCTAGCTGCTACTCCTTCTGAGGTTGATGCCTGGAAATAATCTTGGTGATCCTGATGATTGAACGCCTCAAGACCTAGCATTTCCTGAAGGCCTTGAGGTGTCAGAGTTTTAAGATAAAGTTAGTATTGGTAAGCACTGTGTAGTTAACTGACAGTCATTTTGGAGATAGGCCGTGCAGCTGGGACAGTCTCACAAAACCCTGCAGTCCCTCTTTCAGGATTTCACTTTCTGTATCTTTCGAATGAGAGACTGAGATTAGACTGGGGAAAAAAATGAAAAAAGTGCAAGATGTGTCCTTTCATATTTAATTTGAGGAAAATGTTCAGAGTAACAATCATTGTGATAGTTACGGTTTCTCTTCTTGCATTCAAATGATCTTAGCATCTGCTTTTTCTACTCGACTTAACAATAATAGTATTAGTAAAAATGAAAGTTTTATTTTTTTTCAATGTAGCAGTTTATGGAATTCATCCCTCATTTAAAAAACTATGTTTACTCATGTCCAAGGTTTTTCAAAGGTCGTTTTTAGTAAATTAGAAATTTAACAAAAACGTATCCATTCAGATAAGGAATTTTAACATCTTAAGCCAGTCATTCGTTTTTCAAGTTGGTATCACAAATGATTTTTAGTATTTATTCATCTTTCTTCAGTTTTGGTTTTGGTTTGTTTGCCATTGGAACACCAGTGATAAACCTTGTGCTGGAAAAGGTTAATCTGTGCATTAGATTTCCTAAGATTTTGCAGTGTTTCTCATCTCGTTAAAAGCTTTTCCAGTCAAGATTTACCTGATTGCTTTCCTTAGCATGGATGTTATAGTAGAAAAAAAACATGTGACCAAGTTACAACATCTGTGTTCTATTTTGGGCCTACCTTTTTCTTTTTTGCTGGGTGATCTTGGAAGGGTCACTTAATACCTGGCACTCACTGGCCGAGTGAATTAAGGGACCAGGTTGCCGGTTCAAAAAGTTGATGTCACAGTTAGATGAGTTAATACTCATGAGATATAAAGTGTTGCACAAACAAGAAATAAGTATGATCAGCCCTGATTCTCTCCCCCTTGGTGTGGTTTTGATGTCCTGCTACTTCTAGGACTGTAGAAAAGCCTTGCCGTCTGTCTTTAACGTCAGCGTCAAGAACACTTAATGCGCTTTTCACATTCATGTATTTGTTGCAGACGTCTTTCATACATGTGTTACAATTCGGCAAGTATTAACTGTTGGAATGTTTTTACCTCCTAGGATACCCACATCTTTGTATTTACATGCCTGTTACACTCAACTGTCTTCCTTGTGGCTTCTGCAAAGTGCTGTTATTAAGAATAATGCTCTAATATTAGGCTCAGAGAAAGAATTAGATCATTACAGAAGAGGGAAAGACATGATTTGACTTCATTTTATGGAGATAACTGTTATTTATAAGGGGGGAAGGAAGGCACAAGCTATTTAATGCACATGCTTTTAAATGAGCAATCGAAACAGGATTTTGTTATGCTAGGGGGTTATTTATGATTCTGTCTCAAATGATACTTCTAAACAGTTAAAAACATTTCTGTATAACCCAACTTGGGGGACTTTTCTCTAAATAGTGTCACTACAGGATATCAACATGAAAAAGGCTTTCAAAAGTTCCACAGTCCAAGACCAGCAGGTGGTTTCAAAGAACAGCATTCCTAATCCCGTTGCTGACATTTACAACCAGAGCGATAAGCCACCTCCTCTGAACATCCTGACACCTTACAGGTATGGCTTCGTGCATCCGGGGTGCCTTGCTTAGTCTCGATAAGCCAAGGGGGCAGTGCTGCGAAACTGTTTCTTAAACTTGGAAAGTAATCATTGCAGTCGTATACAACAAAATGAGTCCCTGATACGGACCCGTTAAAGGGTTTGTATTTGAAACCGTAGATAAATGCACCAAGGGAAGCATGGGCTCTCACGTTCGCTTTCGTATCTGAAGCAGACAGCTGTAGTACGTGTCTCCTTGTGTCTATATCTCAGTACAGATACTGTAACGGAAGCAGACACGTTGCATGATACCATGTGTTCTGTTGTTCCTCACATGCAAAGTCGGTTTTAAAGGGGCCCTGTGGTTCATGTATAATTCAGCAAAATTCCAGTCTCCACGTTTTGGTGCTGCAGAGACATTTGCTACTTAATTCAGAAAAATGCATTCTGAGCTGTCAGCACAGAACCTGACGTGGGGCTTGAACTCACAAGACCGTGAGATCATGACCTGAGCTGAAGTCAGACACTTAACTGATTGAGCCACCCAGGCGCCCTGCATATGTCTTAATTTTATCCTAAGAATATTGAAACCCCAGAGAAGAGGTGTATATACATATGTATGTATATATATATATACGTGTGTGTGTGTGTATACACACACACACACACACACACACACACACACACATACACACACACATACACACACACACACACCAGGCCCCTGTTAGAATTAACAAAACATTCTCAGAAATAATTGAGGTATTCGATATTGTTTATGAGCCATCCTGTGATTCTTAGGCCCTTTTCTGTACTTAAATGTGAATTGGCAAGAGTACTTTTGCCTGATTATTCTAGAAAACATTGTTCTTCTTGTATGTTTGTGGTTTTTGTCAAATAAGGAAACCTGAGAAACGTAATGTATAGGGCAGCCGCAATGCCCCATGCATATGTTATCTCGTAAGTTAAAATCAAATTAATATTAACCCCGTATGAAACTGGCTAACAGCCTTTCCCCCCACTTGTAATACGTTGATTTATAGAGATGATAAGAAGGACGGGCTGAAGTTCTATACAGATCCCTCCTATTTCTTTGACCTCTGGAAAGAGAAAATGCTACAGGACACAGAAGACAAAAGGAAGGAGAAAAGGCGTCAAAAGGTAAATAACTCTAGGACAAGAACGTGCGTATTGATTTCTCAGTGAGATTCTTGTTTAGAAGTAAGTCAGTAAGTTCTTCATTTAAATGGTTGAGATGCTGAATTTAGAGCAGAAGTACAGGTTGCATTTTTTACATGAAGATACTGACAATTTAGTCTAACACAGTAATGCCGTATTTCAATAAATACTTTCTGATCTGTTCCCTATTACTTGCATTGCTTTAATAGAAGTAGCGGCTAGTATTTCATTTCCATTTGTAACTGTGTTTTATAACTTTTGTCCTTCTGCTCTTTGAATCTATATAATAGAAATATCCATCTTAATGGGAGGGTTGGCACCTCGCTGTAATTAATACCTTGGTGAGATGTTCATAGTGGATCAAAAGCATGTGTGAGCTATACATTCAGGGGAGTGTATTTGCTACAAAATGAGAGTCCTTTTGGTGGGGTGGCATAGGCAAGAGACTTGCAGGTCTGATGGTTGAGAGATGTCCACATTCTTAGCACTCTTAAAAGAATAAACCACTCTGGTCAGGTTTAGGAACTTCTGTTTTTATTTTTAATGTTTGTTTATTTTTGAGAGAGACAGAGTGAGAGCTGGGGAGAAACAGAGAGAGGGAGACACAGAATCTGAAGCAGGCTTCAGGCTCTGAGCTGTCAGCACAGAGCACGACACGGGGCTTGAACTCATAAGGTGCGAGATCATGACCTGAGCCAAAGTCGGCTGCTTAACCGACTGAGCCACCAAGCACCCCTAGGGACTTCTATTTTAAAACTGTCCTTTGGCAGCCAGAAGTGAGACTTAACCCACTGAGAGTTAATTCTCCAAAGGCAAATATTTGCCAAGACTTATAGATGTAAACTGTGTTTAAAAAGAATGAGCACCTGGTTTGCTTGACAGAGATTGGCGTGCTTTAGTTAAGACAGATTCTTAGCATTTTGTGGGTCGGTGGCATTCATGTTTGGAAGCACAAGATGTACTGGTCCCATAGAAGTGACAGTTTGGGATGGAAGAGACTTTAAAATTTGAAAATAAGATTTAAGAAAGGGACACGGAAAGAGTGTGCAGACTGCAAGTGTGAGGCGCTCTCACTGAAGTCCAGAGAAGAATTCCAGAGGTTGACTATTCATATTCTCTCCCCGTGCTGTGTGTTAGGGAGATTCGTTAGGGGATTTTGGGAAGGGCTGCTGAGTATTCCAGTGGAAAAATATTCAAGGGAAGAAATTACAAAGTATTTTAAGTGAAAATCGGAAAGACCCTAATCTCATGGCAGGAAAAGAAACATAGATTTAAAGGCCCCTTTGTGTCAGTCCCTGTACCTTTTTATGTTAACAGAGAGGTTTAAGAGTATTTTCCTTTAAAACAGGATGTCCTTTTAAGTGGCTTTGTAGGTTTCCCTTCTCAGTGATACTTTGGCAAAAATACATAATTTTTTCAGCATTGTTCTTCAGGGGAAAACAGTGTCAGTCCTTGGACGCTGATCATGTCTTCAAAATCACGCCATTTCCTTGCCTGTTTTGTCCCCTTGCACATTCCTCCAACACATAAAATTCTGATAAGGATTTCTCACTCATTTATATAATAACAGTTCTTGAAGGCCTCCTAACTGCCGGATAAACAGTGGTGAGAAAGGATTATCACACTTATGGAGATGACTGTAGCTGGGGAAATAAACATTAAGTAATCCTGCAGCCTACTGGAGCTCATAAAGAGGAAAGAAATGTGATAATTCTAGTACAAATCTGCTTGTATGACGTAGGCATGTAAAAGGAGACCCGAGGTTTCCTCAACACAGCTTGTTACTTTAAGTTTGGCACTGACAAGTCTCTGAAGAAAAATTAGAAGAATTGAGGGGGTGAGAAAGCCATGGTTTCTGAACTTGGTTGCCTTAGCTTGCTGGTTTAGAAACAGTTTTAAAATTATGCAAATTAATATGTAGTTGTGAGCGTGTAGTTACAGTGTGTTAAGTGTTGTGAAGGAAAAATATGGTGTGTGGTGGGCGAGGGGACAAGGAAGCGACACTGAAAGTACAGCGCAGTGTCATTCCTGAGGTCTGGCGGCGGGGACTTAGAAATCAGCTGAGCAGAATTGGTGGAGGGGTGTGTGTGTGCGCGCGCACACACACACATGAATTCGCAGAGGAGGGGGATGCCAGAGGAGTGGGGGTTGCTTCAGAATGGAGGCACGTTTGGGGTAGAAGCAGCTGAGATCCTCCTGGGCTAGGAGGCAGTTGGGCATGTCCTGGACACTTTAAACTAGGCCAGTGTAGTTGGAGCACAGATGCATCACTGTTAAAAACTTTGTCATAGTTTGCATGTGTGTGTGTGTTTATGTGTGTGTCATGTGTACGATGATGGGTAGATTTGGAGGCTGATCACTGTAAAGAAAGTTGCAGATAATTGTGGCAAGCTCTGCATAGTCAGCATACACCTATTAAAGTAGGGGTGACAGTTGCTGATCAATAAGTGGTTCTTAATCAGGATGGATATTGAAACCCATTGAAGTCTCCCCCCTTTGGGTTTCTACAAGTGTGCAGCCAGTACCTGCGGGCTGTAAAATGCTCAAAGCACCCTGAACTAAATGCATTCCATTTGGTGAGAAGTTTCTCCCCTCCCCAGGTATCAATAGTAACAGTTCAGCCTGCATATTTTTACGCCTTTTAAGTGTTTGTAAATACACGCATACCCATTTCACAGAGTATCTTTATATGTGTAGAACTGCCCTACTCTTGACTTACACACATGTGGACACGTACATGTATTGACCTCATTAAAGATTTTCTTTGGTGTTTATAATAGTTGTATGGTATCCCAAGGTCTGCCCACTACACAAACTATTTACCCCTTAGTGCATTAGGAAATATTTAGATTGTCTATGAACAGTTGCTCAGCTGCACTACTGCTGTGCTCACGCGTAGGTATTTCTTCCGAGTAAATTCCTAGAAGACAAACAGGAGTTTTCAACTTTGAAAGATACCATCCTGTTGCCCCTGACCAGTTTATCCATATAACAGACTTCTTCCAGGCCTGGATATTATTTTTTGCATGAGCTCCCCCCATCTAATTTGACTTCTATATCCTTATTACCCATTTATACATGTTCTGTGAAGTCCACGTTCACATCCTCTGCCAGTACATCACACCTGTGTCTCCTGAACCCTCCTAGAGGCTTCCTAACTGGTGTCCCTGCCCTTCCCCCTTTTATGTTTTATTTATTTTAACTTTATTTATTTATTTTTGTCTTCCCCTTTCTGCTCTGTTCTCCACAACCTGGAGGGCTCTTCCCACGTGCCTCGGCTGGGTGTCAACCCCCTCCCGTGTCACTCTTCAGCGGTTTCCCACTGCTCTTGATAAAGAGAAACACTTGTGACACAGCCATTAAGGCCTTGCCTCCCTTTTTTTAGATCTTGGAACCATTCACCCTTAACTCACCATTTACCTTCTTTATTCCTCCCGATGTGCTGCTGTCTGTCCACCTCTGAGCCTCTGCACATTCTCTTCCCTCTGGGCATGCTGCCGACCCCTACTCCTTTGCAGAATTAATGCCTGCTCACACTGCAGAGCTGGTCTCCTAGTCAGTCGGGACACTCCCCGACTTCCAGACGAGGCAGCATCCGGTGCCTGACGCATTTATGTTTTACCACATTTTATAACTAGACATTTATTTGTGTGGTTTTGTGGGCTTTGCCCACTGGATTGCAGGCTCCGAGGGCAGAGTCTTTTTTGTGTCGTCAGCACCTGACATGGTGTCTGGGGACGTAGTAAGAACTGAGCCCACCTAGACTTGATCATAGGGTCAGCGTGAGGAGTGTGTACTCTGTAAAGCCATGGGTGGAGGTTCTCTGAGAGGCGCGTAGGAGTTAAAGGCACATAGGTCTCATCCTTAAAGACTAGGACATCTTACTCAGGAAGCAGGAAAAACATGTAAACTCACGTCGAAATAACTGGCCTCACCTTTAAAGAAACACTGATGTGAGACCATGTATTACTAGAGACATTTTTGCTGGCAAAGTAGGGCTGATGCAAGAATGATTCTAAGGTAAGTCCTTACCATGTTTTGTTTTGTGTTAATAAGCTAGTTGCAGGATTAGCTTAAATTCTGTAATGGTCTTCTAGAGCCCGGAAATAGAGTATTTTGAGTTATTTTGTGAAACATGATCGCCTGTTAACGACTCAGAATTGTGTAGTGGTGGGACATGATTTCTCTGCATGTCAGATATTTCATCTGTATAACACAAATTTAAAAGATACAGCACATTTAAAACAAGCTAAAAGCCTAGTAAGGGGGTGAATCCTTTTCTTTAAGTTTGTTTGTTTATTTTGAGAGAGACAGAGGGCGAGAGCAAGCAGGGGAGGGGCAGGGACAGAGGGGGACAGATGATCCAAAGTGGGCTCTGTGCAGACCACAGAGAGCCTGATGCAGGGCTCGAACTCATGAACCCTGAGATCATGACCTGAGCTGAAACCAAGAGTCGGACACTTAACTGGCTGAGCCACCCAGGTGCCCTTAATGGTGTGACCCCTTTACCACAAATGATGGTAAGCAGTTCCTATAGTTAGCTGCAGCCCAGTCTGCAGCTTTTATTTATTTAGCTTCCGTTGTTAAGTATCCATTCCTTCTGCTGGGTCTGTTAGGTAAGAGAGTATATGTAGTATTAGAATTTTCTTAACATTAAAACGACTGGAAATGGGAATGTCTCTTGTCTGCACACCGCGCTTGCATCCCGTGCATTACAACTGCGTTTAACTTCTGTTTTCCTTTCCCTTCTGTCTCGGCATGCTTGCCCTCTCTTCCTGGACGTCAGGAGCAAAAGCGCATAGATGGCACAACGCGTGAGGTGAAAAAGGTTAGGAAAGCCAGAAACAGGCGCCAGGAGTGGAGTATGATGGCTTATGACAAGGAGCTTAGACCCGACCACAGGCTGTCTCAGAGTGTGTACCACGGAGCGTCTTCGGAGGGATCCCTGTCCCCAGACACTAGGTGTGTGTGCCTGTGTTCTAGCACAGCCTCGGGGTAGTCCTCGGTTTGCTGACGCGCTGGAAACGCACCGGTGACTTTGGTGCTCTTGTAGCCCACAGTATATTCCGAAGCCTTCCTTAAAAATGAGTTCCATATATGTTTTTGATTGTGAAGTAATATCTCCAAGCAGTTTGCATTTCACAGTGGTACTTTGTATGACTTTCCATGCCTCTGACCTCAGTTTATTGTTCCATTAACCTAGATGTCATGTTTTAACGCTGATGCTAAATTTGGGCTTCATAACTGTCAGTGACTTACATTTTTATTTTAATCATCATTCTTTCTTCCTCTTTAGCTTAGACTCTTGAATTTCCTTTGCCACTTGGTATCTAAAAATAATTAGCAGGTAGCAATTGATGTGCCTAAGATGCAACTTTGTTACTCTTTTAAATAACCTTTTCTAAGACTGGTGAGCAAAAGCTATAGTTATTTCTGCAGTGTACTAATCTTATGTATTCTAATTTCAGGAGAAGAATTCTGTTGGAGTAACTGTAAGCATTTAAGTAAAAAAAATATTCCTTGCAGGTGTGAATGACATGGTCTTACTAAGTCAACATTTGTTGCAAAAGGGATTCACCGAACGACAGAAGCCGATTAGTCCATTTTTGCTTCTGGTTTAATTTCCTATCTCTGCTTTTGGAAGGTTACGGTCTTCCACTTGTCTACAGCCTCAGGGTCTTCCGTCAACATTTCCAAATTTGAATTGAGAATTCCTAAGGGACACGAGAATGTTCTAAAAACAACAGCAACCTGGACATGTCATGACATCTGTGTCTTTTTTTAATTTTTATCTCTATAACCTCAGCATCTAGTGCACTCTGCACAAGATGTTGTTTGTCTTTGGTAGAACCCACGCCCAGAAATATCCCTACCTGAGAAGGGCTGTAAGTCATCGATTGGCTATGTTAGGAGGAAAGTTCTAGGCAGTTCTTTCTGTTCAAGCTGGTACCTGCTCAGTATTAGAGAATTATTGGAGCTTTAACAGAGTGCTTGCCTCAAGTTTGAATCTCCGTGTCCATTTATTTCCATAGAAAACAATGATGATGCGGGTTTGCTCACGGCTCTTGGGGTGAGGAGGGGTACTTGAGTGTGATAACCTTGAGAATCAGTTTGCTTTTTGTCACTTTTTCCCCACCTAATTTGGTTGTGCTTATTTACTCATAGAAAACATATACTTTAAATACTCCATTTATTTACTCGTCTATTTCAACAGACACAGATGGAAAAATGATTTTTTCATCCTTCAGTCGAAGGATTGTTATTCATTCTAGCATCTGAGATTCATTTGTTCCATGTTGGGTATAAAATTGATGATTATTGAGATTACTTAGTATTCTGCCTCTATGTTTATGTTGTTTAGGTTACCTCTTCATTTTTCTTATTTTGCAGAATGCCAATCCTATTTCCCAGAGCCTCTTACTATCTGCATGAGCCAGATAATAGATTAAAATTCATCAGTCTACTTGGATTCTCTCCCTTAACTTAGAAACTTTTATTTTTTGTTTTACTAAAGTATATTACTTTTTCTTATTGTAAAATAAACCTTTTATATTTGGAAAGTACCGAAGAAAAGTAAAATATTATCCATAATCCTGTCATCCAGAGAAACCCCTGTTTGCGTTTTGGTGTATTTCCTCCATTGGTCTTTTTTCTGTAGACGTATATGTTTTTCTTCTACAAAATTGAAATCCAGCTCTTTGTTTTCTGTCTTCTGACCTTTATTATTTCACATTTATGTTTTAAGGGTTATTTAGAAACAAGGTTTTAATGGATATATTAAGGACAGCTGAGTTGAATTGAAATACCAGATTTCATGACATGTATAGCCTGTTTGTATTACATGTATACATTTTAATCCAGTCCAGATACACTAACCATGAAATTTTGCTCTATTGATCAGGAATGGTCTGATTGTAAGCGTAAATTCAGGATGAGAATGGACAGACTTGCCTACTGCTCTCTGTCACCTTTACCTGGGGAAGATACCTCCAGCGCAGATGTCCTTGTACTGTCTCTTCCTGTCCTGGGCCCCATGTTACAGCTGTCTGACTGCCCAGCTGTCTTCCCACCAGACCCTGGGGGAGTCTTTTGATTCCCCCACTGAGTCTTCACTGCCTACACTTTCTTCTTCCTTTTTTCCATGTGGTCTTCACGCCTACCAATTCTCTTTTCTGTAACAGATAGTCCGTGATGATCATGACACTTTAAGACCACCCCACTCATCTCCATGTTGGTACAGCATCTTCTGGGGCTGACTGCTACCTTCCTGCGGGGGGTGTCTGTATTTCTGTCTCCCAATGGGTCCCCAAAGCCCCACCTTCCCTCCAGCCCATCGAGCACCCCTGCAAAGCGCAGCCCTTCTGCAGCCCACCCTTCCCCAGAGCCCTGTGCTCCAGACCTCTCCTGTTGCTCATGTCTTCAGATGCTCACTGCCTGCTCCTTCACTCTGTCCTCATCTGGTCTTGCTTCCGCTTTTACTGGCTCCTTCCAGCCCCTGTCACAAGGCTACCCCATGACAGCAGATCCTGAATGTGTATGGTTTCTGGCCCCCATCGCCTCTGAAGCACTGCACATTTTGCGAGATAACTTCATTTCTTGGAGAAAGCGGCGCACACCGTCTGTAACACAGGCCTATGCACACAGGCAGTCACACATCACCTGTGACTCCAGAGGCTTAGCTCTTTCCATTTTTAAAATGTGCTACATCTAAAGCAAGGTCAGGTCTTTCCCCATTAATAATATGTTTAACTCATTCGCTAGCAGTTTGCATAGTCCACCAGAAATACTCATCTGCACACCGTAATCTAGAATTTATACTGCAAGAAGCGAAAAGTGAGATACTTGTTATTCGGATACTGCAGTTAGGAAAGCAAAAAAGCAGCCTCTCATCATTGAGAATGCTTTTCTGTGCTGTGCGATGCACCTGTCCAGGAAGCTGCTGTCAGAATTTCAAAGATGGAAATTCAGGTGGTGTCTTCCCTGCTCGCCCTCCCCCCATCCCCAATGTGTGTTTGCCTCTTTCCTTCAGAGGGAGAAACACAAGCTGAACCCTAACAGAAACCAGCAAATAAATGTGAGAAAAGTAAGAACCAGAAGAGAAGAGTGGGAGAGGAGGAAAATGGGCATTGAGTTCATGAGTGACGCCAAGGAGCAGGCGCGGGCAGGGCGCACGGCCGAGGACAGAATGCCCCGCGGGTTCGTCACTGCGCGCTCTCGGGCCCCAGGCCCCCCGCCTCCGCTTGCCCTCCCTGCTTTGGCTTGTCCTGAGGGGCCCCCTTCCTGACCCCGCGTCTTGTCCCCGTCCTGTAACCCCAGCCAGGAACACACCGCCATTACTAATACCCTGTGGCCATGACACTCCGGGTCCCCGCTCCATCCCCGGCCTCGCTGGCATCCCCGCGCCCACAGCCCTCTGAGCTCTGCTCCCCTAATCAGAGATCTCCATTCCTTCCAGAGCTTTTGTGAACTGTGCGCTCAAGGAAAAGAAGGCCTTTCCATACCATCCCATACTCTTTCTTTCTTGGCTCAAATCAGTTCTTCGTTTCCAAAAGCTGCGATTTCACTGTATTGCGCTTGATCTCCTGTCCTTTTCTTCCTATTTATGGTTACCCAGTTTGCCTGCCATCTTGTAATTTCTAATTCTATGCGCTCAGTCTCCTTGTCAGTGAAGCCCTCTGTCTGGGTGCTGTGTTTTAACTCCAGGGGGTCTGTCTCATAGCCTTCTCTCTCAGAAAAGCTCGCTGGGACCCTGTGGTGAAGGGGCTCTACGGTTTGCTGCTTGCGGGTCAGCCCGACTCACTCCAGAGCTATGGGTCCGAAGCCACCTAACTCGGGGGCCTGCCACTCCAGTAGTCATCGTGCTGTTGCCGGGAAGCACTCGCGGGGCTGGTCCGAGCTGGGAGTGAAGGAGATAAAATGTGTGATCTCGGTGCCCTGGCACGGGTGCCAGTGAGAGACAAGTCTGTGCCTGTTGGGGGAATCCTCTGAATTTAATTTGAATTTCTCCCCCCCCCCCGCTCTTTCCCGGACACCAGGTCACATGCGTCGGATGTCACCGATTACTCTTACCCGGCGACCCCCAACCACTCTCTGCACCCGCAGCCTGTGACCCCTTCTTACGCAGCCGGCGACGCACCACCACATGGGCCAGCAGCCCAGGCCCCCGAGCATGAGTACCGACCCCCGTCCGCCTCGGCCAGGCACCCAGCGCTGAACAGGCCCCAGCAGCCGCCGCCGCCACCGCCGCCACAGGCCCCGGAGGGGTCCCAGGCCTCCGCGCCCACAGCGCCAGCAGACTACGGGTATCAGAGGTCCCTGCATCCGCCCGCTGTGGCATCGGAGTCTTGCTGTGTGTGGTCTGGATATTTTCCCCAAACGCTACCCCCCCTTCGAGGCGGGGAGCCTCCAGGGATGACTGGGTGTAGCTCCTAGCAGTTAAGACAAATCCCATGTTACTGGACTCAGCATCTTAGAGCTGAATCTCAGGATTGACTCAGTATCCAGACACACACCCCCTTTCCACATACTTTTCGGCTACGTTTGACTGGATTGCTCAGCCCTGGCATCAGTGAAGGCTGAA
>NC_043703.1:72485713-72498177 GCF_006229205.1 Suricata suricatta | reverse complement strand
CCCCCCCTTCGAGGCGGGGAGCCTCCAGGGATGACTGGGTGTAGCTCCTAGCAGTTAAGACAAATCCCATGTTACTGGACTCAGCATCTTAGAGCTGAATCTCAGGATTGACTCAGTATCCAGACACACACCCCCTTTCCACATACTTTTCGGCTACGTTTGACTGGATTGCTCAGCCCTGGCATCAGTGAAGGCTGAAACGCAGGTGTTCTGAAACTGTCCCCAAACTCCAGGTTTCTGGGAGTGTGTTGGGTGAACCTCAGAGAGGAGTTCCTCTCACGAGTGAGAAATCTGTGGGGCAGCCTCCCCTCCCCCCGTGAGATGAGCTGCTGTTTGCACTTAGCTCTGCAGTCCCCTTTCTTGACCTCGTGGGGCCCAGACAGCATTCCCCCACCAGGTCCCTTAGTTTGCTGTGACTTGGATAAGACTTAGACAGACACCTCCTCAAGAAAGACCCTCACGTTCAGGTGTTTACTAACTTGAGCATCCATCTTTACTTCGAGAGGCCGTCCTTTGCTCTTTTTTTGGCTTAACCATATGTTTAAGGAGTTGGCCCCTCAGACACAGTGTGCAGGAAGGTCGAATGTGTGTTTCTGTTGATGCGTGTGCATGAGAGCAGCATGAATAATCTCCTGAGTGTATGCCCTTCCCCTGCTTTTTAAGGTTCCTCTGTGACCACTCAGTCCCGGATAGTCCCATCTCTCGGGTCTCTTTTAAGGGACCCCAGAGTGCATTCTGAAGCTCTAACGAAGGGACAGGCAAAGAGAGGGGCTGTGGTCCAGTGGGTTTGGAAGACCCTTAGCCAAGTAGCAGTCAGTGGATTTCTTAGCTGAAGGACTTTTCAAAGATTTGGGTATTTTAGTGGGCACTGCTGTTGGCTTGAGGAATTTCCATGGGATGGGCTATAAAATACAGATTTTTCTAAAGCTGACCAACTGTCAGATGCTTGTTGCATGAGCTGCCCATCTTTGAGATGCCCAGTGTAGAGGGTAGTTCTGAGTTACTGATCTTAACCCCTGCGGTCAGCCGTTTTATTCTAGCCTTCCACAGAAAGTTATTTTCGAAGCGATTTTTGTTTGGGTTCATTTGAGTCAATGCTCTTGAATTACATTGTAGCGAATAATAACGACATGGAAAAATGGCCGATGCAGTGTGGCTCTTCACATCCTGCAGCGTTACATTCAAAGGACCATATATATTGTTCGAGGGAGGCAGGTTGGACCCTCAGACAATGTGGCTCTTGCAGCTTTAATGACTCTCTGTTTCCTTCTTTATCAGGATGCTCCCAGCACAGATAATTGAATACTACAACCCCTCAGGACCACCACCGCCTCCACCGCCCCCCGTGATTCCTTCAGCACAAACTGCTTTCGTCAGCCCTCTCCAGATCCCCATGCAGCCCCCCTTCCCGGCCTCTGCAGGTTCCTCCTACGTGGCCCCTCCTCACCCTCCCGCCGCTGGGCTCGTGGTCACAGCCCCGCCGCCCCCGGGCCCCCCGCCACCCCCGCCTGGCCCTCCTGGTGCAGGCTCATCTCGCTCCTCCTCCCCGATGCACGGCCCCCCGGCAGGCGAGGCAAAGCGCCAGGAGCCGGTGCAGCCACCCATAAGTGATGCCCGAAGTGATCTTCTTGCTGCCATTCGCATGGGTAAGTGCACGTCTCAGACAAATCTTCCTTCTAGAAAGATCTCTCTATGGCTCTACCCAGCTACAGCCTAGTCGTTTTCAACTGACTGTGCTCTACTAAACTGTTTTTGTAGGATAGGGTTAAAGGACACTTGTTTGATTTTGGTTTTTAAGTTTGTTTATTTTGAGAGAGAGACTGGGCAAGTGGACAAGGGGCAGAGAGAGAAGGGGAGAGAGAGAATCCCCTGCAGCGCGGAGCCTAACACGGGGCTCAAACCCGCACCACGAGATTATGACCTGAGCTGAAAACCAAGAGGTGGGTGCTCAACTGACTAAGCCACCCAGGTGCCCCTTGATTTTGTATTTTTTTTAACAGTAGATATGGTTTTTGTCAGTGCAAGGTAAACACATGCTGATAAAGAATTGAGAATTCAGGAAACCTTTACTTGACTAGAAATAGCTCATAAAAACGATCACTAATTACTTGGATCTTTCCTCTGCATTCTACTTGAAGGGTAAATGCATACATGAAAGAAAGTGAGCTCCTTTATGTGATTTAGTTATTTTTAAAAATCTAAGCTATGTCCTAGACATCCCATATTTTTAGCTTCATATGCTAAGCCAGTAAGCTTTTCAACATTTATTTAGCCACCAAATGCTTTTGTCAGATGAAAGCCCTCCACTGAACCCCAGAACATGAGACGTACAGAAATGGAGCCTCTCTGGTCACCTCAGGATGGAGTTGTCCAGACACTCCCCCGTTTCGGCACCCCCTCAGAGCCCCACACTAATGGCCTGTTCTGCACCGTTTCTTCTCGGCCCCAGGGCACAGCCTGGCTGGTTGAGGGTCACTGACAGGATGTAGACCTAGCCCAAGAGCTCTTCATGCAGTGAGGGGGATGCACCGATTTTTGGTCAGAGTCTCATTTCCATTTGGAAGGGACTGAGAAGAGAGTCTGGCCATGGCATCCCTGGCGTCCTCTGCGGGACACCTGGGTCATCACCGCCTCTGCTCTGAGTGCCCACTGGCCAGACCTGAGTGTGACACACGAGCCCAGGGTTCTCGTATGTCTTGAACGTCATTGGCACACTTTGACTTCGTCAAGGAAAGAAGGTCCCAGAGGTATATGACCTCATCGCTAATAGAATCAGGGTCATAGTAGGACAGTGGTTTTGTTTTGTGACATCTGTGAGCCCTGTCCAGTAACAGTGAGAGCAGCACTTGGATCTAATTGTGAGGAAACCTCAGATAAGCCCACATCAAGGGACAGTCTACAAAAGAGCTGCCTATGTTCTTCAAAAATGTCAAGGTCATAAAACACAGACCGAAGCACTGCCCAGAATAAGGGACATTGATGACATCTAATGGAATGGGAGTTTGCATGTTGGATCCCAAGCCTGGTGGCAAACTTTCTTCATTTGCTGCTGTTAACATGCACTGGCAATGCTGAAATAAAATTTGTGGAATAGATGGTAGTGTTTGCATCTGTGCTGACAGCCTGGATTTGATCCTTGTTTCTTAGGAATTACATAGGCGGTATTTTAGAGGCAAAGGGACCTTGTATGCTCCTTACCCTCAAGTGATCCAGAAAACAGCATGTGGGTATGAGCCAAGAATGCCAGAGAAGGATTGCTAAGACGGGATGGTCAGGTGGAACCTGGGTGTAGGTATATGGAGCTGTTTTCTGCTAGTCCTACAGCCAGCCTATAACTCTGAATTCATTTCAGAAGAAAAAGAATAAACACAGCAAATCATCCTTGTTCTCACTTTGTTACTTAATAAGAAAGCAGGCGATTGTATTTTGTATTCATTTTTAGCAATAACCAGTGAGACAAGGCCCTGTTACCTGCCCACACTAGCCAAGGGCTGTTGGGGGAGACACTACTTTCCCTGCCTTAGAATTACAGCAGCGTCCTGGAAATGTCCACGATACAGTCCAGTGTGGTGGCCACGAGGCCAATAAACGTACCCTTAATGAGCTGCATGTGGATAGTGGCTACCCTATTGGACATTCCAGCTCTAGAACTTTCATGATGCTCATGTGCACTGAAATTTCTAAATTTTTTATATTTGAACACGTTGCTATAAAACACTTTGCCACAAAAAAACGTTTCCACTTTGAATGCCTATATTTTTTGGTCACAAAACTTCTATTTCCCAAGCTTTTCTCTCCTTGGGTTTCCAAAACTGTCTTATCCTTGGTGTCAGCAGGAGGGGGGAAAGAAAAAGCCATAGACTTAATTCAGTTCCCTCAATTTGGAGCCAGAAGAGGGATTAAATTCTCTGCCTCTTGTTGTTTCTCTAGGGATTCAGTTGAAGAAGGTGCAAGAACAGCGGGAGCAAGAGGCCAAGCGCGAGCCTGTTGGGAACGATGTGGCCACGATTCTGTCCCGACGCATCGCCGTGGAGTATAGTGACTCTGACGACGACTCCGAGTTCGATGAGAATGACTGGTCCGACTGAGGCGGGGCGCATGCGCGGTGGGATGGCGTGGGGACGGGCCTGTGGCCGGCAGGAGACCGTGTGTCGGAAAGCGTATCACAAATTTTCAGTGGTCTCAACGCCCACATAGTGGTATTATAATCCTGTAGCTTAGCAACTTTTGTATTAATAACGTGAGATTGCTTTTGCACATCCAAAACTTCTGGGTTTTTTCAGTATTTACTGTGTAATACTTAAGTGCCACTGAACATAGCAAATCGTGCTGCACATGAGGAAATATGCTGTAACTATTGCATTGTCCCGAAAACAGCATTTTGCTTCCTTTTTCTTGGCCATGAAAGTATTTAGTGCAGTCTGGGTTTCTTCTCCTTGGTCCCAATAATTCTGCAGACTTGCTGTGTGTTTGTGAAGCTGCCTGGTGTTAGGTCGTTGCAAGATTAATGACTGCGTGTCAGAGTGATGTCTTCCAATCGGTCTGTGATACTGTTTCACCTGGTTTTTTTGTTGTTTTGTTTTGTTTTGTTTTATTGTGTTTCAGAAGTTGGTTCTAGAGGGAAGGATGTAACAAGGAAGGAGAATCCAGTGTTTTAGCTTTCAGTGTTTGGACTTGGGAGTTCCCCGCCCCCCCGTGAATTGGAGGGAGCGAGCGAGTGTTCTCTGTTAGGTCATTTCATTTCCTTTGCATGCTCTCCTGAAATGTGCAGTTGGAAGGGCCCTTTGCGGACAGGGTTCCCTGTGGGCATACCCTTGTCCCTGCTTGGTGACAATTGCCAGAAGAAGTTTGGGCAGTTCCTCAGTGCAGAACATGGGCAACGGTGTTCTTCTTCCGTCAGGGGCTGTGGGGCGTGACACTGGAAACGTGTGACAGCCCTTACGGCCTGGGTGCCAGCCAGCATAGGCACTGTGGCCCAGGACCCCCAGGCCTCAGGGAGGGTGCTGCCTGTGGCTCCTCATGCCCTGTGCCCTGAAGTTGGCGAGCTTGGACGGAGGTAAAAGCACATGCTGACAGCTGCTCACTTTTCCTGGGGCCGTGGCCAGATCAGGGGTCCATCCTCTGGGCAGGGCCGTGGCCAGGTCAGGGTTCTGTCCCCCGGGCGCAGCGGTGGCCAGGTCGTCCATGCCCCAGGCGGGGCCTTGGCCAGATCAGGGGTCCGTCCCCTGGGCAGGGCCATGGTCCTGCTTCTAGGAGCACACAGTTCTCTTTTCTCACATTGTCGTCAGCACAGGGAATTCTCATAAGTACCTCAGACTTAGATCAAGCCCGAAGCAGTACCGGGTCACTGTCCCCACCCCCGCCTCACCTTGGCCCTTCCCGCTCTGCCTCCCAGGCCACAATACGGGACAGCTCTGGGGTGTATCTTGCTGAGGAAGGCGGACCGTGGGAAAACTCATAGGTGGCAGCTTGTGTCTTGGGATTTGGGATGAAGGATCGCAGCGTGTTCTGAATAAATACATGTACCCCGCCCCCCGTCCCCCGGCTTTGATTCTAGATCCAACTTCACAAATACACGGAGACACTTGACCTCATTAGCAATTCTGACCCAAGTACAGCATTGCAGATGGATTGTGGTTGTGACTCTCAGTCAGGATGGCCGAGTCTTTAGCTCAAGGGAGAGGCATCTGGTTCAAGGTAGTCATCTCACCAGGACCATGACCGGTGGATTTCTGTTTCCGAGTCCTCTGGAGGACTTCAGCGGTGCCCTCGGATGGGTCTCTGCATCCCCAGGCGGACACTGACTTGGCTTATGGGTGATCATCCTCCAAAGCCTCTACCTTGGGTTTCAATCACATCGATTTGCAAACTCTGAACAGCCTAATGTCTGGGTCCCCTTCCCAAGACTATCTTCCTCTATCAGGTTACCCCAGTCATTTCAGCTGGACTAGCTGTTTTGACCCATGCTTCACGACTTTGTTTCTTGGAGCTAGACACCATAATTTTACTGATTATAAGCCGTAGTTATTAGTGAATTTTAAATTCCGCTTTTTGATTTCTCTCCCTTGATTTCAGTGTAAAGGCCTACTGTGTTGGCATTATTCTCGGGACTTTTACCATTTGCAGTCCTGTTATGTCTCTATTCCAATATTTTGTTCTTATTGTTACTTTTGGATTAGGAATTACTTGTACAATTCTAGAACTTCTATTTGGTAATGTGTCTTTGTTTTTTTACGTCCCTTTGGTTCTCAGGATGAAGAGAACACATAAAGCTACTATCCATGTCAGGATTTCTATTTATATCTTATTACAATAAAATTACTGGCACTTTATTCATAAATATTCATAAGCCTATTAATTATTAGTTGTCTTCCTGTAGTTCAATCAACAAGTCATTTTCAACTTGATTTTCTGACTAGTGAAAAACCTTTTGCCCTAGTGTGTTTGCTTAGCCTTTAAAAGAATGGAAAAGGACTAAATTTACATTTAGATTATTTTTGCAGTATTTTTCTCAGCAAATCGGATTTATTCTAAAATTTCATTCCAGACTTTTCTCTAACAGCTATTACATGAAAAGGAAAAAGTGAATATTTTGAATTTTCAGTTTTTGTTTTCAAAAAATATTTACCGAAACAAATGGAGAAAAACATTTAAAAGGGTTATTTCATATCTATGAATGTCACATTTTAAAGTAGTAGTCATATATTGTAAGGTTATTTTAAACTGTCCTCCATTCCCCCCACCCCATGTGTATTTTAGATTAATTTTTGATCAGCTTTCTTCTCACATCATAGGTTAGGCAGAGGGGATGAGAAGGTTTCTTGTTAGCACACACATTAGCTACACAGACATAACATGGTTGGGTTTCCGTTGGTAGCCCCAAATCGTAGGATTTGGTACTCTTCCGTTTTCCTTTAGTGAAAGTATACTGTTAGAAAATTAACATTTTTATTTGAGTAAAGTTTTTAGAATATCAAAATCTTTTCTGAGCACCAAGTGGCTAGGTTGTGAAAGTTTTGTAATAATTTGCACCTGAAGTTCATGATATATTTTAATCCATTAAACACTAGTGGGAATGTATCAGCCAGAGTAGCAAGTAAGTTTTGTTTTATAAATCAGAGCATCTGTCACCTTGCAGTATTACCAATGCTGTTGTAAATTGAATTGAAAGTGGTATTAAAAAAAAAACTTCCTGTTAAACAATTTTTATCTGTTTGTATATCTTAACTATAGATTATGTACAAGTAACATCTAAATAAAATTACACTTTTAACCCTAAAAGGTTTTACTCCATGATAACCGTGTTGTATATTTAACCTTTTTTGGAGGAGAGAAGTTGGGGGCTTGGCAGAGTTTTAAATTTTTTTTCTTATTTATTTATTTATGTTTTATGTTTTATTTATTTTTGATAGAGCGAGCATGAGCAGGGGAGGGTCAGAGAGACAGGGAGACATAGAATCCAAAGACAGGCTCCAGGCTCTGAGCTAGCTGTCAGCACAGAGCCTGGCGCAGGGCTCTAACCCACAAACCGTGAGATCATGACCTGATCCAAAGTTGGACACTTAACTAACTGAGCCACCCAGGCGCCCCATGTTTTTATTTATTTTTGAGAGAGAGAGAAAGAGCATGAGCTGCGGTGACGCAGAGAGAGGGGGAGGCACAGAGTCTGAAGCAGGCTCCAGGCTCAATGCAGGGCTTGAACTCGTGAACCTTGAGATCATGACCTGGGCTGGAGTTGGATACTCAACCCACTCAGCCACCCAGGCGCCCCAATGGCAGAGTTTTTTAATGAGCATTTTTATTAGTAGATAGCAAAAGATCCCAGTCTGAGTTCCCTTTAAATTTGTACATAACTTTTGCATAACCAAGAGTTCTGATTTGCATTCTGGGAGGGACTTGGCACAGTGAGAAAGAAAAAGCCATTCTGGGAGCAGGAAGCCATGTGCTTAGATGAAGCGTCTTAGCCCACATCTCATCTTGATACTAATAGCGATGAACACTCGGTAGCATTTATTGCTTGTGGGATGTTTTTGTTCAGTCCATACAACAACCTTTTAAAATGGGCAGCCTCTTGGGGCACCTGGGTGGCTCCAGTCAGTTAAGCGTCTGACTTCGGCTCTGGTCATGATCTCAAAGTCCAAAATGGGCATCTTCTCTATTTCACATAAAAGCAACCTAGCATGGAGCTAAGTTGCTGGCCAGGGGCCTCTGCTGATGTTGAGTGCACACCTGGAGCAGCAGTGCCCACAGGGGACGGAGTCAAGTGGGGAGGTGAGCATGGCCCTATTCAGAAAAGCAGACCAGAGTGGACTTCCGAAACAGCTGCGTCTGAGTGTCCACGCTCACTGTGTACACGTTGCATGACGTGTGTGTTCCAGCACGTAGCAGGGTCTCTCCACAGCCTCCCCGCCAGACCAAGCCCTCTGTGTGTCCTGTCTGCACCCTCGCATCCTGAGAGCACCTGCCCGATCTGCCAGGTGGTAAGCAGCCCCTGGATGAATGACTAGATGAATGGATGGATTTCTGAGTTACATTTTTTACCAAATAAGTGAATTGGGTGCAACTTAAAGTGTTTTACCAGGTAACCTGTATTTCTGCCTTCTTATTACTTGTCATTTGATGACTAGCCTCTTATTTGCCCGTATATCCTGTCGATCGAGCACAGTGCCTGGCACTTTGTGGGCTTTGATAAATGTGTATTGAGGGGTAGTGGTTTGTAAAGCCCCAGGGAGGCTCTCCACCAAGATCATGAAGATGTAAGAAGAGTTTAAGTGCAGTCATAGGTGTGAAGCACCTGGAACAGTGCCTGACACTTGGCAAACTCTCAGTGGATGTTAGCATTGCTACTGTCTGCAGGTCACTTGGGGGAGGAGGAGGAGCAGGCCCATTTCTTCCCTCAAGGAGCTTGTTGGGGCCCGCTAAGTTTTCTGTCTGCCTCAGGCAAGGATTATCACTTGGTTGAGTGAGCCAGTAAACAAGACTTGCATCTGGAGGCTGGAGATTGCCATTTCCTGGTCAAAATAACTTTGGCGACTGTCTTGCTGAGCTAGACGTGAGTGGCCAAGGCACACAAAAGATCAAAACCGTATTCAGTGTTAGTTCTCCATCCCCCAAGATTGCTGAGGCAAAGTCAGGGTGCTTCTTTGATATGCATTCGACTCTGTAGCCTGCCTAGGTCAGCTTGCCTTGTTTTCCCCCCCTGAAGACTATATAAAGAACAGTTCTTTGAATAAACGCTCTCTTTCGCCTGATCGGAGAACCTTGAGTTCTGTCTTTACTCTTTGCGTCTCCCTCTCCTGCCCCCTTTTTCTCTCCCTCCCTCAGGAGAAGGACCCACGACATTCTCCGCCCTGCGGGACGGGGCAGACCCGACGGGGCAGACGAAACAGGTACCGCCAATCGCCCGATCGCTGGGGACGAGCGGCCCGGCCTTCAGGTTACGACAATTGGTGCCTCAACGCGGGGCTCAGTAAAGTAAGACCCTGAGCTCGGGTTACGACAGGAGCTTCAAGCCTAAAGGGAAGGACGGACATTACATATCGTCAAATAACTGCTTTTAGGTCATTTTACATGTGCTTTGTAGAAGTAGGGTGAGGGGCGCCCAGTCTAGTCTGTGGGCCAAGGGAAGCTGAGGCCTAAGAAAGACCAGGAGGTAGGGGTTGAGGGAAGGGAAAGGAGTTTTTCAATAATGAGAACAGCATCTGCATCCTCTACGGTGGGAAGGACAGTATGGAGTGATAATCGGAACCAAGTAAAATGGAAGGCGCCAGAGGGAAGGGGTGTCTCGAGATGGTTTACAAAATGGTAGACATCTTCCCACGCCCAGGATTCAGGATTGAGGGGGCTTTCTGAGCCAACGAACACCACCACAGCTGTCTACAAATGCACAGAAAAGTTCTTCATATTTGCAGCCTTTCTGGACAGCACCAGGGCCTTAGACCAATGGTGTATTTAGAAAGCATCTTAGTGCCCAGCTAGTCTAGCTCCCTAGTGTTAGAAATGGGGAAATGGGCCATCGCTTGCATTGCTTGGGACTCAAAGCTTGGTCTCTGGGCTCTTGAGGTCTCAAACTGTGGTCCTGCTCTACAGCAGACTTCAAGAGTTACATAAATATCCTTCCCCTCAACATTTTATCATGAAAAAATTGAGACCTACAAGAAAATTGTTTAATAAACACCCATATAGTTCTATCCATCTGTCTGTCCATCAATCCACCTTATTTCATACATTTCAAAGTAGAGTGCAGAGAGTTTTCACCCCTAAACCTTCAGTATACACATCGTAAGTTAGAGCTCAATATTTGTAACTACTATTTAATATTATTGAGGTAAAAGAGTGAAATGCGACCTCCGAAGTATACCGTTTGATGAGTTGTAATTGTGTGTGGGCTTCTGAAACACACATCCCTTCAAGGTGGCCAGCACTGCCGTGGCTTCAGCATGTTGCTGCGTACCCTTGAGGGCCTGCTGTCCTCTGTCGTGGTCCCCAGAACCACCACCATTGTGGTTGGGTTTTGTTTTCTTTCAAACTATGGATTCATTCAGCCTGTTTGAGAACTTCACATATGTGGAGTAAAACAGTACCATTGTACATCTGGTTTCTTTTAGCATAATGATTTTGAAATCCATTTTCATGATGGCATATGTCAATATTTTATGCCTTTTTGTCACTGAGTGGTGTTCCACTGTATGCCTGCACCACAGTGGGTTTATCTGTCCTCTTGGTAAGACTTAGTACAAGTCCCTTCTGGGCGCATCTGTTCATCCATCTTGGATAAATACCCAGGAATGAAATTGCTGAGTCACGGGTAGGTGTATGTTTAGTTTTATAAGAAATTGCCAGACTTTTGCAAAGTGGCTGTACTATTTTAAACTCACCAGCAATGATGCTCCACATGTTCAAGTATGATTTTCATTATATTTAACTTGCTCAGGGTTCACTGAGCTAGAATCTATAAATTTATGTCTTAAATGAAATTTGGGAATATTTGGACATTGCTTTTTCAAATCTATTTTCTGCCCCTTTCTATCCTCTCCTTACATTCCTGTTACACACATATATTAACCTTTTCAGGTTGGCCCACAGTTCCTTGAGGCCTCCTTTGATTTAAAAATTCTTTTTCTCAAGAGATGAGCCAACGAAAGAAGTGGGGTGTACATGCCCAGTGTGAGAGCCACAGGGAAGTAAATCTCAGGACCTGAGTCTCTCAGCCTAGAGTTTCTTTTGAGGAGCTCCTATTTGTTTTGGTTTTTGTTTAACGCAGCCAAAAGTAGCCTCAGGAGGCAGGATAGCTCAGTATACTGTGGTATCCTGGATAGGATCCTGTAACTGAAACAGGCATTAGAGAAGAACTAAATAAAGCTGAATAAATCATGGGGGGGGAAAAATTCTTTTTCTCTCTGTTCTGCATATTGGATAATTTTTTTATCTGTCTTCAAGTTCACTGACTCTTTATTCTGTCACTTATAATTTTATTCTAAAGCCCATCTAGTAAATCTTTTATTCTAACTTTTATGTCCAAGCAGAATTTCATAGTCTTTTTTTTTTTTTTAAGTTTATTATGAGGGAAAGAGCGAGCATGAGCAGGGGAGGGGCAGAGAGAAAGGAGGAGACAGAGAATCCCAAGCAGGCTCCGTGCCGTCAGGTCAGAGCCCAGTGTAGGCTCAATTTCATGAACCGTGAAGTCATGACCTGAGCCAAAATCAAGTGTTGGATGCTTACCCAACTGAGCCACCCAAGGGCACCTGTTCTTTTTTTTTTTTTTAATAGTTTTGTTTCTCTGCTGAGATTCCCTACCTGTTTGTTTATTACAAGCTTATTTTCCTTTACATCTTTGAGCATGGTTACACTAGCTCTTTAAAAATCCTTGCCTGCCAGTTCCAACATGTGGATCTTTTTAGGATCAGTCTCAATTGATTGCCTTTTTCTCTTGGGTGCATGCCTAGTAGTTTTGGACTGTATCCTAAACTTTATGAATAATACATTTCAGAGGCTCTGGAGTGTGTTTTCTTCCTCTGAAAGGTACTGATTAAAAAAAATTATTTTAATGTTTATTTATTTTTAGAGACAGAGAGAGAGCATGAGCAGGGGGAAGGCAGAGAGAGGAAGACACAGAATCTGAAGCAGGTTCCAGGCCCTGAGCTGTCAGCACAGAGCCTGATGCAGGGCTTGAACTCACAAACTGTGAGATCATGACCCAAGCTGAAGTCAGGTCTTTAACTGACTGAGCCACCCAGCCACCCCCAAAAAGTGCTGATTTTTTAAGGGAGATGGTTAACATGGCTGGAATTAAGCTCCCACTTCTTCCCTGCCCTGTGACAGTGACAACAGAACTCCCGTAAGTTCTTTTAGCTTAGCCAGGCCGCCTTGAGTTTGCCTTGCTTTACACCTGGTTATGGGATCAACCAGAGATTTGCGCAGTTTTACACAAAATTTTTGGAGCCTCCCCTCTGGCTCTCCTTTCT
>NC_043703.1:72451611-72485613 GCF_006229205.1 Suricata suricatta | reverse complement strand
AAAAAAAAAAAAAAAAAGCAGACTTGTTGAATGCCAGATCATAAGAGGACAACTTCCGTTTTTCTTCCAGGTGAACTTGGTTTTGCCAGGGCCTTGCATGAAAACTTGTGACATCTTTAACTAGGTGGTGTCTAAGGATTGCATGGTGTGGTGCAAACATTAGCCATCTTCATTCCCTTGCTCTAAACTGCACGAGCAGAACATGGTACCTGAATAAAGCAGAGACTGAGACGACTTTAATAAATTGCTGGCCTTAACTCCAGCCTCAAAGTTTTATGTTCATCACATGAAACTTGATGTTTCCACGGAGTGTTAAAAACTTTAATTTAGGAATAAATCTTTGGAGACAAAATAATTTTTATATTTTACTGTTGGTTCATTTGAACAAAGGGTGCCACTCCTTCAAAGTCTGAACACTGCTACTTGACCTCATCGTCCTCCAATTTTCTTATTTTTAGACCAAGAGGTGTTCACGCTGTGACAGCACGAGGTAGTGCGGTCTACTTCTGCATTCTGTGAAGACGGTACCAACACGGAGGCATGTCAAAAGCTGAAGAAGCTGTATGTATTTAATTTGGAGGTGTGAGTAACTTGTAGAGGTATCTTGACAGGGACTTAGATGTTAAAGAGATTTGCTTTCAAAATACACTTTCTTCACAGAGCTGACACGTGGACATTTCTTTGCCAAAACACAATAGCTCTCTGTTGTGAATATTTGCATATATCCTCTTTCTAAATCCCGCACTGCCTTCATCCTGCGCACTTGTGATTTGAGTAATTGGCTTCAAATATAGCACCATGATTAGTTCGAGGTGGTGAACTGGCGGATGATTTACCATGAAGAAAAATTAAGGAAATATGCCCTTTGAGAGCAATTTGAAACGTACCAAGTGGTACTTACCATGAAGTGACATTTAAAGTCATTTAATATTCTAGGATGTGCTTCGGCGGTTCTGGCCTAAAACCAGTTTAAGTAGAAGTCAGGCAATTTGAGAGTATGTAAGCCTACACAGCCTGAAAGTGTGAATCTAACTTAGCACTTAACATGAACAAGATGTTACTCTTTGTGGCTGTACGTGACAGTGACTCGGAATGTCCCTTCTACCCTTTGGAGTGAAGACTTTACGATCTCTATAATTAAGTTAGGGTGTCAACTTTCAGCTCCTTTGAAATGTCTTTTAATATTTCAAGGAGCTAGGCATTCATTTGATTTGCAAGCTAGAGTGTCAACGACCTATGCCTCGAGGGCTCAGACAAAGAGCAGCACGGGGGAATCGCCAGTAGATAGTTGGCTGTGGAGGGCCCCCCGGGGTCACTGCCCCACCCATGGGCACCCACATTCATCAGGAATCAGGAGTGATTCTTAGGAACACTGAAGTTTAAGGAAAATCATCTTAGCACCTGAACTTGCATGGTTGTTGGGAGCCCAAAGATCGCTTGCAGTGATCCAGGACTGGTTAGATGACTGATGTCACCACAGGGACCCCATGCTGGGCCCCGGGCCCCACAATAGTCTGGGGCTGTCCATCACTCTTGTGTCTGCTTGGTGGCAGATAAGCACGCCTCCTCAGTGCCCATAGCGGTGAGCTGACTAATGACCCGGTCATCTCTGGACCGCAGGTCCGCCATCTTTAATCCTGCACCAGGCGGCACAATTCCATGTTCCTTGCAGAGAGGCTGTCCCCTCATGTCCAAACCTCCTGAAGCCTCTCACTTGTTTATGTCAATGGGTCTTGGCTGTACAAGGTGCATGGGAGATTTTATGGCTCAGAGCAGATAATGTAGAGAAACTCCTTCCAGCCCTTGTCCTCAGGGCCTGGGGAAGAGAAACGTCAGGGCCTGAATTTTGCCTGTGGGCTGTCGCTATGGACGTCACTCACCTGGTCTTCCGGCTGCAGTGGGCGAGGTTCATCTGATTCTCCGTTGTTTCTCCTGCCGTGGGGTCCTGGGGGCAGGAACCTGGCTGTGTTGCGTATCACCCAGGATCTCCAGGGCTTCGCTTGAGGATGCCAGAAACACGACAGTCTTGAAAGCCCCCTTTTCCCTTCGTGGCCTGTATTTCCCTCCCCTGATTTCTCCCTTGGTCTGTCTGCTTAATGGTTTCCCTCCCAATCCAGCTCCTCACCACACAGTTGCTCCTCCACCAGCCGGTTGGGGTATAGGAGGCAATAAATAACAGTGGCAGGAGCTCCAACCCCGGCCCCTGCTGGGAGAGGATAATCAAGGGAGGCATAAAAGAAAGCAAAGCACTTCATTGATTTTTCTCTGGGACACGAACGCCTTCTCCAAAGATGCTCTCGGTGGGAGGCGGCCCACTGGCTCTGGGCGCTGCGTGGAGAAGGAAGGTTTCCTCTCTCAATGTGGAGTCCGTCTGGGGCCGACTGGAGCAGGCACATCCCTGCAGGGGGCTCCCTGGGAGTGTCCATGCCCATTTGTTAACTGCCTCTGGATGGGAAACAGAATAAGCCTTCCTGGGTCTGCCCCCATCTGGTAGTCACAGCTCTTTGCCCGCTACCAAGACAAATGGCCAGAGGCCAGTGTACACCCTGGTGGGTCCTCAATGTTGTGATGAAGGACCCTCATCTGTGTTCACGCTGTTGGCCCAGGACAGCACGGGACGCTCTGTGGCCATAGCCACCCCTCCCCCGCACGCCCACTGGACTCATTCCCAGCCATGCTCTGAAGAGAGAGAGACACTGTTCTGAGGCCATTGCAAGAGAGATTCTCAAAGTAGGTTAACACAAATGTCTCCCTTCAGGACGAGTGAAGACAGGCTTCCTGTGTTCAAACTCCTTCGTGGTTGTTAACTAGGGAGCAGTTAGAGGTCAGCCAGGGGGGCGAAAGGGCAGTCCTGCCCCTCCATGGCCTGGGGCCACTAACAAAGGGCCAGGGTGAAGCATAGAGTGACACAGCCATCAATCAGCTCAGGTGGGAGATGGCATTCAGTGCCTGCTGCTCAGACTATTTCCCTGAGGGACAGATGACACCCGGTGAGCAGCTGCTGGGTCCCTGAGCACCCAGTGGTGGAGTCACTGGAGAGAGGCCCGAGACTGCCCCTCAGGGTGCGTGGTGTCCAGTGTCAGCCTGGCCACCAGAGTCTGGTCCAGGTGAGGGTGCTTGGCCACAGCTGTAGGGCACACGGGCCAGAGAGGCGGGAACTGGTCACCCCTCTGATCCAAGGTCTCTGCTAAGATGCCCCATTTGCTATCTGATTTCACACAGCACCTCTACGAAGACTGCACTGAGAGCCATTTCATAGGTGAGAAAACGGGGGCTTGGTAGTCTGCCCAAGGCTCCCAGGGGTGAGGCTCAAAGCCAGGCCCTCCTGAAGTGACTCTGTGTTTGGCCTGCGGCTTCCCGGGCCTCGGGGAGGGACGGCGGGTCACGGTGGTCGGCCTTCACTGCTGCGGTGCCACAGAGCTGATGCAGGACTGCGACCTGGGAGGTCGTGGGCTAGGACCCAAAGGGTCAGCCGCACATGGGTGAGCCTGATGTACTTTACAGCTTGGCCTCTGAATGCGGGGTGGCCCAAGGGGCCTGCCAGATCCCCAACTCAAGGTAAATATAAATTGTTAAATTCAGAGTCCAGGTCCCTTTCTCCTGTCCCTGACTCCCCCCCCCCACGCCCCCCCATCCCCGAGCTGTGCCCTGGATCTCAGTGGTTGACATAAGCATCCAAGATGGGTTGGGGGACATCTGTTCACCTCATTCGGTTGTTCAAATGTTCGTGTGCAATGGAATCGCCCTGGCATCAAAGCTGTGTTGTCACAATGTCCTGCTCTGTCCCCTAGTCCCCTGGTCCCCTGCCCATGTTCAGGAGTTCTGCTGAGGGGCAAGACTCAAGGGGGAGGGGGTGCTGCCTGGGAGGGAACTCAGCCTGCGCACAGGCCCCTGTGCTAAGGGCCACACCTGGCGGGGTGCCTGCGGGGAGCGAGGAAGGTGGGTGTTCTGGAGACCGGACGATAAGAGACTGAAGCGAAAGGCCCGGTGTGTCAGGAAGCACCACTGTGTGCATCCGTGACCTGAGAGTGGGCCCACAGTCTCAGCAGGTGCAGTTCAGCGAACAGGTTCAAGTAGGGCAGGTGCTCACCATGGGTGATGGAGGAGAGGTGTGGGGCCAAAATCTTACCTGCCGCCCAGGGGATGCCTCACCCAGGGCCCAAGGGGCCTCCCTGGGCAGGCAAGGCATGGGTCTCAGGGGCTCCAGACCATCCCTGGAAGTGACCACGGGTCCTACCGGAAGGAGGGTGTGGGAAAGGGGCCATTGCCCCTGGAATCACCCTGGGAAGTAGGGGTGCTCAGCGCCTCCGAGGTCTCTGCGGAGCGACCGCTCCGGGTCTCCCCGTGCTATGCAACCCCCGCGTTCGTTGGCCTCGAAGTACAACCACTGGAAACGTGCCTTCGCAGCCTTGGCCTCTACCACCCAAGGCCCCTGCAGAGGATGAATCCGTTCCGAACTCTGGGCCGGTGCCTCTGGGAGGATTCACGCAGGCGTCACAGGCCCCCTGCTCTGTCAAGGACTGCCAAGGGCAGCTGAGTGGGATATAACCCCACACCCTGGGACCCGGATGTAGGGAGCCTGAGCCTCCCCTGCCCCAAGCAAACCAAGGCTCCCAAACCTCCTTTCCCAGTGCGTCCGTGTGAAAACACCGCCCTCTAGTGGCCAGACGGTTAAGTGTTTATCTGAAGATGACCTTGGCGTTAGTTCCATCACTCTTCATTCACTCTTTGTCTCCATCAATCGTTCGCTCCTTCGGGAGACAAATACGTGCTTCTCAGGCACTGCTGTTGGGAGCGAATTGGTCAAATTCTCTGAAGGACTATTATTTTCAAACACCCATTGGAATCAGAACTGTACACACCTGTAATGGAGCAAGTGGGTTCCTAGAAATGTACCTGGGACCGACTGGGTTAAAAATGTTGCAACGGTATTTCGGGACCCACATTCTCCTCCAGAACCTTTCCACTCCCTGTCAACAGGTGGGTTCTATTCTCCTCCCTTTGAAGCTGGGTCTTGGGGGTGGCCTCCTGCACCCATGTCCAAGGCCAGCCATAAAGGGGGAGGAGGCCTGGCTCTCAGAATGCCTTTCTGGAGCTCAGATACCATGTTATGAAGTTCAGGCTACTGCAGGGGCCCTAGGCAAGGGTCTGGCCACAGCTAAGGTCTCAGCACACAGGATGGCTTGCTGGCTCTGTGAGGGGACACGACTTCATCATAGGACTCAGTCTTGATCATGAGCAGGCGCAGCCGCCAGCCGGCCACCGGCCACCAGAGCAGAGACCATTGTCCTCACTGACCCCCTGCCAGCTGGAATTGCAGATCTGTGAGCAAAGATGAATGCCATTGTTTTAGGTGACTCGGATTTGGGAGGACCTTGCTATTCTGCTTCAGAAACAGCGATGGAGAAATTACAGTAGCTAGAACTATTTCATGTGCTAAATGACATAGTCACCATGAAATGATCTGCAATCACAAAAGATTGGCAATCTCCTACTGTTCTATCCACAGAATATTGGTTACATTACAACAGACACACAATGGAATGCTCAGCAACTGTTCCAAGAGGGAAGATGTTTTAGGCACCCTTGGCTGGCTTAGTTGGTACTGAGTACATATGACTCTCGGGTCTTGAGTTCAAGCCCCATGTTGGGCATGGAGCCTACTTAAAAAAAAATAAGAAGAATGAGAATGTTTTAAATGATATGACCTTCAAGATACATTGTTAAAGTGAGAAAACAGGGAGCAGAGAAAGGTGCGTGTGTGCCATTCACTAGATTAAAAGGAGAATTGAGAACACACGTCTTTATTTATATGTGCGTAAAATACTTTTGAAAGGATCTGAGAGAGAGAGAGAGAGAGAGAGAGAGAGGGACCAAATGGGAAGCAGGCTCCAGGCTCTGAGCTGTCAGCACAGAGCCCAATGCAGGGCTGGAACACACAGACTGTGAGATCATGACCCTGAGCCAAAGTCAGACACAACGGACAGAGCCACCCAGGTGCCCCTGTATTTATATTTGAATCTCCTCTATTGATTAGTTCTCCGACTGGCTTGTCCATTAGGAGCCTTTTCAAAGAACCAGTTGTTGGTTTTATTGGCCTTCCATTTCTCTATTATTCTTATTTCTCCCATTTCTACTCTTTTCTTTGGGTGTTGTGTTTGCTTGTTCTCTTGCCCGGGTTTACTCTTACTCTTTTGGGAACTTATCAAATGGGACCTTAATTCATTTGCTGTTTTCTCATGAATATTTTTAAAACTAAGATTTTTATCTCTAAATTTCTTTAGTTTTGCCCTATACATGTTGACATGGGGTATTTTTCCTTTTGATTTAAAATATTTAATAATCTCCTTATTATTCTTTATTTCAAAGGTTATTTAGTCATAATATGTTTTGTTTTCAGTTTTCATTCATAAGAGAGTCTATAAATTGATCCTTTTGATATTGATTTATATAAGGTCAGAAAACATAGTCTGGAATATACTGAGGTTTCCTCTGTGGCCTTATGCATAATTCACATTTGTGAATGTTCTGTGTGTACTTGAAAGCAATGTGTGTCATTTCTCTAATATTTAATTGATCAAGCTTTGTTAGGCACAGTAATCAAATCTTCTATACTTTTGGTTCTTATTTATCTGCTTGACCTGTTTCAAAGAGAGTATTTTAAGTTTTTCGAAATTTTTAAAGTGTTTATTTTTGAGAGACAAAAAGCAAGGGAGGGGCAGAGAGCAAGAGAGACACAGAATCTGAAGCAGGCTCCAGGCTCTGAGCTGTCAGCACAGAGCCCGATGCAGGGCTCAAACCCATGGACCGTGAGATCATGACCTGAGCCAATTGAGCCACTCAGGCACCCCGCAAAGAAAGTATTTTAAAAGCTCTAACTCGATTGTCCATTAATTATCTTTTTATTTGTAATAGGCTTTCTATTTCTGGTTTTAAAAATTTTGGACTTTAAACATCTCTGGTACTAAACTTGCTATACGAGCATCTTTTGCTTTATTTTTGCCTGGCACTTTTCAAAACTTAAAAAACATTCTGTATCCTTTTGTTTTAAGTGGGCTTTACAATAGACATATCACATATATATAGATATTCATATCACTTGTTATTTCTTTTTTAATCTTTATAACTTTTGTATTTTTCTTGCCTTACCATACTAATGGGTGACTATTATATGCGATATTTGCTGTAGGTATGTTATTAAAAAAATTTATCATCAGGGCACCTGGGTGGCTCAGTCCGGCTTCGGCTCAGGTCATGATCTCACAGTCCGTGGGTTCGAGCTCCATATCGGGCTCTGTACTGACAGCTCAGAGCCTAAAGCCTGCTTCAGATTCTGTGTCTCCCTCTCTGACCCTCCCCTGCTCGTGATTTCTCTCTCTGTCTCTCAAAAATAAATTTTAAAAAAGCAGAAAAAAATTTTTTAATTTATTAGATTAATAAAATTCCACTCTATTTCTATTCTCAATTTTGAAAAAAATTATAAATAGATGTTGAATTTTGTAAATGACTTTCTGCATTGATTTCAACCCTTTCTTATAAATTTTTACCTTTAGCTACAGATTACATTATTTTATTAATATTTAGATTTTATCCTCATTCTGACACTTTTTGTGTTTTAATGGAAAAACAGTTAATATGCAAACTGACTTCCTATATATGTTGTTTAGAACTAACAGATTAGGTTGTGCTTTCTTTTTCTCTCCTTTCTCTTTTTCCTTCCTTTCTTGTGTTCATTTGGATTGATTGTTTTGAAGTTTATTTATTTTGAGAGGGAGAGGAAAGGGGAGGAGGGGCAGAGAGAAAGGGAGAGACAGAATCCTAAGCAGACTCCTCACTGTCAGCTCAGAGCCCAGTGCAGGACTTGAACTCAGAAACTGTGCGATCCTGACTTGAGCTGAAACCAAGAGTCAGATGCTTAACCGACTGAGCCACCCAGGCACTTCCAGATTGATTTTTTTAATTATTCTAATTTTTCTTCAATAAGTTAGAAAAACACACTGTTTATATTTCTGAGTCATTACTCTAAAACTTACAATATGGAAACTTAATTTATCAAAATCTAAAGTTAATCAATCATTTTTTTCTCAGAGTTAATTAAAAAAAATTTTTTAACAGCCAAGGTGACATGCACGGGGTCCAATCAGAACGCACAGTAGCCAACTCACTCAGGATAATGTACAAGCACAGGATGCCTGGGTGTCAGCCCTGCCTGTCCACACCTCGGGGACAACACCAGCACCTGCGTTCCGTTTACCTCTGCTGGCTGCCGTCACACAATACCATAGACTGGGGACCTCCAACAACAGAAACTGATTTTCTTGCCGTTCTGAAGGCTGGAGGTGTGATTTCAAGGGTCGTCAGGTTGTGGCAAGTGCCCTCTTTCCCCTTGTGGATGGCGCCTTCTCAAGTGTGCCTCTAGTGCCTCTTATAAGGCAGCTGATCCATCGTTCCCCTCCCCCATGGCCTTATCTCCACCCTAATCACCTCTTCTTAAAGGCCCACCTCCAAATGCCATCACAACGTGGGTTAGGACTTAAACATTCCGATTGTAGGGGAACAGGGGAACATAGTTCAGTCTGTAGCAACCCCCGCCAGACTTCTATGTTTTTGTTCTTTAAAAAAAAAAAAAAAACCTCATAAGCAGTCAATGCTCTTTCAGATCTCTCCCCATATTTATCATTATTATTTTGGCTTATCATTTCTTTGTATGTTTCAGACCTTCCACTTTGGATCATTTTGGGTTTTCCTCAAGTGTGTGGTTTCAGAATTCTTTTTAGCAAGGATCTGCTAATGGAAAACTGCTGTGTTCGTCTGAAAATATCTTTAGTTCACCCTCTGTTCTTCTAGTTACTGAGCCACGGTCTGTCAACGCCAAACACCACACCCACCTTCAACACACACACTCTGCTTTGTGTCCTGGAACCGGGACTCTGCCAGTGATAATCCTGCTTCTGAATTCTTGTATGACTCTTCCAGGGGACTCTGTTAGCCAGGGCCCATCAGAAATAGAAACTTCACTGGCTATTTGAACAGTGCTATTGAGTATAATGAGTTACTGAGTAGAAAAGACTAGGTGGCTAATTACTAACAGGAGTTAGGAGGGAGCCCGGAGGTGGAAGGTGCAGAAGGACAGCTCTTTTAGGCGGAGAAAGAGGGGACACTGGAGGAAGTGAGGACAGGACGGGGACCCCCTCCAAGACTGAGGCCTCTTCAAAGAAACCTCAGAAACATGTGGGCTGCCTGTGGCCAAAAACAAAACAAAGAAAACAAAAGTTTGCTAGAATGTGAGTTGGTGCTGGTCTGTAGAGGAAGCTGGACCTGACTAGAGGATGCAGAACCTGTTCGAGAAGCAGCCCACTTTGGTAGAAGGTGTTTCCAGGACAATGTGGTCTGCAGAGGTGGAGAGGCAAAAGACCCAGAATGTTGAAGAAAAGGAAAACAAAGTCGGACCGATGTCACCCAACTTCAAGACTTACAATAAAGGTACAGTAATACAGACAGTGTGGTACTGGGGGAAGAACAGGCAAGTAGATCAATGGAACACAATAAAGAGTGCCAAATAGATCCAGTCAAGTTCTCAGAGTTCTGGAAAGTCTAAGGCCAAGATACGTGCCATATGCACTGTCCAGTGGGATCCTTCTTCTTGGGTCATAGATGGTGTGGACTTCTCGTTGTGTCCCCACACAACAAAGAGGCAAGAGGGTTTCTGGGGTCTCTTTTATAAGGGCAATAATCCATGCAAGAGGGCTCTACCCTCGTGATCTAATCACACACATAGCTCAGAGGCCCCGCTTGCTAAATCACCATATTGAAGGTTAGGTTTCACTTAATTTGGGAGGGACACAAACATTCAGTCAATGGCACAAATATAGTCAGTTGATCTTTGACAAAGGAGCAAAGACAATACATTGGAGCAAAGACAGTCTTCAACAAATGGTGTTCTAACCACTGGACGATCACATGGAGAAAAAAAATGAATCTAGACCCAGACCTCGTAACTTTCACAAAAATTGGTGCAAAATGGACCACAGACCTTAATGGCAAATGGCAAAACTGTAAGACTTTTAGAAAATAACACTGAAGAACTCAAGGTGACCTTGGGTTTGGTGATGACTTTTCAGAGTCAACACCAAAAGCATGATCCATGCAAGAACATTTGGTAAGTCAGTCTTCATGAAAAAGAAAAAAACCTTTTGCTTTGCAAAACACAGTGTTAAGAGAATGGAAAGACAAGACACAGGTCTGGAGAAAATATTTGCAAAATGTGTACCCAAGGAAGGATTTGGAAGATACCAGAGAGTCATGTTCACAGCATGTTAATCAAATATTTGAAAAGTTGTTTTCCACTGTGGCTGCTGGGCTGGGAGTGAAGCTAGGGAGTCCTGGCCCTCTGAAGGAAGGCATACCTTCTGTGATGTGCAGAACCAAAGTTTAATCGTTATTCTTCCCACGCTTGGATCTTTGGGTAGTTTATTCAGACCTCCTGTCTTCTGCAAGTGCTTATGCACTGCCTTCTCTCTGCCAGCATTATGCTGCCATAAGGGAAACCTCTGGGAGCAGCGCCCCCACACAGAGCTATGAATGTTTCTGCACAGAGAAGAGGAAGATGGGGAGTCCTCCTGGGCTGGCAGAGTTGGGGGGCTGGGGAGCATTGGTAACTGCACAGGGGAGAAGGGTGGCTGTCACACTCACAGCCTCTGAGAGCTGAGAAGGCTCAAGCTGGCCCCTTCTCCTAAAGGCTGTGAGGCGCCTTGGGTGGCCCAGTCAGTTGAGCATCCTACTTCGGCTCAGGTCATGATCTCGCGGTTCGTGAGTTCAAGCCCTACATTGGCTTGAACAGAGCCTACTTGGATCCTCTGCCCCCCTTTTTTTCCACTCCTCTGCTGCTCACACACTCTCTCTCTCAAATATGAATAAACATTTTTTTAAAAAGGGGAGGACTAACGGTCATGTCCATTTCAACAGCTACTCACCAATGGTCTGTACTATTGCTGTCTTGCTCTGGGCCACACCTGGAAGGGAGTCAGGTAGTTGGGGGAAAGCAAGCTGCTGAGAAATCTGGCCCAAGGCCCCCCAGAGAGGAGGGTTCAAGTTCAGCAAAGGCACAGGGGGCCGGGGACTCTGGGGGTAGCATGATGGCAGGTCAAAGGCCCCAACCTTGGCAGATTTCCCGTCCCTCATGTCCCCTTCACTGACTGCAGGACCCTGAACCAGACACTGAGTCTTTCCTCACCTGTAAGGTGTCATGGATGATACCTACCCCACAGCGTGGTTGGGAGTGGCAGGGAACCTGAATTCAGTGAAAAGAAAGGGCCCTGGAAATGCTAGAAAGGCAGGCCTTTCTGAGAAGGCCTTTCTGATTTACAGAGAAGTTCACAGGCTTTCCACACGGTGTCAGTGGTGCTTTAGAACACTTTGGAACCTTTCCTGGCCGACTGGCTCTGAAAAGTCAGGACAAGATCTCACCTGGGGCCCCTGGCCCCACTGGGCTCACTCTGCTCACAGAGCCTGCAGCCTATTCAGGGCCCCAGCCCCCTTAGCCAAGCCTTCTAAGTGAAGGGCATGCAATTGGGGCGATTGGACCTAAAACTTCTGTTCCCCAAGGTTCCCTAGGAAAACAGGCTCCTCCAATCACAAGGAATATCTACTTGAGGACTGTGGGAAAGGTTGGGCAAGGGTGGGGCGAGGGTGGGGTGAGGGGAGTAGAAACTCTTGGGTTCTCTTGACCTCTTTTTCCTGGGTCCTCTCTCCTACTGGAGAGGAGCGGGTACTTAACACATTGGCCTCCTACCTAGAAAAGGCCTTCAGTTCTGGATTTAGATGTGCATCTTAATGGGCTCAGAGGCCGTTGACTTCTTCCATGAAGAGTCCATTCGGGAGTCAGAAACCCCTGGCTCACTGTGTGCCCAGGCAAGCTGGCCTCTGAGGTGTGCTGGTATATGCCTGCCGACGGAGGCTTAAATAAAAACGGGGGATTGCCAAAGCCCTGATTTGCAGCCCTTGCCCATTTCTGTGGTCTAACGAATCCCACCAGAGCGACCTCTTGCCATGCACGCGACACCACCCAGTGCAGGATGGAGACAGGCGCTCACGACTGGAGCCCAGGCGGCTCCAGGCTCCTCACAACTGAGATGGGAATGACCATCCCACCTACTCCTCAGGGTGTCCGGGGGGAGTTGTGAGATGCATCTGGCAGGAGGTCTGGCATTTCTGAAGTGCGGAAGACATGTTCACTGTCACTGCCGATACTGCCATGGCTACTTCCGCTATTTTGTCCTCCGCCTGCAGCCCCCAGATAGAGCTGCTCCTGACTCTCATCCTCACGCTCTGCTCTTTTGCTCTCCTTTCTCTTGTCCCGGGCACCACGTTCTGTTGTAGGACCTGCCATTCGTTTGCAGGGTCATCTGCCGCCAAGAGTCAGATGCCTCCGGAGCCAGGTCTACCTGGGGTTGTATTCCTCTCTGCCTGCCACTGGCTGGTCACCTTGGACAAGTAACGTAACCCCTCTGCCTTAGACTCCACAAGATGGCCGTGATCATTGGGTCCTGTTTAATAGGATCGTGGTGGGTATCGCAAAAGTTGAAATGTCCTGCGCTTCCTAGATGTAGGGCACGAATCACTGGAAATCATGATTGCACTGTATGCTAACTAACTTGGATGTAAATTTTTAAAAAATGTTCCCCTATACAAGCAATTAAATCCTGAAGTCTTTCTTGAAAAAAAAAAAAAGAAAAGTAAACAGAGTGTCACAGGAAAATGGAGTTTCTGGATTACAATATATGACCGTCTTTCTCTGCCAAGCTCTTGGAACACCTGATACGGGGTGACCCTATTCTATAAAAACGTGAGCAGAGGAGCAACCCTAGATGCTTTAATATACCTTCACCATAGAACAGCCCCCTACACCTTCTAAATACCCAACTCTCACCAGCATAAATCCTGCCTTTTGAGTTTAACATCCTGTATGAAGACAGTGTAAATGTTCTGTCTTTTCTTATATACGCAGTAGAGTGGGTGTGTAGGGTCAGGCCACAATAGCACAAGTAATACATTACCTGAGTCAGCTCACTGAGAGCGGATCACCAGAGCACCCCCCACCCCCGGTTGTGTACATAGCACGGTCTACAGGAGTTCCTGACTTGTGGCTCAAGTCTGAGGACAGTAGCACACAGGCTCACTGGAATTCCTGGGAAGAGCTGTCTACTATTTTTGTTCCCACCATTGCAGCCACCACCATGTTTCCCTGCAGTCTCCAAGCTGTGATCCCACATTGCTCTTTATTTCCTTCTAATGTGTTCTGATGCTGCTCACTTAACCCTTTCTCAAGGTCATCCTTCCCCACAACGCCCCTCACCTGCCCTGTTCTCTCAGGACTGACCCTGGATTTCTTGGCTTTCAGATATAGTCAACGACACTACTAGTCACATCTCTCTCCCTGGCCATCTTGACAGTCCTGGCTACTCTTGCCAGCACCACCAAGACCATCCACACTGAGGCTACATTTCTCATTATACCGTCTCGCATCTCTCTGTTTCTCTAACACAGAGCTGGAAGGGGTCTATTTGCACACCCCTTGGAAAAGTCCATGACTTTGTGGAATAAACTAAAGTCTCTGAGAGCTGTTTGGGAGACGGTTCTGTCTGGAAACCAACAGTCTTTCTTTCTTTTTTTTTTTAACTTTCTTTTTTTATTTAGAGAAAGATAAGGGGAAGAGAGAATCCCAAGCAGGCTCCATGCTGTCAGCACAGAGCCCAATACTGGGCTTAATCCCACTAACAATGAGATCATGACATGAGCTGAAATCAAGAGTTGGAGGTTGTTTTTTTTTTTCCCCAAAAGCAAAGGGCAGTTTTATTATGGCTTAGGCTCACCGGGCCTAAGTTCGGTCTCACAGTCTTCACCAATGCAGTGGATCTGTGCTGAGAGCCCCGAACAAGGGCTGAGCAGGGTTTTTATGGGGTCTGGGAAGGGGGAGTTACAAGAAATTGTGACATAGGTACAGTGACCCAATCATAATGGTACAACAGTATTGGCAGCAACTTTAACTATACACAGTGTTCAGAGTGTTCGTTGCTTTTGGCGGGACCCAATCACAACATAAGAGTCGGAAGTTTTAACCGACTGAGCTACCCAGGCGCCTCCAACAGTCTTTCTAATTTTCCTTCAAAACTTTCCCTATGTTCTACTGAGCTCACGATTATCTTTGCGGCCAAATGCTGTTGTGTGTTCTTCCTTCCCTCGGGGTGCATAAATACACCATTGTGAACTCTGACTCTAAGGAAGCTTGTTCTTAGGGCCGGTCAGGCATCCTACATTGTGTGATAACAGTGAGGGAAAACTACCAAGATGCCTCACTTCTACTATTATTCAATGAAACTAGGCAAGCATTTCTCTCTTCACCTTTCCATCTCTTTCCCAAAAAAGGGTCAAAAGAAGAGTTGTGGCTGAGGTGGAGGCTAACCCAGAATCAAAGGACATAGACAAGTTAGCAAGTGGCCTGGGAATTCCTTATTCCCATGAGAACACCCACTCCACACTCACTAAGTCAAGATTTTGGGGGCAGAACTTCTAAAAGCTCTGCTGGTGATGTTAATACACAGGTTGAGAACTTCCCTGCCCCCCTCCAATCCCCTTGGGGCAAAAAGTTCTGTGAGTACAAAGGTGATTGGATTCTCTCTATGGAGAGTGATACATGCAGATAGTCCCACACTTGAGCAGGCATCAGAATTACCTGGTGGATATGTTAAAACACAGATGTCTGGGGCCCACTTCCCAAATTTCTCACTCAGTTGGCCTGGGGTGGGGTCCTAACCAACAAGTTTCCAGGTTCTGTAGATGCAGCTGGTTGGGTCCACCCTGGGTGAACCATTGCTTTCTGCAAGGAAGGATTTCTTCCCCCTGTCACTGTATTTGTCCACACACCACCAAGAGGTGAGTCCTTCCCTCAGAGGTGAGGGGAGCAAGCCTGAAACAGCCACCATTTTGATGCACCTCATGGCAATTAATGCAACTGGATTTCTGGTAGGGTTTGGAAAGTTCTTGCGGACTGGTCACGGATCACCTGGCACATGACTTTAGGAGCTCTGGGTTTCCCCTCCTCCCACTATCTTGGAGGACAAATCCCAGATCTCAGTCTGGTGGAAGGAGAGAGCCGAGGGACTGACAGTCATGGGCTTAGGAATTCATTGCTTTTCATGCTGTAAAGGGGGTCCCGAACCCTTTATTTTCTCATTTCTCTGGACTTGACTTTTAAAAAATTTTTTTTAGGTTTACTTTTACTTATTTTGAGAGAGAGAGAGAGAGAGAGAGAGAGCAGGGGAGGGGCAGAGAGAGAAGGAGACAGAAGCCCAAGCAGGCTCTGCAGTATCAGGGCAGAGCCCAATGCAGGGTTCAAACTCACAAACTGCAAGATCATGACTTGAGCCAAAGTCAAGAGTCAGATGCTTAACTGACTGAGCCACCCAGGAACCCCTAAAACTTTTAAGTATTTTTTAAATTTTTAAATCTTAATCATTTTTAAGCCTACAGTTCATCGGCATTACGTACATTCACATGGTTGTAGTATAAACATCATACTGTCCATCTCTCAGACATTTTCATCTTCCCTAATGGAGGCTCCATATCCATTAAAAACTAATTCCCCATCCCCCCTCCCCTCAACCCCTGGCAGCTGCCGTTCTACTTTCTGTATCTATGAATTTGGTTACATTAGGTACCTCATATAAGTGGACTCTTACAATATTTGCCCTTTGGAGCCTGGTTTATTTCACTTGGCATGATGTCTTCAAGTCTAAACTGGTTTTTGATCTCAGTCAGAATTATTATACCAGGATGGTGTCGACAGAAAAACTAGGACTCAGAGGGACCCAGTTTTGAGTCCTAGCTCTGACTATTTTGGTTGTGTAATTTTGGATGATTTATTTAATATGCCTGGGCCGTAGTTTCCCCCAAACTGAATTAACAAGTCTTATAATATTTATCTCATAAAGTAGCCAGGAGGACTCCAGGAGAGCAAATATGACACCTGGCCCAGCGCCTGACATGTACTGGGTAGTAAGAGCTAGTTAGGTTCCTCCTCTTTTCCAGCCCTGGGGAGGACAGAAAGCTCCAAGGGGTTCGTGACCCTCCTTGGGGTTAGGTAAACAGTGTCACACCCTGAGTCATGCTGCCTCCTGGGCTTGTGTTTTCTGTTTCCTGCAAGGCAGAAGTCTTGTTTCTACAAAGTGAGCTTGGCCAACATCCATGCCTGCAATGCGGGCGTGTGTAAAGAACTGCTTTTGCCTTTTAGAGTATTTTAAAATGAGCGATCTGCTCTGTTCTTTTCTTCTTCCTCTTTCTCTTGTGTTTAAAATGCAGCGCTAACAAAATATTTTTGGCTTTGTAAGCATAATATATGGAAAGATTTTTATAAATGATTAACGTAACTTGGAATCCTATTAAGACTAAGAAAGCAGTTCTCGTTAAGATTCCAAATTATGCCATGCAGTACAATTTTTATGATGATTAGGATAGGCAAAATAGCAAGAAAGCAGAATTCTCTTGGTGTAATGCAAACTTGATATTATGATCATTTAAAGCCATCTGTGGTCATGGGGCCTTGGTTAATGGGAGAAGAGTGTCCCTGGGCACCCGAGGCTATGGTTTCCAATGCTGGCAGAACAGGAAACTCACGTGAGGGGATTTTGAAAACCTCAGATGCCCAGATAGTGCAGTTCCATCACAATTCCAAGGGGGGAGAGGTTGGATCCAGGAATCTGGATTATTTTTAAGTCTCCAGGTCATTCCAATGTGCAGCCACTATTGAGATTTCTGCTCAAGTCCCAGGAGTAACTCGCTTGCGTTTCCTCCAGACGACCTCTTATAGTCTGCCTCATACAGATATTGAGTATATTTAGGTATATTTATACCTAAATATTTCATTTTGGGGGTATTAATGTAAATGGTATTATGTTTTTCATTTCACATTCCACTTGTTCTTTGTTGATATATAGGAAAGTGACTAACTTTTGTGTATTAACCTTTTATCCTGCAACTCGCCATAAGTGTTCATTAGTTTCAGTAGTTTTGTTTTTTGTCAGTTCTTTCAGATTTTCTGAAAAGACAATCATGGTGCCTACTTATAAGGACAATTTCATTTCTTCCTTCCCTTGATAAGTTCTTCAGAGTCCCTATTTCCAAATATAATCACACTCAGGTCAGGGTTCCAACATGGGAATTTTGAGGGGACACAAACATTCCTTCTATATTTCCCCCATGCCTCCTTGCAAATTCAAGCCTTTTTCTTGCATGCCAAACACATTCATTCCACCCCAACAGTCCCCCAAATCTTAATTTATTTCAGCATCAACTCTAAAATCTGAAGTCCAAATAATATCTAAATCAAGTATGGGTTAGACTTGAGGTAAGATTGTCTCTAGCTGTGAACCTGTGAAATCAGACACTTGTGAACTATATGTGTACAAGATACAATAACGGGACGGGCATAAGATAGACATTCCCCACTCCAAAAGGGAGAAAACTCAGAGAGACGCAAGAGATGATGGGTCTTAAGCAAGTCCCAGGTCTAGCAAGACAAATCTCATTAGATCTTAAAGCTCGCTCAAGAGTCTGTGGCTCAATGCCACATGTCCCAGACCCACGGTGGAGGGGGTGGTGTGTGCAGAGGTCCTGCCCTTATGGCTCTTAGGTGTCATTCTGTCTGCAAGACTTTGGGCAGAGACCACTGGCCTGTTGAAATCCAGGCAGTGGCCCCACCTTTTGAAACGGAGGAGACAGCTGGGATGGCCTGAACTGCCTTTCTCCTCCCCCGAAGAACAACACACGCTCGTGCCTGCACAGCCCAGACCCCACCATGTAGGACACCAAGAGTCCAACCCACAGCCTCCCTCCATTGGTTTCATCTTCATCCATGCCAGTTCAAACCAACAGTGTTTCTGCTCAAATGAGTTCATAATCCCTTTATCCAGGGAAAGTCCAGCCACACCTTTCTCTTCAGAACAAGCTTCCTTTTGTTTTGCAAGATGGGCAGGCTGGGGTTTTCCAAATATTGAAATTCTGCTTCCTTTTTTTTTTTTAATTTGAGAGAAGTTGCATGAGTGGGGGGAAGGAGCAGAGGGAGAGAAAGAGCACGCGTGGAAGAGGGAGAGGGGCAGAGAGAGAGGGAGAGAGAATCTCAAGCAGGCTCCACACTCAGCGCAGAGCCTGACCTGAGGGCTCAATCCGATTACTTTGAGATCATGACCTGAGCCGAAATCAGGAGTTGGATGCTCAACTGACTGAGCCATCTAGGCGCCCCCTGGTTCTTTTTTCCTTAACATTTCCTTCTTCGATTCATCTTTCTCCTCCTGCATTTTCTGGTGAGGAGTTAGGAGGACTCAGGCAGCACTTTCCACATTTTGCTTAAAAAATCTCCTCCCCTAAATTTCCAGTTTCATCACTTACAAGTTCTACCTTCCACAACACACTAGAATGCAGCTCAGCCAAATTCTTTACTGCTTTATAATGGTACTGCCTCTCCTTCGGGGCTCAGTAACCTGTTCTCAGTAGCCCATTCTTCAGGTCCATCTGAGACCTCTCAGGTTGTCTTTAAACTTCCACATTCCTAGTACTATTCTGTTCAGTTATTCATTCTCTGAGAAGATGGGGACTTTCTCTCCAGCTCTCCTTTTCTCTTTCCGAGTCCTCCACAAAATTGCCTTTACCATCCATATTTCTACCATGAATCCCATCGTGTCCATCTAGGTTCTTTCTAGCATGCATCTCAAAACTCTTCTAGCCTCTCTACCCATTGTCTAGTCCCAGAGTTGTTTCCACACTTTTAGATATTTTTTATTTATTTTTGAGAGACAGAGAGAGATAGCACAAGTAGGGAAGGGTCAGAGAGAGAGACACACACAGAATCCGAAAACAGACTCCAGGTTCTGAGCTGTCAGCACAGAGCCCGACGTGGTACCTGAACCCATGAACCGTGAGATCATGACCTGAGCTGAAGTCGGACACTTAACTGACCGAGCCACCCAGGCACCCCTAGATATTTTTTATAACAGCATCCTACTTTTTGGTACCAAAATCTGTATTAGCAGGATTCTCCAAAGAAATCCATCCAATATTTATTTGTTTGTTTTTAAATTCATTTTTTATAAGGAATGGGCTCATGTGATTATAGAGGCTGACAAGCTTCAAACTCTTTAGGGTAAATCAAGAGGCCCAGGAGAGGGGCAGTGTTGGGCCAGTTTGAAGGCCCTCAAGCTGGGGCTCCAGGAAGAGACAACATTTCAGTTTGAATCTAAAGGCAGGAAAAAGAAGTGATGTCTCAGCTCAGATGCCATCAGGTAGGAGGAGCTCCTTACTCTGCGTTTTAGTTCTAATAAGCTCTTCAAATGGTTAGACAAGGCCCACCCACCTTGGGAGAGCCATCTGGTTTATTCAGTCTACAATTTAAATGTTAATGTCACCCAGAATCACTCTCACAGAATCATAGTTGACCAACTATCTGGGCACCCCATGGCCTAGTCTAGTTGACATATACAGTTTATCATAACAGGGACCAAACTGGGTCCCCTTGGAGGGGAGTTGGGAGTAGCACTGTCAAAAGGTGATCCTATCACTTGAACTTTCAACTGGACAATCCTCTTATCCCCGTGACCCTTCAGCCTGCCCTAAATCCTTGTTTGGTCCGCAGCTTTCTTGTCTCTCTTCATCACAAAGAACAGTTGTGTTGAGATCTTTCTCTCCTGAAAGCTGAGCTTTTGTTCATTTTTCAAAACGTTGTAGATGTGTTTGCACCAATTAAATGCAATTTTACAAAGAAAAGAATGAAAGTTCAGGAGAAAACGATCTATCATTTTTTCAGTTTGTGATTAATTGTTTTATATATTTGGGTGCTCCTGAATTCGGTGTGTAGATGTTTATAGTTGTTAGGTCTTCCTGATGGAATTACTATGTAATGCCCTTCTTCAATCTAGCATGTTTCAGAATGACAGGCTTCGTGGGCCCTCTGGGCTTCATTAACTCAATGACAAGAGAAGGCATTTTTCTTTTAATAAATAGAGATTTGGGGTACCTGGGTGGTTCAGGAAGTTAAGTGTCTGACTCTCGATTTCGGCTCAAGTCATGATCTCACAGTTCATGAGATCAAGCCCCACGTCAGGCTCTGCACCAACGGCATGAAGCCTGCTTTGGATTCTCTCTCTTTCCCTCTGCCCCACCTCTGCTCATGCTCTCTCTTAAAATAAATAGATGTGCAGTTTAAAAAGTAGAGCTTTTATTGCCGATGAAATTGTAATAAATATTGATCATGCACAATGAACTAAGTTCTTGAAGAAATGATAAAAAATATTAGATATTAAATCTTGGCTCTTTGCCTTAAAATATAAATGTTTCCATTATTAATGTAAATGTTGAAATGAGAGATTTGCCTGTATCTTAGAATAGTATACAGTCATAGTAATGGTATACAGTTGGCATATATATATATATATATATCTCAAAATAAGCTAAATACAACACAATAATACTGCTAATGATAATTCTGCTAAGGGACACAAGCAAATTCTTACATGCTGCACGCAGGAGACTAATAAAAATAAAAGAGGAAAGATCAGGAGGTGACTACAGATTCCTCCCCAGATGCACAGATTACGTGGATCAGCAGGGTTGTGTGAGTTCACCCTCCGAAACGTGTCTCCACTGCCTCCCCTTCTCTCCATCCTCGCAGCTGCCCCTTCCCCACACCAGTGTTTTCTCTCTTTCTCTCTCTGGCAAGGCCTTGCCTTCCCTCTGGTCTCACTCCCTCTGCTGTGCTTCCTGCAAACTGCATTTCTGAGAGTGGTTGGGTGATTATGTAACCTCCCTGACCGAACCATTGCACATCACAGAGCTGTCTACTTGCAAGTCACAAATGTGAGCCATTGATAACCTTATATTTTCTAGAAGTCACAATGGAAGTTAAGAAGAACTGAAATTGGGGCGCCTGGGTGGTTCCATCGGTTAAGCGTCCTGTTTCGGCTCAGGCCATGATCTTGCGGTTCTTGGGTTTGAGCCCCACATCGGGCTCTATGCTGCCAGCTCAGAGCCTGGAGCCTGCTTCGGATTCTGTGTGTGTCTCTCTCTCTCTGCTCTTCCCCTGCTCATACTCTCTCTCTCTCTCTCTCTCTCTCTCAAAAATAAATAAACATTAAAAAGAAATTTTTAAAAATTAATATAAAAAATTGCTGAGATGTTTCACATACTTTTTCCCTGCCAAGTATTTAAAAGCCTGTGTGTGTGTACATTTGTGACACATCTCAGTGTAGTGCGGCCACATTCCAAGCACTCAGTGGTCACTGGCGACAGCAGCTCCCTTCCTGGCCAGGCAGCCTGTGAGCCTCGGGCCGTCACACAGCTGCCATATCCCAGGGCTCACCACACTCAGGTCCACTGCTTTGGTTGTCCTCTTTCTCTCACCAAGTGCTTACCCCCCATAGCCTTCACACACAGGGATCCCTCTGCCTGGGGAGCTGCTGTCGTTCACTCCACTATCTAAATAGTTCCCTCCTGCTCTTTGCTCTCAGCACTTAACACAATTCATAATTACAAATATATTTGTTTATTCAGTGTCCATCCTTGTGTTAAAATACATGCTTCAGGAGCCCAAGGATTATCTCCATTTAGTCCAGTACTACATAGTAGGTGTCTCATCTGCTAGGCGCATAGGAGGTCCTCAGCATGATTTGCTGAAAGAATGAATAGATTCCTAAGGTCTTGATTCTCTAGTCTAGTATTTTTCAAGATGTGGGTTGCAACCTATGAGAAAGCATGAAATCAATTTGGTGGGTCACGTGTACCGTTAGGTAAAGGAAATAGAGTAAACTAATATCTGGGCATGTAGAGTTGTGATGTGTCATATGCTTCTTACTATGACTTGTGTTCAGAAATGTGTGGATGTGCTTGCCTTATTCTGTGCTGGGATGCAAGACAAGGGGCTCAGTTCACCTGGGGGCAGGTGAGCCCCCCAATTCTTGGGCCTGTGGGGCCAGAGCTGGGGCTTTTCTTCCCTATTCCCTTAAGCCATGGCCAAACTGCAGTACAGAAGCTGTTGGACAGGACGATCATCAGCTTCCCTAGGGGGCCACTCCGCAAGAAGGTGTTGACCTCGTCCCCCTCTGTGTACTGGGGACGCTTGCGCAGAGTGGTGGGGTCGCAGGCAGGCCCCGGTGCCGGCCCATCTGACCCCTGTAGGGCCCAGCATGAGTGCTCTCCCCCCATCCGTCCAGGGCATAGGTGTCCTGTGAGGCAGACGAGTGACCTGCTTGGAAACCGAACTGTTAGGGGAGTCTCAAATTTTCCAATGAAAATCATATGGAAGATACTTTTTTTCACTTCAAAGCAAACAATATTTTTATTATTTTTTAATGTTTTTATTTGAGAAAGAGAAAGAGATAGACAAAGTACAAGCAAGGGAGGGGCAGAGAGAGAGGGAGACAGAATCTGAAGCAGGCTAAAAATCAACAACAAAAAGATCATTGTTAGTTGTTTGGAAGTTGAACAGTACTTTTTCTAAAAAAAAAAAACACACAAAACAAAAGCAAAAAACTATGGGACAAAAAAGAAATCATAGTGTAAATCAGAAAATACTTTAAATTACAATTAAATAGTCTCCATCAAAACTTATAGGATGCACACTTGAAAGAAAGTTTATAGCTTTAAAGGCTTATCTTTGACAAGAAATGCTGAAAATCAATGAGCAAGGAGTCTGTCTCAAGAAGTTTGAAAAAGAATAGGGAAGGGGCGCCTGGGGGGCTCAGTCAGTTGAACATCCGACTTCAGCTCAGGTCATGATCTCACGGTTCATGAGTTCAAGCCCTGCATCGGGCTCTGTGCTGCCAGCTCGGAGCCTGGAGCCTGCTTCAGATTCTGTCTCCCTCTCTCTCTGCCCCTCCCCCCATGGAAAACACCCCCCACCCTGAGCATAACCCCTCCTTAAACTGCTCTCACATCAATATCAAAATCAGTTTTGTAAACCTTGGAGATCTTTCCGTGGGGCACATAGTCCCCAGACAAGGGCTTTAGATACCTTCATGCTATTTAAGAGCACATGCCTCCCTTGCCTCGAATTGTGTTAGGACACCACCAAGCCTGTGCACAGCGCCCCCTCTTGGTGGCTTCAGGCATGTCTGGGAACCGACTATGAAGGGTACTTTTCCCACGCAAAGCCTGTGTGCAGAGTGCTAACTGAATCCCACTGCAGCATGTTCCCTGCCAGGCCAGGGACCTCTCCCTGTTCTGCAAAAGAGCCGAACACTCAAAGCAGTCTCACCAGGCTCAGCGTGACATCAATAAGCGTCACTCTGTGCCTGGGGCCCTTCCACCCGTACCTTCTTGCGGAGGAAGACCAAGGCCGTAGGGGCAGGTGGGCGGCCCTTCGCAGAGCTGCTGGGCCAACGCCCACGTGTAGCCTCAGACTGCTCTCTCCATGTTGGATTTGTTCAGAAACACAGCAGACCGAGTTTTCTCGAGGGTAGTGAGCCTTTTAGCCACGTGTGCCCAAGGAACGGCTCTAATGGCAGAGATTAGTGTGCAACAATGGGCTCTCACGCTTGGGGCTATTGTGAGCTGGCAGTCAAGGAGAGGTGGGTGGCCTGCACCACCAAGGACTTGCTGAGGGAGAAAACTATTTTAGACTATGCTTTCTTTTCCCCTAAACACAGTATTTAGATTACTTTGGCTGTAGTTGGTCTGCCCTTATAGCCCTGTACTTTTATTTTCATCTCTACGGGAGGCAGAGATACAGACTCTCCAAATGCGTATTCTAGGGAAATGTCATGTTTCCCCAATGCTTGTAAAACGCCATCTATTGAGTACCTGGACTGTATGCGAGTCCTATCAGAGTGTCTGACTTTGTGTGTCTCACCCTCAGGAGCCCCTCTCCCCTCTGTAGAGGCAGATGAGTCCAGAGAGTGGTGCGTGACAGAAAGATGTTGAAGGTATGAAGAGATGGATTCAAGTCCCGACTCTGCTACCTGCCGGGTGGGGGGCCTGGGCAACTTAGGATGGGTGGGTATCACTGCTCTACTGAGGAACATACCTGGTTGAGCTCTGAACACAAGATATTCTCGGGGTACTTATTTGAATCTCCCCTTCCCCATATGTCTGAAAATGACAACTTGGCCAGCTTCCATATCTTTTCAACTTTAGTTTTAAAAAACATTTTTCTTTTTTTAGTTTTAACAGAGTTTTCTCCAGAGCATTTTTGGGTTTACAAACAAAAGAATTTCACAGGAAGTACAGAGAATTTCCCTCTCCACCCACAGTTTTCCCTTGCGGACATTAGTAACAGTTGAACTTGCTGACATTAGTAACAGTTGATGAACCAATACTGATACATTCTTATTAACTAAAGTTCATGGTTTATATTGGGGTTCACTCTTGGTATTGTACATTCTGTGAGTTTTGATAAACACATAACACACATATCCACCATGATAGTATCCTACTGAATGGTTTCCCCACCCTAAAGATCATCTGTGTTCTGCCTATTCATCCCTCTCTCCACCCTAATGCTTAGCAACCATTGATGTTTTCACTGTCTCCATGTTTTTGCCTCTTTGAGAAAGTGGTAGAGTTGGGATCATACAGCATGTAGCCTTTTTAGATTGACTTCCTTCACTTAGCAGTGTGCATTGAAGGTTCCTCTTTTTCTGCAGCAGGGGGCTGGGGGGTGGCTTAAGATGATCACATTTCACACGTTCCTTTGTATAAATGTATCTCAGTGTGTCCTAGAAGAGATATCTTAAGACTATACTTTCAGGGATCATTTCTATAGTTTGCTAAGAGACAACTTGGTTGCTTTCAGTTGTGGGTAAGTATTAATACAGTTGCTATAAATATTCATGTGCAGGTTTTTTGTGTAAACATAAGTTTTCAACTCCATTGGGTAAATACCTTGGAGGATGATTGATTGTGTTTAGCTTTGTAACAAATTGCCCGACTATCTTCCAAAGCGGCTACACCATCTTGCGTTCCCACCCGCAATGAGAGCTCCTCTTGCTCCACGTTCTCACTAGCACTTGGCATTGGCAGTGTTCTGGATTTGGGGCTTCCTAATAGGTGTGTGGTGGTATCTCGTTGCTGTTTTCATTTGCATTTCCTTGATGATATATGACGTTAAGGATCTTTCATGTGCTCATTTGCTACCTGCATCACTTTTTGGTGCGATGTCTATTCATGTCTTTTGCCAATTTTTAAATTGAGTTGCTTTTTTCTTATTAAGTTTGGATAGTTGTTTGTACATTTGAGGTACAGGTGGTTTGGCTTTATCGATACTTTGGGTCACCCTCTCTTTGAGAATAGATGAGCTGGATCTCCTGACATCCTCTACCTTGTTGTAGAGTTGTGGGTCCAAAGCCTTTATTTCCATCTTGGATGTGGGGACAATGCGTGGTAGACATTTTGAGACTATGTGTGGGTAGATCCTTCATCAAGAAGAGTCCACGTCTTTCCTTAAAATGCCACAGAACCTTTCCTGTCTCCTGGGGTCTATCCCACGAGTGCCCCTCAATCAGCAGCAACAGACCCCACTGCCTTCAGCATTTCGCTCTGATCACCGAATTTCTGTCTGGTGGAAATGTTCTTGTTTTCATGAAAGTGTGAGTTCTGTCCCTCCAGAGAGCTGGGGGTCCTGCCTTCTCTTTCAGAAGTTCTCAATAACACTGTGACATCTTAGCCGTGTGTCTTGAGCAAACTGTTACTGACAAGAAAGTCCTGAAGCCTGAAATATTGACTCTTTCAAGCCCATTAAAACTATTCTAGGTTATCTCCAGAGTGGCTGTCACCCCAGTATGGTTTCCTGAGTGAAATTGGAACAGTAGGAGTGACAGCCCCTGTGTGAGTGACAGGGCTCCCGGGGGTGTCTCACTGGGAATGTCAGCCTCCGTGGGCGCTGAGGGGGTGCTCCAGTTCTTTTTGACCTCAAGACACAATCTTCTATGGTGTTCTCAACATAGGAAATTCTACCCTTCAACACCCATGAGGAGCAGCTTTGGTTTGCTTGCAAAGTCAAGCAATGAAAACTAATGACAAGTGTGGACTGAGGACAACTTGAGACCCCGTGTGCCCTGTGTCTTATATGGTCGCAGAACATCCACCTAGAATGCATGCTGGAAGGTTACCCAGTGGCATGTTATGGCCACTCAGCTTTCCAGTTCAGGAGGGCCACACCACATGCAAAGTCACACAGGCATATTTCTGCCTACCTTAATCCCAACCCCACATTTTTAGCTGAGTTTAACCAAAGAGGATGCTTTAGAAAATACAACTGCTTGGGGAGCCTGGGTGGCGTAGTCAATTAAGTGTATGACTTCGGCTCAGGGCATGATCTCAGTCTGTGGGTTCGAGCCCCATGTCAGGCTCTGTGGTGACAGCTCAGAGCCTGGAGATGCTTCGGATTCTGTGTCTCCCTCTCTCTCTGCCCCTCCCTCGCTCACTCTCTATGTCTCTCTCTCAAAATAAAAAAGACATAAAAAAAAAAAACTACAACTGCTTAATGTCTGATGAAGAAATGAGTTTGGATGCACCATTCTGTTCTTCTGCCAATCCTCCTTTCCTGAAACGGTACGAACTTCAACTGGCCATTTCTAACCAAGGAGGGGGCCCTGAGTTTGCTTGGACGCCTCTCCCAAGCCCAGGCAAAGAGTCTCCTATTCTGAGCTGAACTCACTGACCTTCAGCATCTTGCGGGCTGGAGGCCCGGGGGCCCCACCCAGCAGCACTTCCGGAAGTGTCTGGGACCAGTGCTGGGGCGGGGGGCTCCAGGCAGGTGGACGGGGGAGCAGGGGTGATGGGCAGCTGTGGATGTGGGAGCTTTGGCACGAGGTCTAGGTGGGCTTAGGCTGAAGGAAGGGTTTCATACTTTCAGGCCAGGTGATGCATGGTGTTGGATAAGATGATAGGGAGCAGATGTCATTTCCAGCAGCTGCTGTGGGGTCTGCCCTGGATGAGACCTGCTTCAGGAGGGGAGGGGCGCGGTAAAATCTGAAGGACTCAGGCGGGGGCCGGGCTCCAGGGCCGTGGCACTCGCGGCTGCTTAAGACAAGGACGAGTAGGCAGAGTGAGGATGAGCAAAAAAAAATAGTTTGCTCCTTTTATTGTCTTTTTTACACTTACTTATTTTGAGATAATTATTTATTTATTATTTTCCAAAATAATTTAATAAAGTTTAATATAATTAATTTTATTGATTTTTATTTTGTTTTTTAATTTTTAATTTTTATTTTTACTTATTTTTGAGAGGCAGAGAGAGACAACGTGAGCAGGGGAGGATTAGAGAGAGAGGGAGACAGAGACTCCGAAAACAGACTTCAGGCTCGAAGCTAGCTGTCAGCACAGAGCCCAACATGGGGCTCGAACCCACAAACCACCAGATCATGACCTGAGCTGAAGTCGAACACTTAACTAACTGAGCCACCCAGGTGCGCCTTGATTTTTATTTAAAAATTTTGTATTTTATTAAAATAATTTTAAGTTATTAAATATATATAAACATAAAATTAAATTATTTTATTAAAATAAAAAATAATTTTAATAAATTATTTAGTTATTTGTTTTGAAATAATTATTTATTGTGTGTGTGGGAGAGGCAGAGAGAGAGAGAGAGAGAGAGAGAGAGAATCCCATGCAGAGTCCACACTGTCAGCACAGAGCCCGATGCGGGGCTCAAACTCATGAACTGTGAAATCATGAGTCAAAATCAAGAGGTGGCACTTAACAGACTGAGCCATTTAGGCACCCTGAAAAGAGTTCACTTCTGAAAGAGGTGTGAGGGGGCCATCTCGTTGTCTGCCACCTGGGGAAGGGGAAGAGGAGGCCTGGGGAGCCTCCTTTGCTGGGGTGGGGAACGACAGAGATCAGGTCTGGAGAAGAGGCATGCCAGAGGGGCATTTGGGGGAGAAATGACACTTGATCCCATGGACTCTTCCCTTGACCCCACAAGTGTTGGGTGAACCGTGTATCACAATATGTCTGGGATGTGGGCTGATGACGGGACCAAGATTTATGTCACATTTGCAAAGGAATAGCTCATATCTAGGTTACACTGATGCTTTAGAATGCATCAGGAGGGGCGCCTGGGTGGCTCAGTCAGTTGAGCGTCTGACTTCGGCTCAGGTCATGATTTCACAGTCCATGGTTTTGGGGCCCTTGTTGGGCTCTGTGCTGACAGCTTGGAGCTTGGAGCCTGCTTCAAATTCTGTGTCTCTCTCTCTCTCTCTGCCACTCCCCTGCTTGCTCTTGGTCTCTCTCTCGAAATAAAGACATAAAAATAATTAACAACAACAAAAAAGTGCCTCATGCGCTGACTGTACACCAGGGACAGTGTACCCCAGGGTTAAGAGCACGGAGTCCAGCAGTTCAAAGTTCTCCCACCTGTAGTCAACTGTCAATAAATACATGTTTAGTGACAGATTCTTCCAGGCACCGTGCCAGGTGTCCGGGCATTCCATGGTAATTGCGGTAGTAACCATGGGGCCGTTAGCACGTTGTCATCCCTTTAAAGCCCTGTCTGCAAACTGGAGATGACACAGACATGATTATCTTCATCAAAGGGTTGTTATTAGGGTTAAATGAGAAGATGCATTTAAAGCATTTACATAATATCCAACTAGAAAAACCCTGGGTTAAAAAAAATTTTTTTTAACATTTACTAATTTTTGAAAGACAGAGAAAGACAGTGTGATCAGAGGAAGGGGAGAGAGAGAGGGAGACACAGAATCTGAAGCTGTCAGCACAGAGCCCGACGTAGGGCTCAAACCCATGAACCGTGAGATCATGACCTGAGCCGAAGTCCGACACTTAAACGACTGAGCCACCCAGGTGTCCCGAAAAGCCCTATTTTAAATGTTCCTTTTTAATTTTTTAATGTTTATTTTTGAAACAGAGTGCAAGCAGGGGAGGGGCAGAGAGGAGACACAGAATCTGAAGCAAACTCCAAGCTGTCAGCACAGAGCCCAATGCAGGGCTAGAACTCACGGACTCTGAGACCTTGACCTGAGCCGAAGTCGGATACTTAACTGACTAAACCAGCCAGGTGCCCCTAGAAAAGCCCTGTTATAATATGATCTAGCCTTCATCTTCAGTACTCCATCAATACTGAGGAAAAAAAGACTTTCATGTTCTTTATACCTTCAAGATAGTAATTAGGTCATCAACTGGCCTCCTTTTCTTCAGGACAAATAACCCCAATTCCTTTGGTCTTTCTTCATTGGCTCTATTTCCTGACCCTTTAATCACCTTCTAAACAGGATTTATTCCAATTTATTTGCAACATTTTTGGAATATGGTGTCCCCAGGTGGGCACAATGGATGAATAGAAATGTTACTGGTGAGGGGTGAGTAAAAAGGGAGCTTCCCACCCTCTTTCCAATTTCACTTGAAGCTTTTCTCCTCACTAACTTCCCTACTCCACCCTCCATGTTCTAGGTTGAGACACCAATAGCTTCCTCTGGGTTACCTGCAAGACAGGCCGCTCACTCAACAGAATCATCAAATCTTAACTATGTAATGCATTGGAATAGAATCAAAAGTCTATGGAAAACTTTTGCATGCATTACTGGTAGGATTGCAAATTGTTATCTGGAAGGAAGTTTGGAAATGCAATACAATAATTCTTCTAGGATTTTTCTTTTTTTTTTTTTGAGAGAGAGAGCAAGTAGGGAAGGGGCAGAGGGAGAGGGAGGGAGAGAATCTTAAGCAAGCTTCCTGCCCATTGTGGAGCCTGACGTGGGACTCTACACAGGGCTCAATCCCAGGACCATGAGATCATGACCTGACCGAAAATCCAGAGTCAGACACTTAACTGACTAAACCACCCAGGCGTCTCTCTTCTAAAGAAACATCATAGGTAAGAGCAGAGGTATGCCTTGAGGCATATTTCCAATAATAAAATTGGAAATGATTGGATAGTCCCTAGAAAGAAAATTGGCTGAATAAGCAACAGTATTTCCATTTGATATAATTCCATAGAGTGAGTAAAGAGTACGTGGTTAAAGATCATGCGACACCTAAATGTGTTCACTGCACATCAAGGGACAAAATAGCATGTTTAAAAAATGATGTCATAAAACAGAATGCAGGTAAGGCAAACTTAGCATTCGGCATGGCTCTATGTTAGCTAACAGCCTTTGTAACAAAGTGATCTGAGGTTTTAGAGACGTGTTCATAAATAACGGAAGAAAATGCATTACAACTTCGAGTGGTTATCAATGCATAGAGGAATTATAGATTTATGTGTCCTCCCTGGTGCTTCTCTGAATTTTCTGAAGTGTCTGTAGTGAACCAGTACTTTGACTTTTGTGTTACAGGAGTCTTGCTGAAATCTAAGTGGCCCATCTCTATCACCTGACAGTGGTCGCCCACAAGGAGCCCTGTGCTGGGAAGTGAAAGGTGTACCAACCCTACTCCATTTCCTTGAGCTGTGATGTTAGATATGTCCCCTGACTCCTCTAAGCTTTGTTGACCTGTTTGCGGAATAACATCTGACTTTTTTAGGTTAGGGGATCCTTGCTAGTGCTAACATGAAAGAGAATTTTCACCCACATGAGATGCTGGGGTCTATTTGTGCTCTCATTGGTGGCAGCTTGAACCAGAGGACATTTAGACTTAGAGAAATAAGGGATGCCTGGGTGACTCAGTAGGTTAAGCGTCTGACTTAGCTCAGGTCATGACCCCGCGGTCCATTAGTTCAAACCCTGGGTCAGGCTCTGTGCTGACAGCTCAGAGCCTGAAGTCTGCTTTGGAATCAGTGTCTCTCTCTCTCTCTCTCTCTCTCTCTCTCTCTGCTCCTCACCCATTCACACTCTCTCTGCCTCTCTCACAAATAAAATTAAAAAATATTTTTTTAAAAAAAGAAGAAATAAAATTACTTACTGTGGCAACATAGGGAGAAAGTGGGAGCTCCAGGAATTGGACAGATCTCTCCAACTGTAGGCACCAACCACCTACCTTGGTGCTAAACCAAGCAACAATCTTTGAAGGCAATAGCAGAATTCATTTGGAGGGACACATCTATGTTTGATTATTTTGCTGCTTAATCTGTGGCCCAATCTGCATTGTCTTTGTCCATTTCACATTCTTGTATGTTCTAAAAAGTAGTGTGCAAAAATCAGTCTGATCAGGATTCTGCAGAAAGGTAATGTACAGAAATTTTGTCACCATTTCAAGTTTTGATTTTCTAACACCTTAAACTTCTACAGATAGCCCGTCTCCTGTTTCTGAAGGGCACATGTACAAACAAACATGTAGCTATTAAATATGAAGAAATAGACAGCTTTTTATGAAGCCAAATTTATGTATCATTCATACCTCAGAGACAACTGTTTTGTTTTTAAACTATTAAAACATGAGTTAGAAAATGGCACATTTTCAATTCAGCATGGTGCCACAGTGATACTTAACAAAGAAGGACTTGTGCCATTTAAAAACTGACATCAAGCGCATTAATTATCATGCGAGTCATGTGAAATTGGTTTTAATCCACAGCTGAAATATTGAGGACCTTGAAGGAAGACTTGAATGTATTTTCGGTATTCAACATTTTAAAGACGAAGTGTCAGAGGGTCACCATGATTTTCAAGAAGCAGGATGAAAGTTAATTACAGCAGCTTCGCATAACAAGTCAGTAGTTAGCGGGACTGTGAAGAGCCCCCCGTGGAGCTCGAGCACAGCCACACCTCAGAGGTTAGGCTGTTTGCTTTCATTTAGAAGGGGGCGGCTCGTATCGCTGAATTCATCTGCTGGGATTAAAGTGAATTAAATTCCCCAGGGAAAGCAATATCTGAAAAACCATACTGAAAGAAGACTACTGTAAATTATCATGTGTTTCCTCCTTTATCATCAATGGTTGTGGTGGAGGGAAATGTACAATGTCAAAGATAAAAGTATTCTATTAGAATCAAGAAAATGGACTCCTTATTGCCAGAGATCTGGGGAGCAACCCTGGACAGTATGCATGACAGTCACTCTTTTACCGGCTGAATGTCCGCTGCCACGTCCCCATTCACCAGGAGGCAGGAACCTGACTCCTCAGCTCTGACTTAGGTCTTCGCTGACGAGTCCCAGCTCGCCCTCCGCTCCCTGAACACAGGGATTTCATGACCGACGGCACTATTTCTCATAGTCACATGAATGTTGACCGGTGCATCCTTTCTGAAGCCACAGGTCACCACACTAAGGGTTCCCATCCTTCCTACCCCGCCCACCTTGCAGGGTGGGTGGGAGAAATTCATATGTCATTAATTATATGTTTTTGATATTTTGTGTATTTATATATTCTTTTATATTCCTTGAACTTTATTAGAATTGGTAAAATAAATTTTATTCATTCATTCATTCATTTCTTTAAACCATTTTATTGAATGTTTCTGAAGGACACATGTAGGTAAATTACAAAATTATGATTGACATACCAAACACTGGCCATACTTAATTTATATAACTTGATGGGGTTGGAGATAAACAAGCACCTGCAAAACTATCGTCACAGTCTGTGCCGTAAATCTGTCCGTTACCTCCAGATGTTTCCACCTCCATTCTCCTCCTCCTCCTTCTCCTCCTCTTCCTCTTCCTCCTTCTTTTTCCTATTCTTCTGCTTCTTAAACATTTAATATAAGAGTTACTCTCTTAGCAAATTTTTAGGTATATAATACAGTAGTAGTAGTAGTAGTAGTTAACTACAGGCTCTCGGCGGTATGGTAGATCTCTAGGATTTATTCATTTCGTATGACTGCAACTTTGTACTCGGGTAGACTAGTCGGTTAAAGGGTAAGTGAATTAAAATTATTTTAATGTTTTATTTTTTTCTTTTGAGAAAGTGTGTACAAGTGGGGTGAAGGTGGGGAGAGAGAGAATTCCAAGCAGGCTCTGCATGTTAGCACAGAGCCTGACACAGGGCTCAGTGTCATGAACTGTGAGATCATGACTTGAGCTCAGATCAAGAGCTGGACACCTGGGGTGCCTGGGTGGCTCAGTTGGTTAAGTGTCCGACTGCAGCTCAGGTCATGATCTTATGGTTCATGAGTTCGAGCCCCTCGAGCCCCGAGTCAGGATCTGTGCTGACAGCTCAGAGCCTGGAGCCTGCTTCAGATTCTGTGTCTCCATCTCTCTTTGCCCCTCCCCCTTTCATGCTCTGTCTCTTTCTCTCTCTTTAAAATAAATAAACATTAAAAAAAAAGAATTAGACATAAACTGACTGAGCCAACCAGGTGCCCCAAATGAGTTAAATTTTAAAGGTAGGAGGAAAAAGAATATTATTTAAGCCTTTTTGAATTGTATGAAGTAAAGTTCTTGTCCAAAATGGTAATCATTCCTAATGTTTTAGTTTCATCAATTTATAACCTGCACACATTTGATTTTCTTAAAATAGGATATATTGTTTAATTTAAAGCTATTAGAATTATAAAGAGGACTAGAGTCAGAAACTTAACCTCTACAAATAATACCTGTCATTATTTTTATTTATTTATTTTTGTTTTGTTTTTTAGACAACTTTATTGAAGAATAGTTTGCACATATATGTGTCAATTTTAAGATTTCAGTCTAATGAGTTATGACAAATCAACACAAGATACAGATCATTTCCATCTCTCAAAAAATTCTCATTGTCCCTTTACAGTGGATTTACGTATCCCTTACCCTCTGCCCTAATCAAGCACTGAAATGCCTCGATAGAGTTCTGTCAGTATGAAACAGTTTTGCGTATACCACAATTTCATATGTATGCAATCATACTGATTATATTCTTTTCTGTCTAGTTTCTATCACTTAAAAATGTATTTTAAACATTTTAATATAAATTTTGAAAAATATAAAAGATAAAATTCTTGACTTTAAGGAACTAAATTGAGATTAGAGGGACATAAATGACATTTAAAAATTTTTGAGTCAGAAGAAGGTTATCAAAAAACTGGTCTCATCCTGTAATAATACAGATAAGGAAACTAAAGTTCAAAGAAAATTAAATGATTTGATTAGTTA